>NC_083599.1:42104112-42459531 GCF_020882245.1 Rhopalosiphum padi
ATGTTCATACTTTACTTTTATTTTTATACTTAATCGGTTTATAGTTATATTTAAATGAAATTCATTTTTAATATTATTATTTACTTATGATTTTATTGTATCAACATTTCATTTATATAGTTGTAGTATTTGCAAATTCATATTATATTTATAATATTGAATATTGTTTTTAAAATGTTTATAATTTTGTACTCGCAATTCAATATGGAAGAATGATTATAAAATTGTTGATTAAAAACTCTGGTTTTATTTATTAAAAAATATAAATAAAAAGTGATATTATATTTATCAATTAGTATTTTTAATTTTCTATTAGTTAGATCTTATAGATAGATCGAACAATATTTTAAGACTCTGGCACATACTTTTTCGGATGGGGCCCTAGTAGTTTGGCTATGTGAATAGGTGAAAAATTCTGATCGAATAATATCACCATAACCTCCAGTAACCTCGGGATAAAATTGAATAGAATTTATATCAATGTTTGGTATAAGGTTCGGTAGGTTATCTGTGACCCGTTCAGCCGTTTAGGTTATCGGTGTGATTGCAGCCGGTTTGCCGGTTTTTAACGATTGTTTTCGTAGCCATACAATATTAAAAGATAATATATTACTATATTAGTTATTGTAGTTAAATTGTTATAAACTGTCCTTGTGTGTATCATTCGGTCCAGTTCATACCTACTTTGCCTAATTCCAATTATAAGACATTCCAGTTTGTTGTTAAGTAGTTATATTAGTTTTTAAAATTTTTAAAACATTCCAATTTTCCAACATCCTAATATTTCGACATCTTATTTACAGAAACATCTTTCCCTCAGTTTTAATATAAATTTTTAAATCGTTATAATTCTTTAACTACAGGTTAAAATAAACTGATCATGATAATGATATCATTAATGTTGAGCTCAATGACGTGTTTATAATTTTTTAGGTTTTATTTCGTTTTTCAAATTTCAAAATTTTTAGTTTTTAAAAGAATGAGTTAATTAAACTAATTAATTCGTTTTAGTTAGAAAAATATTAATCAATAAAACTTGAATTATTTTTTCATTTTTAAAGTAATATTTTTTCTATTACATTGATATTTTCAAAAATTAAGACTAAATTTCATCTATATAAAAGGTATTATTCAAAATTATCTATTTTTAGTATTTTTTTGTTTTATAATAATAATAATAATAAAAATTGTTTTGCTGTTAAAAAATTTAAAAATGTAATACACGATTCCCCATAAACTGAACTGACCTATAAAAATTGAAAAATATTATACATGTTAGAAGCTTTTGACCATTACTTATATTATTATATTTTATTTATTATATAATTGTTTTAAAAATATTTAGACGAATTGGAATCTACTTTTAGGGAGTTATTTGAAAATTGTTTCATGGTTCAAGGTTAGCCAATTTGACACAATGTTTTTCATAAGTTGTTTTTACAGTAATTTAAAAATATTGAAAATATATGTCATCAGTGTTACACGTATATGATATTATGATAAGCGTTTGTAGTTAGATAGTCCCTTCATTAGGAATCATTTTTTCGCATTAATTTATTATTGATATGGCATACCTACTATACAACAGAAAAATCGCTTTCTTAAATTAATATGGGTTTAGACGAGCCAAATGAATCATTTCATTTAATTTAAAATAATATAATTTATCCACAAAACATTTAGCCCACACATTATGATTTATGAATGGTCATTATTGATTTAAATATAAATCTAAGATATTTATCTAATAAATGGTCTGGAAATTAGAAATACTCTTTTGTTAAATACATTAATTTTCATTAATTTAAAATATTTATTAAAAAATCTCTTACTTAGCTCATTGACTAATGCTAAAAATGATATAACAAAAATGTATTTTAAAACTGCTGAATTTTAGATTTCAGATTTATTTTTTTTTTTTTGTAAGCAACTAATATAGTTGTAATATTGTTAAAACAAATGCGTGGGATGAGAGCATAGACTTAGGTTCTGAGTTCAGTTATATATTTTTTTTTTTATTAAATGTATGTTTTTCGTAAAAAATAGGCATTATTTAGAAATATAATTATAATGTTATTATTTTTAGGGCAAGGAAAAAACTTGTCATACCATGGTATGTAAAAAAATGTAAGTACATGTATTTATTTGTGCTATAAAACTCGGGCACACACTTTGATGGTTCGGGTCTTAGTAATTTAGTTGCGTGAATCGGTCATAAATTGTATTTAAACCGTAACCCGAGTAACCTCAGTTGGAGAATGGGTTATCTGCGCGACTGCAGCCGGTCCACATGTTTTAATGATTTTATTCATAGACTTATGATATAATATTAAAATTATATGGATTAATTCTAAAAAAATACTGTGAAAATACATGTATAATTAGCAGGAATAATCACTCAACCCGGAAAATCGTATACCATCATTAACAAAAAATATATATATCTATACATACACATAACACATAAATATATTGGATATTAGTTTTTCATTAAAATAAAAATGACTAAAAAAAATTGAAAATTTTAAATAGCCATACATAGATCAAAATGTTAAGATATTTTTAAAAATTATACCATGACCAGAAAATTGTATTATAAATATTTATAACAATTTCAAACATCATTTTTTTTTAATTAGTATTTTAATTACAATAAAATAACAAAATTTGTTTTGTTAAAAATAAGTGTGTACCTACATTTTTCTATTTTTCCATATTTTTTTCGGTTTATCTTGATTTTAAGCAACATACGTAAATTTTTTACTTTTAAACCTCTAAAAGTGGAAAATTGAAGTAAGTTTTTTTACAATAATATATATATATTATATATATACATGATGAGTGATATATATATATATACTCATAATTTTAAAACCAATGTATTAAGCTTAATTTAAAATCTAATAGTTAGTAGTTACTATATATACAAATACCACAGACTATTTATAGTACGAGTATAATTTTTATTTCAATTAATAATAATTGATAAAAAAAAATGTATTAACATGCTCCAAGAGTACTTTAATTATAACAACAATTGTGGCTTTAGAAAAAAAAATCCCCATACTTTTCATGATTATATATTTTTTTTAAATTCACTCAGTTCGTAAAAGTTATTTTATTATTACAATTGCTTATTTTAAAGAATAAATACCTGTATTCATAATAACATTAAAATTTAAAAAATAACACAGTTACACAATTATTTAGATTCATACAATACTGGTTAAAATCCACTTATTTAATTGTGTTGAATGTAATTTGTTCATAATTTAAATAATTTAATATAATAATTATACTTATTTACATCTACGAGTGGCAGTTTTATTATGGAACTTAAAAACGTATAAATGCAATAAATAATAATTTTGTATAAAGAAGATCTTTTGGAATTGGATTTGTTCATTTAATCTTTGCACTTTTATTGATGCTATTCATTTAATATAAATTATAGTTTTGAACTTAAACTTCAGTCTTAAATGTATTGTTTGTATTTTTTTTATTTTATTATTATTTATTTTATTATGTATTTGTATGAGAAAATATTATACTACATTGTTTATTAGTCATCGCACATACAAACAAATAAAGCATCGTAGTTTCATCTTTTGCATTATTCAGGCTATTCAGATAATATGCGAGTGCGCCATGGGAGAACTGAGTTAAAGTTTATTAAACTGATTTGTAGACCGTATAATTTATCCCGTGTACCGGTAAATTCCATTTTAGACGAATATTACTTATACGATGTATTTTCTTGATTAGTATAACTTAATATTACACTCGGCTGTATCAGATTTAATTTAAGTTTTTATACTCTAGAGTCAATGGAGCTCTGTTAATTTTTTTTTTTCAAATGAAAAATTGATTTTTATTATTTTCATAATGATTACAAATAAATATAATACAACACTTTCTTTGTGACGTGGTGGTCGAAAGGTCCATGCACTATATCCTGAAGTCTCTACGCACATATTGTACTTAATTGGTTGTAATAATGGTGTTTATATTGGTTGAGTCATTTGAGTTTGGATTATGCGATTTTCAATAGTTATGCAAATTATTGACGAATAGTAATAATGATTATATAAGTTATAAAATTCATAATTACCTGTTTTAATGGCATCAACTTCAGCTGGGTACCAGTACTCGTCATTCCTGAGCAATAACACAGTAGTATTGTTTGGCAGTGTTTTGAAGTATTCGGGATCTTCGATTTGTGTACCGTCAGTTTCGAGTACCAATCTAACGGACTCGTTCGGCGCGATATTCAGTTTCTCTTTGCCTATCAAAATATACACCGTTATTGAAAGATTTTAAAAAAGTGAATAAAAATTATTAACTTGTGTCAAACTATCTATAATATGATATATTTTCATAAGTCATAACTATTGCGTGTGAAGATTATTATATTATTATATTATATTATATTAATAATAATATAATATGCATAATTTATAATGTAAAATGTATTAATACGCTACTAAATGATAAAAATATATTTTTAAAATTCAAGAAAACTTAAATTAGTACTTTTTAACAGAACACTTATGTTTGCAATTAGATTTCGATATTAAGTGAATTGCGTTGAAAATAATACAATCAATTGGATGTTAATATTATAATGGATTATTATACTCATATGTATAATAATTATGGCGATATTTAAATTTAAATATTACATTTGTCACTTAAACAAAACTTGTATTCAATAGATAGACACTTGAGTTTAAAGAAACACTATTTTAAGTAGGTAAAAATATTTTTTTATTAGTAAGTACAGTACGATAATAGAGATGTTTTACAAAGTAAATGTTAGTGAGTGCATTTATGGTGGATTGGTAGGTATATGTAAATGTTTGTTAAAAATTCAAGTAAATTTACGACATTTACGTAATCTTTATTTTCTAAAATATACTGACCAAATTTATTATAAAATACCAATCATGTTAAAATATTCACTGTATACTTTATGTTTTATAAAATGAATTTTAGTTTAAATAATATACATTAATTATATTCCATTTTATGATTGATTATTTTAAGGTAAATATGAAAAGAATCTCAAATATATTCACGATAAAAGTATTCAGGAATAAAATATACGTCAACAAAATAACTTGTTGCAAATGAAATGTGTAAGCCAATTTTGTAACCTTAATTTAATTCAAATTATTTTAAAATGTTTAAATGAAATATTCTTGTTCAAATCGTAGTTATAAGTAGGTATGTGTAATTTTCGTATTAATTTTAAATTACTTCTTCATAAGGAATTATATATATATATATATATATATATATAAGATAATAAATTATGTATACTATTTATATATATCTAAAAATAATAATTATTTGAATTCTCTTTGATTTTTTTTAAATATTAAAACACTTTGACATTTTATTTTTATAATTTTTTTCTTAGAGTCGATAATAGTCCAATGCCGTCATTGCTAATATAAAAACACCAGTATCGTAAAAGAAGAAAATAAAATCTCTACCAACCTGTCATCATACTTATTATATTTCTTGTTAACTTTGAAATGATCAATGTTTTATTTTTTCCAACGAATTTTGAATTACAGAGGGTTGACTATATTACATACAGCATTTGGCAGAGATGTATTTTACAGAGGCTTATAATTTTTATTTTTTTATCGAAATTTTCAATTCCATCAAACGATCGAAATTGTTATTTTCAGGAGAGTACTTTCGTTTAAAACTATTCCCAAGAATTTTTTTTTCTGTTTATTTTATTTAAAATATATACACCATAACACAGACAAATAGTAATACAACCTCTAGTCTAGTTACTATAATATATTATGTAATACTGCAGTGTATAATATGAGTAATTTATTTAATATAATATATCTATTCTGTTCTATTTTTCATTGTTTTTTTCTTACATCAGATTGTTTACTGCAATGAATTTCTTTAAAAACTGTAACTAAAACTACTGTACAATATGATCTTTGATCTGGTTTAGTGTGAATTAGTGAATAATTTAAAAGTTTATGTCACTTCTGCGATTGAAACGTCTTCTTTTTTAAGATTTTTAATCAATTGCCATCTCATATCAATATGTAAAAATTAAATATTTATATTTTATAATAGTTGGTTAATAATGTAAGCCAGATACAATTGTAAGTAGTAAGCGTATTGATCTACGCATAAGAAACTTTAATTTGGTCTTATTGTTAGTATTAAAATAAGAAATTCATATTTGTGATCAACATTTTTAATTTTGGCTTTGAACAAAAAATTACATTTTTCATTTACATTCAATTAATTTTTTTGATTTTCTTTATTCTTTAGATATAGAATAATGTTTTGAAAACTATATAACATGTACATAGTTATAAAATGTAGGAATTAGTTTATTATTGATCGGCATTAAATTAGAAGTTAAGAGAAGTGTGTATATTGTTAAATGTTTATTAATATTCAATTGTATAACCTTCCTATTATCTTAACCTATCAAACTTTTCTAATTGTTTAGCAATCGAAATTTAAATATTTGTCTCTGTAAATAAATTAAAAATAAAAATAATAGTATAGTTTTACAATTAGATAAATACTAAAAAATATCATTATAATATAGTGTCGTAACTTTAAATTATTTTGAATTCCAAAAGGATAATGAAAAATATTATAATTATTACAAAAATATATTTTTCAATATGATATTATCTTAAAGGTTCCTCTGAAATATACAATTTTAATTTTCAGCACTGACCATGCTTTAAAAACTATTTTTTTCAAATTCTATTTGATTTAAGTTTTTTCCATAATAATTATTTTAGATAATATAATGATAATTTTTAAATATTTTAAATACAAGTGAAAAATGCTAATCGAAAATAATTTATACGAGAAAATGATGATATATATATAGTCTTAAAAGGAATTTGAATACAGCTTAGTGGAAGAATTTAAGTAATTCTATTTTTGATTTCGAGTGAAGCGAGAAATGTATATTTGTTTGATAATTTTATATTTTATTTGTCTATTATTTTTCTGATATTTTGTTAAAAACCTTTAAAATTAAGCACTAAAATGTAATCGTTTTATTAAATATTATACATTTTGAACCATGTAACTAATTTTTAATAAAAACTCATGAAAGTTGTTATTCTATGATTTTAAAATAATAATATAAAATACATTAATATTATATCAAATTATTTAATTAGATAAGTATTATTTTATACAAGGGAATTAAATTATTGAATAACTTATTGAACAATATTTAGAAATTAAAAAAAAATAATAATTAATAAATAAATGGATAATAATATAATAAACCAGTATCAGTAAAGAATTAATTTAAATGTGATGAATCAATTTTCGTTGGTTGAACATTTATAATAATAGTATTATTTTTGCATTCTATTTGGGAGTATTTTCGTAACTAAATTTGTTGCCCGGCGCATTGTATAGGCAAAATAGGTACATTATTGCATTGAATGACATAATATTATTATTATCTATTATGATTTATAATAATATTATTATTTATTATAAAAACGTATAAAACGTAATATTTTCCAATTTTCCTTGAACTATGTTACATTTTTGTGATATATGTATCGTGAAATTACATAAAAATTTTAAATCTTTGAAAAATAGATGCATTGTTTTTTTTTTTTAGTGTGATGTATTGATATTATGATTTAATAACTAATATAATTTAAACACAAAATTTAATTTGACCATATTTAAAAAGTTCCTAATTAAACACTTTTTTTTAAAGTCTATGTTATGTTTATAACTTATTGAATATCATTAAATGTTTATATGATTTTTTTTGTATTACATTTTATATTGTTGCTAATAGATTTTAATAATATGTTATTTAAAAATATTTCAAATTAGTTAAATTGTTTATGTTAGTAGACTATTTATATTCTAAGTTTCAAAATATATAAATACATTTAGGAATTTTAGCTATTATTTTCATTATTATTACAATACATATTATATTTATATTTATAATATAGTTTTGAGCACCAAAATCCAAAATTTACAAATCATAGGTCATTTTGATTACAGGTTTTTTTTATTTAGTGTACATTGTGTACGGTATTTTAAATATGAAACATCCTATTATGTTCGCATAATGGCATAAACAGGTATTTTAATTAAATAATCTGAATATTGTAAATATATATAATTAATTGAACATTTAAATTTTGTTCAAAGAAGAACATTTAAGTATACCTATTTAGTTTATTGATAAAAACCACGTATATATGTTATTACAAATATAATGCAGATGTATATATAAATGTGACACTAAATTATATGGGTAGAACAGTTGAAATACTCTAAATATTTAATGTTTCTGAATTGCAACTTTTGCAAAAATATTCATCTTTAAACATAACTATTATTTATTAATATAAAATATCTATTGAATACCTTGTTTCAATTTATTTTATATACATATTATAACTATTTATTTGTTATTATATCACAAAAACCTGAAAATATTTAATTTACATTCAAATAATGCTTATAATAGTTAAACGAAAAATGATCACAATTTTATGAATATTTTGTGCTATAATTTTAAAAATAGCTTTATAGCGGTATTTTATTCCCAGAAATAATCTTTGAAAAAGTAAAAGTTCCTCAAAATTTGTTTATAACCATCTAGTTAATGGATCATAATATTGTATACTTGAATAATAAAAAAAAAATAGTTCAACATGTTTGTTAAGTTATTGAGAATTTTTAATTTAAGAACATAATATTCTCTTGTAATTCTAAGGTAACTCATATAGATGCATGCTGCTGATGTAAATTAATAATTTATATTAATACTTACCACGTATTTCTAAGTCTTTTAAGCTGGAGGCCAACAAGCTTTTCCTTATGTTTCTAAAACCATCCCATATTTTAAATGGCCTTTTTCCTCGAGATTCCTAAAAAATATAAATTTCATATACTTTAATATTGGTTAATTTTTTATTTATTATTATTATTATTGTATAAAAAAATTATTAAAACAACTTTTTTCTATAAAATTCTGTTTTGGATAGAGATTTGATAATTATTCCTAAACAAAATCTGAATAGAAAAATTTCTTAAATTTAAAGAATTTATATAATTTATATACTTTTATACTTATTACAATACTAAAATACAATGTACGTATTAACTTATATTATAGTATGAATACAAGGACTATTTATATCTTAAAAAACAAGTGTTATTTTTAAATTTAGTCTATAAATGATAATATGTATATACATTATACGTATATACAATTTTATTAATGCATTTAAATGTTTCATATTGGTATTTAAAATTCTGGATTTTTTTTTACGATGGTTTCAATTATAAATTGATTTTTTCATTACCTTGGATATATCTTTAAGTTATTTATATCATAATATATTACACAAAAATATAAATTTAATAAAGTTTGAAAATATTTAATTACAAACAACTTGATAACTAATACACATATTTTCAAAACGTCTTATAAACATTTGTAAACCAAGCTCAAATCAAAATTATTATCCAAAATCTTTGTTCTTTTATTCCTTTAAAATTTAATATTAAAGAACACCATTATCTTAGTCCCAGGTGAGCGAAACAAGACGAATCTTATAATACCCTTGTATTCTATCCTGTTTGGCTTTTTAATAAGTGATGATATTTTTGAGAGATATATGGATAAAAAAATAATGTGGATTTTTTTATTATTCCACCCAAATTGATAGAACAAAAGCAATAAGTGCGTTTTTATGTTAATATTACAAAACCAGATTGTTCTAAGTACGATCTAAAGTTTTTCAATTTCACATAGCTCAATCGATAATTTCATTCTTTTGAACTTTTGTTGAAAAAATGTTAAAAACAACACTCTTTATAATAATTTCAAAGTGATGGTGAATTGCTAGTATATATACGTGTTTAAATTCAACCGTCTATGAAATTTTTTTTACGTAAAAGTTAATTTTCTATTTTTTCCCATTTGGTTTGACCTAATTATTTTTATTTTCTTCTTATTTTCTTCCGGTTTTGGTTGTAGATATAATAATTTGAATAGTAAGAAAACTTTTAATATTTTTTCTACAGTCGTTCATTCAATTTTTAAGGTCTCCGGATTAGAGTATTGTTATATAAGGTTTGATTTATGTTTCTTTTCGCCAGTCTTAAGTTTTATCAAATTTAAATAAATAAAGCATTTTTAAAAACAATATGCTATGAATATTATAATTAAATATGACAATGTCCTATCTATTTATTATATTATTTTTTAATTACACTGATGTTTTTTTTTTTTGGAAAATTATGTTTACTTAAGCTGCTGTTTTACTTTAATTTTTTTTCATATTAGTTAATTAAATACGATATTTAAATTTATAATAAATTGATAAAATATACATTATTTTAATTCATTTTTATTATTATTTATTCTTAAATTTACTTATTAATGTTTGGAAACTTCTAATATTATTTGATTTAATTATACTGTAATCGAATAATAGTTATTTATTTAAAAACAAAATGTAAAATGATATTCAAAATAATAGTTCTATTTCTTATCTCCATTAGAACTTATTGTTTTGTGTGGATACTAGTATGTGTAAGATATTATATTGAAATTCACTTTCCAGTTTAATTTTTACCACTTTAAATTACTTATATTAATTTACTTTATGAAACTTTTTATTAAAACTTAAAAAAATATAATATGATTAAAAAAGTACAAACGATCTAATTATAATTATATTGAAAAATGAATTGGTGTATAATATTTTATAATGTTAAATATAAATATTAAATATTGAATTTTTTTAAGTCTACGTAATTCAGATTTTTTTTTTTATGAAAAATACTGTGAAAATTATAAATTCAAAATAATGTACCCACATAATGAATTCATTGTAATTCTAATGTTATCTCATTGTTTCTAATTTTCTACTAAAATACGTCGATTATGTATTCTTTTTTTAAATTCAAAAACAGTATAATTTGCCTTATTAAGGGTGATTTTTGGCAAAATGAACATTGAACTCGATGTATCACAAATTTTTATACGATGTCATTATAATTTAAATCAGTTTTTTGAGAAGTGAAAAACATAAAAGATAAACCCTCGCACCACATCGATGATAGACACAGCTATTAAGTACGTTATTTAATGTGTATTATAATTAAATTATCAGTTATCGATAAATTGTATATAAATTAAATGTTTTCCAGAAAAAAAAAACGAATTTTAAGTTAACATTTAAACTGTATAATATAACTGATGAGCAATTGGTCAAGTTTTTAATATATCCTTGATCTATTTGGACGAAATATCCCGAATTAGAATATTTGTTCAAAAAATATTCTATTTAACCTTTTTTACGATTTTAAAAGTTTACTTGTATTACAATAATCATTTGTTTTCATTATGTGTTAGTATTTTCTAATTGATTTATCTGATCGTAAAAGTATAAAATATTCGTGTAGAATAATGTATTGCTTTTTCAAACATTATTTAACGGGAGAATATTGCTTTCGCAGATACATTTTCGTTATCAGTAAATGGCATTTATACATTTTAAAGATAAACTTTGTGATATCACTTATTATTCTCAATATAGTTAAACAACAATAACCGTGTTATTTTTTAATACATTTTTTAATTTTAAAAGTAATAAGTATATAAATTAATATTAATATTTTGAAAAAAATAAATAAATATGATTTAATTTTGTTTTTCTGAGGATAGCAAAAGTATATCATATTTGATTAAAACGTTTAAACTTAATACCTAATTTATAATAATTATAAAAATGTAGAATCTTGAGCTGTATACAGCACTATTGGTAATTTTCAAGCCCGATAAACCAAAGTGACATTTTTGCTCATTTCCGATCGAGTGACATAATAATACTGTTATAATATCGCTATGACACTTTTATCACTTTTATAATGTATATATATTATATATATATATAATATTAAATCTACTTTGTTCAACACTCAATCAATTTAAGAATATTTTCCATTTAATCGATCAATATTATACAGATTTTATAAAAAAATAAATATAAAAACCGGTGACCCATATAGCCATATTATCAAATCCTATTTATATTTATACAAAATAAATATAAACACAGTTCCATTATTGTTGTTTGTATACTTTTTACTCGGTCAGATTACTACAGTGGCGGGTGGGCAATGAGTATCGATTTGCTAGCAGTTTATTTAGTTTTAAATTTTATGGTTCGTAATAATAATTAATATAATATACCTAAAATATGTACAGACGTATATTATTAACATTTTCTAATAACATGTGCGGCATATTTAATTTTATAGAAATTCATAAGCATCCTTATTCTTTTGAATAGGTACAGCAAGACTCTGAGTAGGTATCGTTTTCATATTCACTTTTGTGTACAAGTTGTCAAACAAGTTTTAAGCATATCGTGCCACAAAGCGTAAGTCTCCGTTTACCTCGAAGGCAAACAAACTGTTAAAATGTGTCTGGGTACGATCTTCGTCAGATAAGATCACTATACGAGATTGTTATTTTGTTTATTCATTGATTTTCCTTTTAACGTTTATATATTGGTTACGTGTTCTCGGAAAATGTTTTACATAAGTGTTTAAATATAGAATATATTTTAATTCATGTATTTCAAATTCCAACAGAAATATTATGTTATTTGTTGTTTGTACTATACGATGATATTATTATAAATTATTCTGTTAGGTATGACTGATTATACAATATAAGCTGGATATAGGCACATGTCATGGATATGGATGTGGGTACAGAAAATGAAAACAAATATTATTCATGGCTTAAAATTAGGGTAATATGAAAAAAAAGTTAAGTTTAAAATAATCTTTTCAAAACTTAAGACATTAAAAAGACACATTTAAAAATCTTAAAACTATCGATGTCACTCTAATTGGACAATATTTTTATTTAATAACTTGTTTTGAATAATTTTTACTTATTTTGTAAATATATTTTTTATAAAACTAAAAAAAAATTATTCTTACACTTATCGCGTTATCAATAATCACTTATCTATATTGTCAAATGTATGATTATAATATATTAAAACTATTAATTTGTCGAAAACTCATTTAGATTAATTTAAATTCAATAAATTGGAGAAATGTTTGTTCATCGATTAAAATTAATAATGAATTACGAATCTGAGTAAAAAGGATGGTATTTGTTTTACAGTGTGTATTTTATATAAAAAAAATATATATATTTATTCCAATAAACAGATTTTGAATATAATTTAGTAGGTATGCATAATACTATAGTTATAGTAAAAAAATCATATGTGACTTTGATAATACAATTTCAATTTCTGTATTTGTGTATTTGATTGAAGCCTAAATTACATTTTTATTTTATTATTATTATTGATTTCAAAATTGATTTGTAGAATTCATTGCTTATTTAAACTACATATAATGCTAAAGATAGTTTTAAACTCCCATTTAAAATATAAGAAAAAATATTATTTGTTGACAAAAATATATTTTATATATATTATTCCTATGAACTATGTTTTTTTTATATAGGTATATTATGTTATATAGGTACTGTTTACAATAATGTGAGTTTTTTTTGCGTGTCTAGTTCTTATATCTCATATTATGACTAATTTTTTGGGTAAAAATAGGGCTCGAAAGTTTCATATACTTAACGGGTTATTGAATAAAAATTCGATTAAGATAGCGCTTTAAATGTGTTATTTTCAGTAGTTTTATCAACTATAAGAAAAAACTATCCAACAATTGCAAACTAGTGAAATTTAACGGTGTAGAAATCCTTATCAAAATTGACTTTAGTTATTAAGTTGTCATTTTTCAAATCTAATGACTTGAAATATTCACCAATCGCTTTGTTTATTTGAGAAATAATATTTTGCTTTTACCATGATAACTTTAATTTCATTATTTTATAAACCATCTAAACATCTGCTGAAAATATTTTATTATTTTTTTTTACAAAACAATATATTTTACCATTTTATTTCATCTAAGATACAATAAGATTATATTTAATATCTAGTAAAATATCAGTACTTATAACAAATTTTTAAACTAAATCAAAAATTAGTTTGTGGTGAGTAAATGGCCCAGTCAACTATTTAGTCACTGTTTGTTCTGTTTACAATAAAAAGTTGAACTGAAATTGTAAAATTGCTATGAGTTTATTATTTAACGTAATTTAAATTGAATTATATTATATGGAAACACAATGTCAATACGCAATACCATTCTTGTCATCTTCTTTTATTATATTTTCAATTGGAAAAAAATATGTCAAACTAAAGCATCTTTAAGAATAAATGTTTGAAATTCTATGATTAGCATACTATTTAAATATTATTTAATAACATAACAAAATGTATAGGTCGGTATAACAATTCTTATAATGCAAAAATAATGTGTATTGTGTACCCGGTGTATGGGATGTTCAGATTTTATATAATATTTAACATTATTTGAATGTTATTATAATTTTATGAAAGGGAACAAATATAAATAGTACATTATACATAATATATGCTTAGTTGTTATACCTTTAAGTTATTAAACTGTGTTTATACATTTATTTACATAATATTGTATACAATGAACATTTATAGTTTCATTGAATAAACCAACCGACAAAAATGCACGTTTATTATAATTAGTTAATAATATTATAAAAAGTACAACTTCAACGATGTATAATAAAGTTATATCTATTAAATTAGTATTTTAATTCTTAGAAATGAGTTCGTAATCTCTTGTTAAATTATTAAATCAAGTTAAATATTATTCTCTTAAGCCATCAATATAGTACCCATGATAAAAATAATATTTATTAAATATTTACAATTATAACGAAAGAAAATTCACATGAGAAAATTTAATCGTGTATACATTTTAGTAAAAAACGTGTTACTTTTTACTCTTTATATTTTTTAATTAAAAACACTAATATAACTTTCAAAACTTCGATTTTATAAATTATCAAAGGAAAATTACAGACATAATTAAAAGGGATAAATAGTTTTTGAAAACTATAGTCTTACAAAAAGCCACATACTTCATAATTTAAATATTTTAATCCATCGTATTAATTAAAATATGAATTTTCAATTTTATTTGTTAACTTACTATATTTTTTATTTATACGAACTTGATACTTTTGTAATCTTTGTAATGTATTAACTTTAATAAAAAATATAATATTTACTATAAAAATTAATGTATATAAATTATTATAGTTGTAGTTTAAAAAAAACTTATGGATGTTTCATACTTTTATCCTAGTATACTTGGAAGTCATTTTAATTTTGTATTTTCTTTCATGATACGTACCCGGAAATATAATAAAGAGGGAGGAGTGTCCAATTCTCAATAATTACTTCTTTTTTATTTTTGATCGGCACATACAATATGCATACCTATAGTTTATGTCTTTTATGCTATAAAACACATGCTTGAGTAAGTAGACAACAAACAAGCAAATGCATGTGATATATTCCAACATGATAATGTGAGAGAAATATTATCTATTACCATACTAATATTTCATAATCTTTACTAGGAGCTAGATGATAGATTTAAAAATATAATTATATTTATTTATAAATAGAATATAATACCCGCATGTGTAAGTTATCGTTGTCTCATCACCGCATGACATAGCAAAGTGTACGTTTAGAATGATCCATTTTACTCTGTAATTTTAAATTATTACAGATATAAAGGCAAATTTAACTTGTTATTATCAAGTGTAAAGATAAAACAAAAAGAATCTACCTAGGAGTCCCCCTCCTTTTTAATATTTTAATTCAATCAAGTTATGATCATTCTAAATTTGTTAACTTTTGTTATTAAAATATTTTATACATAAAACTTTTATTTATTAGAAAAAATTGCAATGGTATTAAAAAATGCTTTTAAGTTGAAATTTAAATTAAGGTAGGAGGGAGGATGGTGTACACCCGAACTCTCTTGGTACTCGTGCATTATTTAAAATAACGTGTGCAGTTATATTGTAGTTTGCGTCAAGATTGCGTATGTCATGGCTTTATATATTGTATCAAATCGTTATGAATTTAAATTTTCACAAATAATAATTAAAGTAAACTTAATATGTATAATAATATAAAAACATAATATAATGGTTGAATTGCGTAATGAACAATCATATAATAATCATTTTACTACTTAGTATTTTTTACTGTTTATGTACAGCATCATATTGCTGAAATTTAAAATTGCTCTTTTACTAAATAGATGTATTTAATAATATGACTTATTTTAAATAGTTCCTATAATAAACATTTTTATTTAAACAATGAAATAAAAATTGAACTTTAAACATTTCTGATTCATAATATTTAATAGAATAATCTTGACATTATTTTTACTGACAAAAAAAAAAAAATCTTTATTCATTAATCATATTATCATAACCATAATAATATAGTAACCTGTGGCAGGTATTTAATGATATATATTGTTTTATGAACATTTCTAAACTATATTTCAGATGATTTATGTAGAAATATGTCATGTTATTACATTTAATTCCAATATCTTCATGGAGGGTTGGTTTTAAATAACTTTTAATTTTCATAAATATAAAACTATTTTAAACTCCGTAAGAAATACATTTTATACTATCTATTCTATACCAAACGTTAGGTTTATAAAATATACATCTTATTCTCCTAATATTATTCAAAATTAATTTTTAAGCATATAGTTTTAATTAGAAGTAGTCTTCTGTGTATGACATGTATGTAATTGGTTATGGGTGGTTTTGTGTCGTCATTTGAATGATTTATTCGGAATATGCATATGCAATATATACAAAATATATAGCACGTTTAGTCGACAGCCTGTCAAACAACCACATAGATCAAAAACTTAATTATCATATTGGTAGTTGAATATTACTCATAGTGAAATAGTATACGAATTTTTTTGTCACATCAAGAACCACCCAGTTTAAAATAACTTTGAAGACCCTTTTTTCACAAAAAATTTAAATTTCAATCAATTAAACTTTGTATTAAATTCTCTACGTATAAATTTATACACAAAACTCTGGTCTAAAATACGACCATTAGGAAGTTTAAAAAGCAAATCTGAGACATAGTTATTTCTGAGTATTCTGCGAATTCATCAAGTTATTTCAGAAGATAGGTGTCTAAAGTTTCGATTTTCAGAAGAAAATCTTAAGTGCAAATTATTTCGTAGAAACTTTTGAAAACTTTGTTTTCCATTTATATACTAGTAGTTAACCTGAAGCATACATCAACTTGACTCTGACAGAGTTTTAAAAATTCATTATAGTAATTTTTAAATTATGGATGATGGGTGCTCGCATTTGAACGCTCGTTAGTTATTTTCACAATATTTGTTTACCTTTGTAGAGCATACATTTATACAGACATATTAAATAAATTTCAACATTTTAATTACCAATGGTTATTATTAAGGATATTTTATATGTATATGCGTTTAAGTTTAAAATTAACTACACTTTTAATGAATAAGTCATGGCCAATTATTTTTTTCCAAGACGCGCGTGTGATTTAAGTTGACACATTAAAAGAGCAATCTGTGTGGTTTGCGACTGGACGTCAAGCACATAGCGTCGTCCATCTCATCAAGTTTGAGACGACCTGTTTGAAATAGGAAATAGTCACTATATTCAACGGCGAACGAGATAAGTATGAGTATAGATAATTATATACGTACGAGAAAATATAGTATATTATATAGAAACAGAGGCAGAGCCGTGGAAAAAGTGAGCAGCGGGTAAGAAAAATAAATACACGCGCCCACATATATATACACACAAACATACAAACATACATACATACATATATACAAACATACAAACATACATGCATACATACATACATACATACATACATACATACATACATACATACATACATACATACATACATACATACATACATACATACATACATACATACATACATACATACATATATTTATATATATGAACAAAAATAAAAAAGGGAAATTATCGATTAACCGATGGAATACATTTGCAGTTTGGAGTGTTTGCGAACGAGACGAGAAGAGCGGCGTGTCGGCGAGTCATAGGATACTTATAAGTAGAAAGACAGAGTACCCGAGGTGTAGCGTGTAACGTATTATTACCATTATTATTGGACACGTTGAAGCAAACGGGCAAAACTTTATGGGACAGATTTGGTAGATAAAGCGTGGTCGGCGGGATCGAGAGGATCCTAGCGCGGCGGTGTGTGGCTGAGGGGGTGGGTGGAAGATGGCAAACCAAACCGTGTCAGTTGGGATAAACATCGAGACTAAAGGTGCTTGGGATGATAGCACGGGGTGAGGCAGCGGGGAAGAAGATGAGAACTATTGAGGTTAGGGTGGTCTCTACCAATGCATTCCCAGTTTGTATAGTGCGTGCGCGCGCAGAACCGCTGCGCTCGTGTGTGTGTGTGAGAGAGAGTGATGCTGTGGTGTGCGTTCGAAAGGGTGAGTGGGTGAGTGGAGGAAGCGAAGGGGACGCCTTGTCCTTTTGACCTACATTAAAACGGCTCCCACCCACTACTACCCCTTACCCGACCCAGCGTTGACTACCCTTTCTCGTCCGCCACCATTCCTTGACACCAATCCGACCAGTCGTCTCCTCCACATGTACCATTGCTGCTGCTGCTGCTACTGCTACTGCTACTGCTGCAGCTCTCCAGAACCGCCCCCCACCCCCAACCCCACCACTACAGCAGTCATCATCCCCGTCCTCCGCACTTCCGTGCGAAATTATGTTACTGGATCACACACCATTCCACAATCGCGGGACCGCACAAATCGTTCGACGCTTGCGACTTTGGCGGGCCCCATGCCATGCCACCGTTGACATCACAAGCGGCGTAACGCTCCTCATTTTTCCCATATTATCCGACATCAAAGAGACGACGAATGGCCATTATTTTATATTTATAAACACATTAGTAGCGGGGCCCACCCGTCACAAAATATACGCACGTCGTGAACTAATAAACGTGTTTCGCAATATTTCGTTTGCGAAAAGAAAAACAAACACTCGGAACTATACAAATAATAACGTTTTGCCGTTTTCTTTCATTTTTAAGTAAATATTTAGCTTGTAATCACGAAACGTTGTACTAACCGCGATGTGTTGATTCAAATAACGCTGAAATATTCTTGTCGAATAGAAAATGCATGTATTGTGGGACGTATAATAATATGTAATCTACGTAAACGTGTAGTATTTTATTACATTTACTCGTTCGCCGAACCTATAAAAATTAATCGTTTCACGAGTTGTTTGAATTAAATTTCAGTGTTGTTTCAATAATTTATTTTTATAGAACACATTTCATACTCGATGCCATTCGATACTTCGCACAGTAACATTTTTTAAATGTTAGTGTAACATATAGGAACGTATTTATTTCGTTGTTCTGTGGATAATGTTATATATAAAACATAAATTGTAGTTTAAAAAAAATTAACTATGAGTTGATCGTTTCATGAAGATTTATTAATTTACATTTGGGAAACAACTAATGGAAATAATTTTCACCAGCACATCAATTTAAATAAGTAAATACTTTTAGGTCACTATAATATGTGTCTGGGTATATTATTTTTAATTCTAAAATATATTTATTCATTACATAGGCAACACTGGAAACCCATTTAACTAACTTTTAACAACATAATATATAATATGATACACCTAATGTGTTTATAAAACCAATTTCAAATTATTCTTATATGTTCTATAGGTATACTTTTTATATAATTATTAGAGCTATGGACTTCTAGGAATTTCCATGGTTTTCAATAATTATTAAAAACATACCTAAGTAAAATTTAAAATTATGTATGTGTATATTTTGCATATTTGACAACTTTTAATATGAAGATGTAAGTTTTAAAATTGTATAAAGAAACACTTAATTTTAAACAGATTTTATAGACCTGAGATATTTTTATGATGGTTTTATTCATATAAAATAATTATTTTAAAATTAATGCTTGTGTTTTTCTCGTCAATCACTATTGGATTGTTACTGCAAGCGTGATTCAAAGATAATACATTGGAAAAGAAAAATATTAATAAACAATTTATAATTTTGTCTATTTTGCAAATATTATTTAGATAATAAAATAAAAAGATTTTATTCAATACTATAATTTTTTTGTTTTTTTTTTAATGCATATTTTAATAGCATATATTTTAGTAGTTCTTTAGGGCATAAATGAATGCATATTTTAAGGTTTCTTAGGGCATGAAGTCCGTATCCCTAATAATTATTATACATTGTAAGCCTCTATATAAATGTTTATATTGTTTTTTTTGTTCAAAGTTTACTCTTACTTTGGTTCAGAGCAGTTCTATATTATTTTTATTTTAAGATTTTTAAAGATGAGTCTCTATAGCCAAACAAAATATTACTGAAATTCTACATTATAAATGACATAATTTAAATTTGTTTTGTTAAATAAATATTTAAATATAATAACTATTTATTGATTATATCGTTATATTAGAGGTATTATCAATCAATTCGCTGAACATTTCAGTGTAAAATACATCATTATTATCTGATAACTGCAAAACATTTCTGGACCACAAAAGCAAATAGAAAACAATACATTTAACTGAATTTTTTTTATATTCATAAAAACTGTTTCGTAAAATGACTAAAGATATTATTAAGAATAAAAATTGTAAATAGTAATTTCATTTTTAAATTTGTAACATCCCGTGTACATAATAATATTAAAATAGTATTAAATATTTTAAAAAATCAATGAAGAAAAAATAAGTTTTCAAAATCACATGTACAAAACAATAAATGACAATAATGGTTAAGAATGTTTAATATATGATATAATATAAAATATATAAGATGTAATATAAGATGTGATAAGAATATTTTTTGAATTGGAGCAGTGCAGTGTATACCATAAATTCTATCATTTAATATTGCTATAACTGACACACAAATTATTAACGTTTACCGCATTCAATATTTATTCAGCCTCATCTTATCACCACTTATTTTAAGCTCCCTCTAACTATTTTATTTATATTTTACATCTCAAAAAACACAAGAAATACGCAATGTTTGTGGTAGCAGGAATCATATTTTATAATTATTCTAGAATAATTAATTAGTCGAAACAACCAAAAATTATAAAAAAAATATATATATAATTATAGAACACTTAAACGCTTTCATTTCTACCGTCATCCCTTTTATTAAACATGCGAACCTCACTTTTCTCATCCCACGATTTTCCACTCAACGGTTGTTCAATATTGTAGCTCCACTCAGAATCTAAGAGCAGGTATATTTAATTTTAAAAACAATATTTTTTGGCTGTCTTATTGACATTATATAATTGTATGCGCCCATACCATAAAATTCGACATTTTTGATATTTATATTTTCTTATTGATGTAAGAGAAGTTAATATTATCAATAAAATCTAGTGAAAATGGATTGAATTAAACTATATATCATATATCCGTTGTAATAAGAACAATGTCGTATGATAAACTGGTGATTTCGAGTTACACTTTGATCTCATCACCTAGCCTATTTAATTTGTTGTCGTTTATGTAGTTTAATCGTTAAACTTTAATGGGATACACGTAGTTTATGACAATATAACAGTAGGTACGTACTTTAATTTAATAGTTTAGATTACAATACATATCATTATTTAAAAATAAATACGCACATTTTGCTTAAATTCAATTATATCATTATTAACTCGTGAATTTCTTAAACTGTACTTAAATCGTTTAACGTATATGGATATATTATTTTGATAAGAAATATATAGTAAATGTCATCTTGTACTGACCCAGTTTTGTATACTTTTGCCATATCCCTAGATTTTTTAAAGGAAGTATTTAGAAAATAATCTTTAAAAATGTAGGTCAAATATGCAGTTTGAAATTTTTATGCATCAAAATTCTATTAGTTTTATAATGATTACTTATGATTATATATTATTTTTAATAAAGTAACATAATACTCCGTATTAGATAAATAGATTTTTTTTATTATTATTAAGAATTTCACTTGATTGTTTATATTTATTTCTTTTTTAAGGATTTTAATTCCAATTGTTATTTTAATAATATATTAAATTGTATATTATCGTGCCCAAGGGCACAGATGTATATTTTTTATTAAAAAAAAAAAATAATAAAATTTATATAAATAATATTTTTTTTTATTCTAGTTTGTACATCCTACATATATTATATAATTTGTGATTAATCAAGCATGCTAATTTCATTTTTTTTTTTTTGTTTATTAACTAATACTAATTTATTCAATACTAGTTTTGAAATTTTCAAGTTTATTTAAGGACAATATTTTAAATTATTTAAATTTTTATACCATTTTAGAAGTGTGGTGATACAAACTTCTATTTTTCAAATTAGAACCAATTTTGTTTATTGTAAATTTTGAAGCAGACAAATTATTTTTTTTTTAATTGTTTTTAAATCATTATTTTTACGAGTAGTCTCTAAGTTATTAGAATAATATATGTATGTAGTTATTAAAATAGTCTTTAAAATGGTTTTACGAAAATATAAAATATATTGTGTAATATCGAATCTAGTATTTATTATACTTAGAAAATGTTGAGAGATATTAATACCTACATACTAACAATTCAATTCATCATTCTCCCTTATATCCTCCAAATTAATTTTAATGAACCTATATTATTCGTAAATAAAATTAAATAACTCAAAAACTGTTGTTTGAATTTTGATTTAGATACCCACATCAACATTTTCAAAAAAAGTGACCCAATTAACAGTTAAAACAAAAAAATACATTAGTATCGTCACAGCTAGAAAACTTCTTAAGTAGCATAACATTTCTAATTATTTGGAAATATATTATGGCTCTTGAGTATATTATAAAGTTTTGAAACAATTCATTTTTAAAGTAAAAAGGGGAAGAGCATGCTTGATGAACCGTGTATTCCTACTAAATACGTAAACATATATTATCACAAATATTATAAAACTTTAATCAAGGTTATCGTAATAACGCATACGATTAAAATAAACACAGTTAAAGTTTATTATTTATATTTGCGTTAGTATATAGTTATTAAATTATTGTTACATCGTTTTTAGAAAGGTTATTTGAAAATAATAAAAATGAAATAAAAATTTATCTAAAAATAAATAGATTGACAGTAAAAATAAGATATATAAAATATCCCTTAAAAATAAATTATAACAAATATTATTTATCTCATAATTTATTAAATCAACTATATAATATTATAATATCTATATTTTTACATCAATATTGAAATAGGGAATAAGAATATATATATACAAAAAATAGATGACAACGTATTCGATTTGTTTACCTGATTTCAGGATGTGGTTGAATAATTATTTGTATCTTAATGATAAATAAATATATTTAAAAATTAATTCATAAAGAATTTACTTGAACTAATGTGTTTTGTAACTTAGAAATAAAATGGTCTTAAAAATGTTCAATATAATAAAAAGCTTATATACTATATTGGATTCAAATATATAATGATTAGCAATCTATTCAAATTTTAAAGTATAAATAATACACATTGAATAAATGTTTAAAATATTTTAAAAATATCATCACAGCATAATATTTCATCAGAGTTAAAACTATAATAATATGTATTTGATTTAATAATATGAGAATTATAAAACAATGATCACAATTTAACATTAAATTTAGTTTCATAAGATTATTTTCTTCGTAAATAATAAACATGCATTTTAATAAATATGAATATTTATAAATACAATTATATTTAAGTAATTCTTCATATTATTTAACTGTTTATTAAAATATTATGCTAAATATTTTGAAAATCATTTTTGACGTTCTTTATAATAGTTATTTTAAATTTTAATGTATATACAGAATATTTATTGAATATTTTAGAATTTTCTATTAAAAAAAAGAACTGAGGAAAGTGAAAAACAATATAATATGTCCATTTTAAATTCTAACCGGAGTTTTACAATTAGTTTTTTTAAGTGTGTGTGTGTGTGTGTGTGTGTATTAGAAGATATTTATAAACCAGAAAAATATTTCAACTTTTAATATAGTTCAGAGGTTGGTTTATGGTAGTGAATTGGATTTAATTTGTACAATATCCGGTCAAAAGTAAAATAATTCTAGTAATCATTAGGAAAAAAATTAAACAAAATTACGAAAATCTTTAAAATATTTATTAGTTGGAAATTTATTGATACTTTAATTTCATATCTTTAACATTCGTCTTCAAGCAGTTTTATTACTTTTCAAAAAATGTTAATCATAGAAACTTGAAACTCTAAAATATTACTTTTGCTATAATATCCTATAGACAATACAATTTTGAAAACACTGATTAATTTTAAGCAATTTACAGGAATTGGAAATGTTCTGATTTATTTTAGTTTCTTTTCCTTGAAAAAAAAAAAATGTTTTACTCTATAAAAAAAAAAGCTTGAAAATGTATATCAAAGTACCCCATAAAATGTACTGATTGATATTCAAAAATACATTATAGGCATTTATTTTGTTTTTTATAGACATTTAAAGTCTTAATATTTACGATTTTAATTATATTGTTATTCAAAATATATAAATCATAGAAAATTTTGAATTATTTAGATTCATTTTAAGGTATAAAATAAATAATAATACATTAAACATAATATTCAGTCGTCAGGTCTATGCTGTTTAGTATTGACGTTTAGTTAATAGAAAATATATGATTTTTAGAATTTTTAAATTTACTTAAAATACTATCTTCTTAAATAGGTATTTGGTAATAAACTAAAACGATAAAATTGGAATGATTAGCTTTTGAATTATTTAACTTTTTTTTTAATAAGGACAGCAATAATGAGTTTGGAAAATTTTATTATTTTTAGGTACACCTTTTTTTATATTTTTGTACAATCATTCTTAAAAAATATTGACCTTTGATATACATTTTAATAATTAAAAACTACTTGTTTAAATTTTGGTTTGTATAGATACTTACACCAAAATTCTTAATAAAATTATATCTGCTCAGAAATTTACAATACAAATTATAACTAGTTATTTTTCAGAACCATATTCGTTTATAAAAAGATTTATCATTGAATTCAAATTTATAACTTTTTCATTACAATAAACAACTCAATGATGAGTTAAACTTGAAACATACTTATTTTAAATTATTGAGACTTATCTCTATTTTTTTTTAATTGTTATGAAATAATCTATATAAATACTTGAAATACTTTCAGTATCTCTAATAAACAAGAAACCTATACACATCATATTATTAACCCAGAAATTAAATATTTTTTATTATTTATTCATATTTGTTATCAAAATAATAATTTAAATATTGAAAAAAATAAATTTAAAATTTGAATTATTTATTATTAAATAAAATAAACACAATTTATTCAAAAAAGGTTTCTTATTTTCATTGTGCCTTTATTCTTATATTTGTATATACTTGCTTTTAAGAAATTATTCAAAATGGTTGAATATTTTTTTGTACACATTAAATTATTCTATTTATTTATTTATTTCATTGGTGTTTTAAACAAAATAATACATTGATAGTTGTTTTTGTTATTAACTATATTATTGAAAGGTGCGTTCAAAATAATGAAAATATTTAAACTGAAATGGTAAACACAATTATTGCCAATTTCATGAATGTACATTAAAATTGGTTGTTTATAGAAAAAAAATATGTATTAATTTATTATCATTGTATAGGTATGATATTAATAGAATTTAATGTTGACCAAGATAGTCATCTCGTCAATATTACTTCAGCGAGTAATTAATATTTTTTTGTGACTCAATTCAAAAGGCTTACGTGTGAACTTGAAAATATATTTAAGGTAAAATTAATTTATTTTGAAAGTTGAACAAAATTATTTAACATCGAAATGTTTGTGACACAGGCATAGTTCCATAACCACTCTCCTCCATTCGTTTTTGTGCCATTGTTGCAATTACTGTCACTCATTTTAATATTTAGCAGTGTATAATACTTCATATTAACGTGACATCTACTAGTATAAATACACTGTAGACGAAATGTCAACACTCAACACAATTATGAACTACTCTTCAAAGGTAAAATATATGTGTGTTTAACACTGACATAAAGCATAATAATATAAACAATATCAGTATAGGTACTGGTAAATATAAGGTATAAATGATTAACTGATGGAACTCGGATTATTATCAACTTGACAATTCGCTTTATGATTATTGCATTTTCCCACGTATACAATTTTGACGTTTGAACATAATACTATTATAAAATAATAATTTTAGCATAATTAGCATAAATTAAATGTATTTCGAGACCTACATTTTTAAATACGAATAAACAGACAATTTTCTGTAGACGATACAATATTTAAATTTAACTATAAACATAATACATTTTAGGATAGTTAATGAATGTCAAACTTTTTCAAGATATAGGAAATGTGTGAATACCGAAACATTGAAATATTTATTTTAATTTTGACAACTGAAATTTATACAATTATTTTTTGGAATTTTGTAGTATTTATTTGAGAAAATTGTAAACGAAATTGAAATATACAAATATCTGTTTCGATTTTAATTACAAAATTTAATTTACAAGGAGTCCATTAGCGCAATTATTAAGTAGTACTTACTGGTGTTTATTACCGATAAATTAATAAATTAATAACCAACAACAGAAAAATGAATTGCTAATAATAGAATATATTATAAAAACAAATATAAATTAGAAAAAAATTACATTTAAAAAATATATTATCATGAAATAAACATTGATTTTATTAAATTATATAAATATATACTTTATTTAATTTAAATAAGGCGTTGTCATTATTTATTTTATAAAAGCTCGACAATTATTCCAAGTTTATAACAATTGTATGCAAATGTACATTAAATTATTTATTTATTTTGTTTTATTATTTGTGATCGTGAGCGATGTACCTATAAAAATACAGCTGGATGTTAAAAAAAAAATAATAGATTTGTTTAGTTATAACAGTAGATGGATTTATTTTGAATAAATTATTAATAATACAATAATAACTTAAGCTTCGTTTTTATTGAATATTTGTTTTATAATATTATCGATAAAATAAAATGTAAAGAGTCTTAACAACTACCCCCGCATTTTATTCTACTCTTTAGATATTTTAATTATACTGCCCTCTGGTCAGGAATCTTATAAAACAATCCCTTATTAATAATGAATTATTATTTTAAAATGTTACTTATTAAATTGTTATAAATTATAATTATGTACAAGCTAAAACTCTATATTAATTTCATAACTTATTTTTGAATTGTTGATGATTTATAATTTGTCATGTTATGTGAGCAGAGATGTTTTATTATGTATCTATAAACATTTTGTGTTAATTTGTGGTATTATATCCATAGTACTCTGATATTATTAATACGAATTGATTTTAAGATTTAATACAATAAAATTATACAATTATAGGTACAACAAATATTGATATGC
This sequence comes from Rhopalosiphum padi, assembly GCF_020882245.1. Lineage (NCBI taxonomy): Eukaryota > Metazoa > Arthropoda > Insecta > Hemiptera > Aphididae > Rhopalosiphum > Rhopalosiphum padi. Next base: position 42,131,740 of record NC_083599.1, read on the forward strand.
TTACCAAATACCAACTACCTATATTTTAAATGTATTTAATGAATTTAAAAACAAATCATTACTCACATTTTTTTTTTAGAACATTTCCAATTTTGAAAACGACGTGAACACTATTGTAAACAGAGTTTTCTACAAAATTGCTTTTCGAAAACGAAGATTTATCATTTCTCTTAAATTAAAAATAATACTATAACACTGTCTTACGTTAAGGTGAAAGAATAGAACTTCCCCTCGCTCTTTGTATTCTACACGCGTTTTTTAGTTTTCACGTGTGAAAAGTGTTATTGTGACGCTTAATACAAGACACATAAAACAAACAATTTTGTTTTAATACTATAATAAAATAATACGTATCTATATAATACTAAGTATTATATACTAAGAATGCATTTCATTTACAAAGTGATTCTTTTAACAAGGAAAAGTGAACACATCGGAAATTATTCATTTTTTTCTATAGTTTATTCATAAAACAATGTTAAATACACAACAATTCTTATTCGTAAGCACCTTTATGTATGTCGCGAAACCACATTTATTTTTGTTTTTTTAAACGGTTGTAAACTTTTTTAATATCAAAATATATGAAACTGAATATTTTTTTTTAATGTTTATGCAAAAATACTGAATATTGAACAAATAGTTTTTTTTATTATTATTAATTAAATTCTAAAAGCATTTTGAAATGCAGTTTAGAATAAATAATACATATTACCATACCATGCTTAGCAATCTTGCAACCTGTGTACGACATTTATAAATACGATTAAATTTAATTCAAATTTACATAAAATATATTTTAAATCATTTTTACTTTTAATGTAGGTGTTTATTATCTAATAAATATAACCAACAAAATAAATTGCTAACTCTTATATAAATGTATATATATATACATTATAATACAATAAATAAATAAATATATATACTACTGCAAATTCCAATTTACATAAAAATACAGAAAAAATACGACTACTATACACAATTATCTAATAATTTATTTAAATTAAAATATTCCAAAATTTAACAAGTATATAATATTTAATAATGAGTAATTGTGTTTAAATTTATATAAATTGTACGTTTATAATACATTTAATATAAAATGATTACCTCTATTAAATTGAATTATAAATCTTGCTTAATAAATATTTATATTAAATTATTAGTTAATAAATTTAATTTCAATAGTGACCCATTTTTTTTCAAAATATATTTTATATATATACAGTGTATTATGGATAGGTATATGATAATTTTAAATTAAAATTACATTTGAATGTATCAGATCATTGTAATACACCCTGACATTTATATGAATATAACAAAAAAAAAATATATATTTGTGAACAATTTTGTAATAAAAGTAAAAATAGTTATTTACGGAGTATACAATTATGAAAGAAAAAGCTGATTTTCAAATACTAATTATAGTTACGTATAAAAAATATATCAGTTTATCAAATACTAATATAATTATTAATTTAAATTGTATACATTTTATATATTTTTAATATTATTATTTGAACACAGGTTAAAACTACATTTCATAATATAATGTACAAGTGCAAATTAATATATATATAATGCATTATAGGTGTATAAAACAATTTTAGTTCGTTCTACTATCGATTATCAATCAAATTATATGCTATATAAATGTTTTGTAGTACATTAATCTCTTCAAAGTATTAATTACAATTTCAAAGTTTAACTATTTTGTGTAATATATATCAAAAATATCATTATTTCTATAGGTTTTCGAATTTTTTCAAGAACTACAGGAAATCGACTGGCTTATTGAATTGTCTACAGTACAAGCTGTGTTCACTTTCGAATCAATCAAGGGGTTGTATAAAAACTTTTAGAGCACTTAAACTACTCCAAAAAGTATTTTTGAAACAAAAAAAAAACAAACAAAACATGTTTGTAAAATCAATATTTTCCATATTAACCTATACTCTTCAAAAATAACGTTTTTATTTATATTGTGATATACGAACTCGATATGTAAAACAGTATTATGTTAATTAAATTAGTTGAAAGTTATAGGTTATAGGTGTATATAATTCAATCAATCAACTGTTCAATCATATAATTAATTTAACGTGTATTTGATTGGGTTCGTGTAGAATGATACTGCAAAAGTTATTATCATTTATAATAACTTTTGTAGTTATAATCGTGTCATCTTAGAAAAAAAACCATCTTTGTCCAATTTGAATTTTTGTTTATTGAATATTACAAAACACATATTATAACAGATGATAAATGTATGTGATCTGATTAATATTGATTAAAATATAATTTTTAGACCTCAAAAATGTTATGGTTTTAGTTTGTAGTTTTTCCATGTTTTTATTTTTAACATTTTCTTTTCTCTTCTACACAAATACAACTTTTATAATTAAAATAGCGGCCGTATTTTTTTTTGTCTATATCAAAAACTAATCCAATACGACAGTTTTGAATTATTGCAATGTAAGAGCTGGTAACACGCTTTCATAAGACTAATGATTAAAGAAAGTTATTTTTATGAAAACTGTTGAAGTAAGTATTCAACTTTGATTCTGCTATTCTTAGGATATATTAATAAAATACTATTATATAAATATATATATATATCTGCGAAGAGTAATCATTGTACCTACTGTATTATACGTTTATTTCAAAATACAATACTTCTTTTTTTTTTACTTCTAAACTTTGACTCAGACACAAAAAAATGTCTGGAATTGTAAATAGGTATTATGTTTGTATATCAAAAATACGTATTCCAGAATATTACGTACACTCATTATATTAATATTTATTTTGTATTTACAAAATGAAATACGTATAACTAATAAATCGCAGACTGTCAACATTGTTTGCATTAAAAATAATTCATATATAAATCTAAATCTAAAAATAAAAACTATTTTAGTAGTTTCAAATTTTAGAGAAACATATTAAATAAATATACGTATATAATATATAATATGTATTTAAGTATATTAATATCCACACATCAATATGGACATAATCTTTTATTAAAATGTATATTTAAATATTTCTGTCGAAATTCTTTACAGTAAGAATCACTACTAATTATATAGTAAAACAATTAATATTTAAATTCTTCCATCTCATAATAAATAATTATTTAATTAAATACATTTATTAATACGTTAATTTGGTAATTTTTCCTATCAATGTATCATATTTAAAACTAGTAGGAACATATTTGTACAATGCAAAGACATTTAAAAAAAAATCAATACGGTTTTCCAGCCAACGCAAAAGGACCAGGTCAGTATTTAATAAAAATTATTTTCTTTACGCTGCATTCGTTCAGTTTTTAAATAGATTGTGTTAATGGTTAAATAAAATTGAATATGCAGATACTACTTTTTTTTTTATATGCATAATACAATTTTATATCAATATGAAATTATTAATTAGTTTAGCGTAATGCGATATCATAATATAATATTTAGAAATATACCGAGGATATTGACATAAGAATTGTTCCAACCAAGATTCACGGTTTAATTTAAAAGTACTTAATACTATATTATTATAAACTATAAATTGTGTATTCTTTAATGCTTACGAATTTAAAATCGACCATTAAAATCTAAACTGTATAATATGTGTAAAAGGGGTGTTACATTTTTTTAAATCAATATCGTATTATATTTATTCAAAATGTTTTCAGAGCTAAATTTTTTTCTTAAAATTCTGATTTATTATTTTTTGGAATTTTAAAAATAGCAGATGAATTACATAATTTTAAGTTATTTCACCATCAATATAATATATTCAGCTTGTATAAATTTTTAATTATTATTAAATGTGATATACAATATTTAAAAAAAATGATTAGGTATTGACTATCGACACCTACGTTAATATATTCTAAATTGTGATCTGTACTGAAATTTCAAAAAAAAAAAATTGAAAATGCATACTATGTAATTACGTATAATAATTGTATTAATTATTAATTATACTATTTTATTATTTATATAATTTAAAACCGTATTCTATGAGGTTTTTATCTATTTGTTTAAAAAATATTTTTGTTATGTTTTATTTACAGAACTTCTACTATGGTATAATTTGTGATAAAATTAATGAAAAAATCAATAATACTTTATTCTTAGCCATATTATAATTTACTAATCGACATTATTCTAAAAAAACAATAAGAAATATTTATGAACACTAAATGTTCACTTAACTAAACATCTTTTGATTAAAAAGTAAAAATATATTATGAAAAATATTTACGTATTACTAAAATTGTAATACATTTTTACAAAAAAAATAATATTTTATAATAATTTATTTCTGAACTTGATTATTTTAAGCTTTTCATGAAAAATGTATTTTAAATTTTGATTATTATAACGATCTAAATATTATGGATATCATCATATTTCATCGATTAATAATAATAATAATTTTTGAATTTATAATGTATTATATTACTATTATTATATTACTCAACAATGAATTACGTTTTAACTGTAATTATCTTATTATTTAATGATTAATGCGAACAGTTTTCAGACAATATATAATATATTAATTGGTCAAAAAATAACATGACAACCGCAGGGTCAAATTTTGAGAAACGTAAAAATCTATCGAATGTTCAATAATACTATTATCTATACTAGATAGCCACATACTAAATAAACAGTTTGTGAACTTGTTTTTAATAAACACGATTCTATTTATTTGAAATAATGAAATTCAGAAAATCCTATCAAAAAAAAAGTAATTTAAAACGATGTTAAGCGAATTCCAGTTTCCGGAGTCCTACCATACGTCTTAATGGAATTGCATGTATGGCGAATCGATTATCCTCGGGTATTTGTTTGCAACCTTCATATGCAAAACCAAAACCAATACCAACAAACTAAGACATTTCACAAATAACAGCTGTATTGTAATATACGTGAATAACATTTTCAGGAACAACTATTGCTCACTTTGAACCATTTATGTTTAATCAATATTAATATATATATGTATATCGTTATACCGTCTATTACTTACTTAACATAGTTTACAGTTCAATATACTGTTTATATTGCTTATATATGTATATTTATAATACCTGTGTTTATATTTCAATTGATATCTACATTTGCAATCAGTTAATTAGTATTAAAGTGTTGTTACGTAAAATAGTATTAACATTAAAATATTGCACTTTTATTGTAGGTATAGACACTAACGAAATGCACCATTCTTACACGTTCCCTTACCACAGTATTATTGTCCCGATTAATTTAGGTAAATAATAACATATATACATATATTACGATAGATGTATTATCCTTTGGAGTTAATTTTTTTAAGTGTCGTTGTTGCTAATATTATACTGTCAAAATCAAATTCCCTACATCTCACGTAGTGGATATAATTAAGTTATCTGTCAGAAAAAATGAATAATTATTGGACATTTCAACCCCTCTATCTTGGGCAATTTGCTATAGTTCCTCTTATAGAAGTTTCACTGTACCAAACAGGACCTCATTAAAAATCATAAAATTCTTTTATATTTTAGAGTGAATTTATTTACAAAAAAAAAAAATGTATTAAAAAATACGACAACTCGTGATTGTTGTCAAGTGAATAACATAAATTGAACATATTTATTAAAAAAATGATTACAAAATATTCAGCGAATACAAATGAATGTTATGTAGATATTAAATATATTGCAGTTATTACTGTATTAAATAATTCAGCACTATTGTATAGTTATCAAATTAATTTATTTTTAAATAAAGTTTTTTTTTTTTTTTTTAAAAAAAGACATAAAGTCACTAAATTTTCGTAGAAATATATTCAGATCAATAATTTCCATTAATTTTATATTGTTGTGGACATTGATATTTGTATAACCTATTTTAGATATAATATTGTTATTTTTCTTTTGTATCTGTTATTATTTAATTATATATATACCCCTAATAGGAACTATGCGAGTATTTTATAATTTACATGTATGTTCTTTAATAACGAATACTTAAGAATATAGGTTAGGTAATTTTACTCTGTCTAACCTAGCTATCTATTACTTATTTTATTAATTTGTTTTCATCTTAAATTGTAATGGGATGAAAATATAAATTACAATTTATAAACCCATGCCGTCAATTACAAATAAATTAATGTAATAAACATTACGATTAAGTAAAGTAGTTAACATTATTTTTCCATTATTAACCATACACTTTTTATATTGAAACAGTATATATAAATTAAATAAAGGGATCGAAAACGGTGGTTTGTTGTATTTTTCTATATCACACGTGCGTTATAGCGACTTAGACAATTCATTATATTATATCTAGGGTTTTAAAATTTCATGAAATTTATTTTCTTGAAATATTTCACGAAATATTTCATGACATTTTCATGAAAAATGCAATGAAAAATAAAATATAAATTATTTTATCTTAAACTTTATAATCACGTTAACTTGCAAGTGAACATTTTCAAAAGTTGGTTTATTGTGTGAAATAAAAAAAAATTGTATAATAAATAATAATAATAATAACCAATAAGGACCCAATTAATAATACAAGTCGTAAATATCAAAAATTTATAGTGCATATTTTTGCATATTTACTATCAATATTTTCTGTATATAATCAATATATTATTTCTAATCAATTATAACCGAATACATTTAAAAATAGAAAAAATATTTTTCAATTGTATTTCATTGAAATATTTCAAATTTAGAACTCTAATTATATCCAACGCGTCAATAGGTCTATCAATTATTTATATTATATTGCCATGAAATCTACTTGAGATTAAATTATCAGATTACCACATAAAATTGCCTTATTTTTTTTTATCTTAATTCAAGCTCTGATAAAAATAAAATAATACTTTACGTGGTTATTATTTTCAAATGATACCTATTTTATATATATAATTTGATCAGTATTTCGAAATATACCAAATTAAAATGATATAGAACAATAAACATAAATAAGCAAAATTAGTATATTTCACATGTATTTGAATTTGTATTGAATTTTATTAAATGAAAAAAATATTATAAGGAAACAGACTTGACTTATTTTGAAATTAGTTTTATAGATAGATTGCATGAAAAATAACCTTATTTAATTAGAATTCATAATAATATTATATACATAGCGAATTATACTATTATAAACAAATAAGAGTGTTCATGTTTGTAATCATTTTCTCTTACCCAAACAGTTTTTACAGTAAAATCGATTTTTATTTTTAGAGTCCAAAGATTGTACCTTATTAAATACTTTAAAAAGAATAAAAGTCATAAACTTATAATCGAAAGTGGTTTTTTTCATCTCAAATGGTGTATAGTCTTCGGGATCACATGGCATTATAATATTAAACGTATGCGTTATAAATTGATTCACTTATTTTACTTTAAAATAAATATATTAAGGACTGGAGAACACTCATAGCTATAGTTAAAAAAGTTCTCTCATTCCATTTTGGCAGGACAATAAATGAATGTACTTTACTTTAGTCACAAGCACATCACTGTTGTGGTAGTGGTGTAGAAAAAATGGAACAATATTTATTTTTTCATACTACCCATCGGAGTGACGGAATCAGAAATGGTGTCATAATAACGTAGTCCTATATTATATCATATATCTCATCCTCCCTTAGGTATCCACATGAAGGTTAATATATTTATATATATGTATAATACAGCACTATAACAGGTGTGTATATGTACAGACAATAAAGAAGAAAAGACAAAATCCGCAACAGTTTTATTTTTTCAAAACATTTGTTGAATGATTGTTGTAAATAAATATTCGTGAGGCCTTGAAACGAATATTCGTATCGAGCTTAGTTAAAAATCGGGTACGCGGAAAAAAAACTTTCAAATCCCATAAGACTTCCATACGCTTCAAGTGCTGATCCAAGTGCCGAGCCCCATAGTTATCAAGTTATCATATTGAACTTAAGTCCGATTATTATAAGATTCTGTTAATAGTTTAAATTTCAGAAAAAACATTGTTGAACTTCCTCAATTATTTTTTTTTAAACGTGTAAAAATGTAAAATGGATACGTAATATGCCTAATCAATTTAATTTAAAATCTGTATAAAATATTTTTATTTTATTTTAATTAAAAAATCGCAATAATAATAAACTCTATAAAGCAACAAAGTTATGAATTTATTAATGATAATTTGCACTGAAATGCTAAATATTATAAAATGTTTAGTCATTTTTAGTTTTCGTAAAAAAAATATAATCAACCGAAATGGATAAAATTCTAAATCCTCCAACACTATCTTTTTAATAATTTCCAATTAAATATACAATAAAATATTTTACGTTTACATTTTGTATATTTTAAATATAAATGTGAGACAAAATATACAACAAATATATGTTATAATTTAGGTAGGTGATACAAAATATTTGATTTCAGTATAATTTTGTCCATATATGAATTCACATAGTACCAACTTATCATTAGAAAAGGACTCAGAGCATTTTATTATTTATATTTAATCAGAAAAAAACAAAAAAGATATTTAATTCTGTATCTAAAAACGTTTAGAAATCTACATATTTTAAAAAACAATGGCATTCTAGAATATATAAAAATAAATTGAATAATTCGGAGATTTTTAAAATAAAACTATTATTTTGGAATATGTAGTTATGTATACTGTATAGGTATATACATTAAAGTTACAATAACATTATGGCGTTTTAAAGGAAAATTTGATTTTTTTGTATCGTTAAATTTGCTCAACACATTTATAAAAATTAAATTATTTTTTTTTCATATTTATAATATTATTGATATTTGAACTCCAAAATAGTGAGTCTTGATTATCTATAGTCCTACTTCTTTCATTAAAATATGATCTTATAAATGTGAATAAAATGTAAATTATAAAAAAAATATATATATAATATTTACAATAGATAAAATGTGAACAAACTTTTTTTTTATAATAGTATAATATAAAATAATTTTCAATTAAAATTAAAATCTCATTTATTGTTGACCATTTTAATGCAAGCAAATTCACGAATAAAAACCAGACAAGATAAATCCCTTTTGAAGTTTGTGGGTGAAATGGAATAGAAAAACTAAATAAGGCCTTATCCTGGGATAATCCTTTTTGAACGAGACGCATGGTCTAGCTCAGTTTTAATGTAGGTAGTAAAAAAAAAAGTAAAAAGATTATAATTTTTAATGAATTTATTCATTTTGATTATGAATAATAAATAATAGAGACAAAATGTGTATCATTTTATTTAGTTGAATAATTTATTTGCTTATAACTTATAACTTATAAACAAGGTTAAATAATTTATCTAATATATACGTTTCCCTTTGTAGTTTGTAATAGTTATGATACCTTAATACGTTTTATAATTTTAAAGTATTTATTATGTTAATTAAATTGTTGTAATTTATAAACAATGTTTTATAATAATAAGTTCAGTTTAAACCGCCTTAAATAAGGAAAAAGATTGTATTAATTTAACTTTTTGACATCTAAATTCAAAATATAACAAGAAATCTACAAATATCAAAACCTATAAAATTTAACTTAATTCTTAATAATAGATTTTTTATTTTTGAATAATTCAATTTAATTTAAGAGTCAATTTTAATCATATTCAAAAATAAATGTTTTATTATACTCGAATATAAACCATTCCAAAACAGTAAATAATTATTAGTAATTTTAGAACTAGTAAATATTTTATAAGTACCTATATATAAATAAAATTTTAATGGTAGTGGTAGGTATTTTAATTTTTATAAAAATATAAAAAGATATAGGTTTTTATAGACGACCAAAGAAAATAAGTTTGAAATTTGTTTTCGATCGAGTATTACATACCTACATCGAATTGTCGTTTATGTTATTGTATCATACATATTTATATTATTGGCGTTAAAACTATACCAGTTACAAGCGCAATTGTTTTGTATATTTACTGATAACAGTGAATGTAAAACATTATTACGTATGACTTCCAAGTTATTAAGATATAATATGATATGTTATGTATATATTATCATATTATCATATGCTGGATATGGTATTGCCATTCGTGGTAGGTATAAAATTAGTTTATACGAGGTTTAGAATATGGACCTCGACGTTGTATAGACGCTCAGCCACTGGATATGGGTTACCTTACATACTAATTCGACTAAACATATTATGTTAATAATTTATTAATACTTAACTTGACTTAACGCTATCTAAACTATTCTTCACTGCAAGACTAGATCTCCTTTATAGTCCCCGACTGCTGCCATCGACACTCGACCAGCGTTCTCCGACTATCTCTGCTTGTCTACTTCTATCACTACAGTCTGATTATCCGAAAAAATCGTTGAACTAATTTTCCTTAATTACTACGTAATCGTTCAACTATACTGTCACGACAGTTTTATTAAACGCATATACGTGCACACACGTGTATATTCGTCTTGAAATTCTTAAAAATTAAATACAATTTGTAAACATAAAGTTACAATTATACTACCCATGGCATTTTTAAATAGTATCCAATCTATAGTGACCATGTTTGGCGTGTATTGACTGCTTAATATATTGTGTGAAAAATACTCACATACGAGTTTCGTTTTGGAATACGCCTGTTTATTTTTAATCTCAACTCCAATGAAGTATTATTATTATTGTTTATTTATTTCGTAACTATAAATATTACAGTATGAATTGTATACTATTTTTTACATGAATGCATATTTTTAATGTCCAAGGTGTCATACTGTATAAAAAGGTCGACGGTCGAATAATGCAACACGTAAAAATTATCACCAAACTAAATTGTCCAAGAAGAATATACATAAAAAGCGAACCGAATACAAAGAATAGGCATTTCTGGGAACTCGTCTCGCTTCGTTCACATAGAAGTAAGACATTGTAATATTGTTATTATGAAATTGAAAGCAATGATAAATCATCTCATTCAAAGAAGATTCCGCGCGGGGAATAGTGGATTACCACTGGGTTGGTGTAGTTTTCCAAATTTTAAACATTCGCGTGATTAAAATCGTAATTTGAGTTTTTCGAGAATATCAAATATTACTGTGGAAAAAATGGTACGCTGAATACGAATCGATTGGCATAAACTGAGCATAAGAAAGTTTTTAAGACCGTGAAATTTCAACAACACAAAAAAAAAAATCTGTTTAAAGCACAATCCGAGTCATGCAGTTTTCAATGACTTATGTAGATGAGACTGTATATACAATCTTTCGAGCTCTCCTCTCGTCTGAAAACAAGTCTACCGATAATGATAAGCGTACACAATATGAACCTAAATATTATTGCAACAACACTCACCATGCGCCAGTGAATATTTCACTATAAAATATATCAAATTAATGCAATTTGCGAGGTACATGGTTAAAATACTCTATTAGCCATATTGTACAATACTTGCCATTCATATAATATAATGTATGATGTTGTTTTCCTGGATGCATGCACCATTAACTTTATGTAAGTATTTAAAAAAATTACTTTTTGAAAAACATTTCAAAAACGTTGATATAATTATTTAAATAAATGACGTATTGTCTATTACCTAAATGGTTACGAAAGTATTTTGTATTTTTAAGAACTAAATAAATATATCCTTTACCGATTTGTTTAATCTCGTGGAATTCAATTTGGAGATCGCAGAAAATCATTTTAATCCCTTTTATCCGTGATTTTAATTTAAACAAACAAAATGAGCAAATGTACATATATATCTATATAGGCTAGAATTGTTTTATTAGTTAATCTGAAGTATCAACAACCGATAAAGACGTACGTATAATATTATATATATATAGATAGATATAAAATTTAAAGTAAAAAAATATAATTTAATATAATATTATATATTAATATTTTTTTTTTTTAGTTTACTTTACTTCATATCTCAATTGAAAATTTGAGAGAAAAAATAATCTTATGTACCAAAACTATAAGGCTCTAATAATGGAAAACCACGTACGTGACCTTTCGAAGTTTGCCAACAAAGTGGCTGGATAATTACTGAGATAGGAAAATATAATATGCACTACTGCTGATTATTACAGCGATCTTACCGGGTGGGGTGTTAAGAGATATACCTTCCTATTGCTTTATGCTCTGACTAGTTTACGTATTATTAGATTAAACGTAAAATAGGTAGGTAGTCGAACTGCAGTACCCACCTACGTAGCTATATATACAAGATTATAAACATATTACCTACATTTGCCCTATTCCATTTCAAATTTCTTTGAATGCAGCTCATTAGTTAGATTAAGTTGCTTTAATTAAATAATAAAAACCTAGTTATTACTGCTTACGGGTGCAGTTTTGTCGAGTTCCAGTCCCGTTTATTGTTTAGAATTAAAATTCTTAATACTACATTATAGCCGTGCAATTGGTAGATAAAAAAAAGCAAAAATACAGTTTAAATTAATAAATAAATGTACTTCTATAATATGTATTTAGGTTTTTATATTATGCCAATTAACATTTCTATCACAACATTCACAATTTAATAAAATTAAGATATTTTATAAATAGAATTTCGTTTAATTTGTTTTTATGGATGTGATAAAAAAAATTAGGATTTTCGTTCAATCAATTGACCCGGTTTTTAATGTATCGTTTAAATGTTTTTTCTACCACTTTTTTTTAACCATTTTTTATTTTGATTAATGACATGTTCAAAGTTGAGATTTTTCAAGTATCAAAAAGTTTACTTAATAGTTTATACATTAATTATTAATTAGTTATTATTGATTTTTTAATACATTATTATTTTGTTTTTCATAATAATACAATGTTTTATCGTTCGTCAACCTTAAATATTTTGAGATAAAATATAAAATACCGAAAAGAAAATAATAATTTGTATTAAGTATAATTATATATGTTAATCGCTAATTCGTGTTAAAATGATATATTATTAAGTTAAAATTTACTACCACCATTACTTAAATCCTTTAACACCTCTAAAGTTATAAACCATCACCTAATCGCGAATATTTCTCACATTGCTACCTATTTGAAACATTAATTTAACGTCCCATTAGTCTTTCTACATAATCATAAGTACTCATTGACGAGCAACATCGTTTCTGTTTGGGTAGATTTATGACTACGTGTATATTTTATTTCTTATGTTTAGGTCATAAATGATTTTTATCAACACTCATTAAGTCATAAGTACATATAATCTAAACCAATTACTCAAAAGCTATCGATCGTGTTAAACACATCATGTACTTTCTTATTTACAACTAAGTTTAGCTTTGAAGTATTTATTTTTTCATTGTTTTTTTTCTTATTTATAGTTAATCGTCATCAATGGGTAAAATTACATGGTTAATGGTTATAACTTAAATATTGTAACTCCGTCTTCTGATGTGCCTACCACAAGAAGCTTATTTCCCCCCCTCTATTTCCCCCTTTGTAAATCGAAGTAATACAATCTGACTACATGCTAATCTTCTTATATTTGCTGATGATACAAATGTCTTCTTGCTTAGATCTTCTAATCCTACCTTAATAGACTTTTTAGTTGAATTGAGTGCTTAGTTATCTATTTCAATATAGATAAATGCAAATTAATGACATTTTCCCGAATTTAATTTCCGTTGGCCGCAAATTACATCATCCATAATATACTATAGCTTTTGCTGGAAGTTCTGTTTAGATCTTGCAGGTTTTCTACTCTCTTTGACATAATTTCCTAGAGCATATATTGTAAACATTTAATGCAAAGCCTTTAAAACATCAGTGTTTATCCAATTAATCGCTTACGAATTTAACTGAAATTTTCCCCGAAAACTCCTCTCTTCTACTCATATAATTCACACTTTACTGTTCAATGGGGGTTATTTTATTGCTGTCAAGCCAATCATTGTTGAACGAATAAAATGTAGATATTTATACCTTGTTTCTTATAGGCCAGTTATATACCTTACCCCCAAATACCTTCACTCTTCCTCAACATTCTCTACATATAATAAACCTTAGCTAACAGGAGAAGAACTGCCAATCTTACATTCCTCACTAAACTTATAAATGGCTTCATTGATTCGCCCACATTGTTATCTTAAATTAATTTCAGAGTTCTGTCACGTCGCGACCAAATCTACTTTCCCATTTTACATTCTGTTTACTTCTTCTAAGTTCTAACTACTAATACAGTGCTACTTTATCCATTTGAAGCTCACGGCAAATTAAATCTACTTAGGAATTTTAATTTATTTACTTTCTATCGAGCATTCATGTTTATATCATTCTAATTATTCTCTTAACATTTTGTCTTATAACTTTATTATTTATATTTTTATTATTGTTCTGTATTTTATATTATTTTTTTTCTCCAATAAGTTCACGATTTTGTTGTATTTTATGGGGAGGAGGGCTTGAACTAAAATACTAATAAAAAAATAACCAAAAAATGTATATGCTTTGTCGAGAGTCCTATGTAGTTCTGATTAGCCTGAACCGACCCGATATTAACCAGACTAAATTAAGGTTGACAATTTTAAGTTATCGGATCAAATTGGTTCGGTTTGATACGTAAAAATAAAAATAAAAATCAATTATTTAAAAATATCTTAATTACATTTTTTTTTTTTTTTTTTTTTTTTATAATTATGTAAAAATAATAAGGAACCTACAGTTTGGCTTCAGTAAACTGGCCTTAAAGAGTAAGTGTGGTGATTATTGTAATTGAAAAATACATCAAGTTGTGAAATTATTTTCTAAATATCATTTAAACCTATTTAAAAAGATAAATATAATAATTATATAAAGATCTATAATTACAATTTGGCCGGCATCTTCATTCTAAAAATATTAAATCTATATTATATTAAAATGTCAATTTAGGTATTATATAAATATGTGTTATCTAAAAACGTAGAATTTTACGGCATAATGTATTTACATTTACCCAAATCAATCGTATGTCGTTAGTTTCAATATAAGAGTAAACCAATCTATCAAATTAATAAAAAAATCTAAATAAATTTATTTATATTCTAAACAAAAATATTATCTTTAATTTTTACATAATTTTCCATAATATTTTGATTTTTAAGCGCATTTTAAATGTGTTATGAGCATTTATAAACAGTAATATTTAACTTGGCAAGATAAAATCAATGTCGGTGACCGCGAATTTGCTGTTGTACGTTCTAGAACGGAGACAATTTATGCATGTAGGTAAAGCTTCCACTTAATGTAAAATATATTTTTCCGTAATATTCCGCTGACGCTTCAGGTCAGTTTATACTTCGTAACTTTACTTGCTATCAAGTTTGGTCGTATTTTGCCAGTTAAATTTAGTTACGAGTTGGGTTAAATCGGATTGTATTTAATATGTCTCGGGTTAGATCATTGGGTCAGATACAGTTTTTATAAGGTTTTAGTGAGTTCTTTCGAGCACTTAAACATATTATAATATTATGGGTTAGGCTGGGAGTTATATTATCTAAATTTAGTTACAGTTAAACCAAGCTGTGTATATGATACTATAATATGTTTTGGTCCTCATCGGATCAGTTCAAATTTCTATGATAATGTTTCTGATCGGGTCAGGCTGTTTTAGGTAGCGCATCCAAACCACTGCCAACCGCGCGTATGCTTTAAGCTATTATAAATTATTATCATCACCGCTTTTAGTTTACTTAAAAACGATAAGAACCTACAAACATAAACCACTTGCATAACTATCTAAATTAGAAAATCGAAAAGTTAAATTATATCTATACAAATGATGTATATTCATAGCATACAAAATATGTCCGATACGAAGTAGTCATTGCCTCGTGCCATTATGAAAATAATACCCTTTGGAGAATATTCAACTCCTCCCCTTCTAACCATTAAACATAGTTATTAATTATAAACATTAATGTTCGAAACAAATACATACAATTTAATAATGTTTGCTACATACAGTGCATCCCTAGTGATTGTTATATTTATTCATAGACATTATACTATTATAATAATATGAGGACTGGTTATAGATTTATTGAATAAACATACACACATAAAGAGGGTAGCCAGTATATGCATATTATAGTAATTGAATTACGCAATTTCATTTCATTCGCAGTTAAATACGGTTTATAAACTATTTTATTATAATGTATATATACTACAAAATCACAATCATACACTTTACACCTTGATTCGATAATTTTATTAATATGTTAAAAATAAACACAACAATGTAGTGTTTTTCTGTTAGTAGGTATCAGAGTTCTAAAAATATGGTGTCCCCTCCGTTAATTTAGTATACCTGCTCTTTTTTAAGGACATATAGATAAAAGATAGGTAAATAATATATAATATGTATTCTACACAAGATCTACCGTTTTCAGTTATATCTGAACAAATTTTAAGAATGATAAGTAAAAATACCACTGTCAAAAAGTTGGTTTCAAAATTTTAATATTAATTGTAAATATTATATAAATTTGATTAAATCATACAACATAATGTTAGTATGATGTTAGTATGACGTTAGATGATGCCAAATTTGTAAAAATCATATGACATACGATATTAGAGTAGAATTTGCCAATGTTTTTAAATGGAATTATAAGTCTTACTGATGCTTTTATTTTTTTTTTATCATTAATTCTAAGTTTTGATTTATTACGACAAAATCATAAAAATTAGTTTTTCCTTTGTAAAATGAAAATGAAATAGATAAATGATTTAACGAATTTTCTTCATTTTTAATCTCATTAAATTTCTACCCATTGCTAAACAATTTTGGTAAGTAATTCCAAAACACATCTCAGATTCTGGCTACAGTAAAAAAGTATGGATACCCCTGTTATATACGCATCACACGATACTTTAATGTGAAAAATATAATATTAGTGCGTGTTAGATACATTAAAAACCCACCGGGATAGACATTCATACACGTTTCGGACTTGACAAAAAAAACTAATTTTCAACATACCAATTTTATATAGTTTAGCGAAATTGATTCTGAAAACTAATTTAAATTTGTCACTATAAAGTGACAAGTTGACGAAAAAGGTTTAGGTACACGAGGTCAAATCTTTTACATTTTAATTGTATCTGTTTTATGTTCTCTAAACAGTTGCAGTTAATTATTAAAATTTTTAAAATTGTATTTTTTGTTTGCAACTGATGTTCACAGAATTCAGGAATTTTCATGTTGAAAAATAGTTTTCATATGCATTATAATGTTGACCCGATTTCGTGGCAGTGGTAATTATTAATTATTTTAAAAACTAGTTCTGTTGTGACCAAAAAACTGTACACTGTGAGTAACATAAAAAAGTAACCTATATATTCTCATTAAAAGACTGGGTTTAGTGTAAATATCATTATGGAAAGACTAATATATGACAATTATCGTGTTCAAATATCACCAATAGGGAGAAATACGTAAAACTTGTGCAACATTATAATACCTACTACATATAATGCAATTTGATTTTCAAAATTATTGTTGGTAACTAACTAATGGTATTATTATTTTTTAAATTTATTATTTTTATAAACTGATAACATAACATTTTATGCATTCGTAATTCAATTAAATGATATAGTAATTTTTTATACAATATTACTGAATTATTATTTATTATTGGCTACTGGAGTGAATATTATATATAATATTACCATAATATAAACCGGTACACAAATTATACACAAATATTTACGATTAATACAATTTGGTTAATCCAAAGCCGTTGAATGAATATGAAATACGGCCAAATGGGGTATAAAAAATGTCAAGGCACCAACCGTAATTTTATTGATTCTTATTCTGCTGAATTTCTGAGGAGACAATTATTATACAACAACGACCTTTTTGAGAGAACCACGAGAGACTTTTCGGGATTTTGGCCACCAGTACAATATGATTGTCTTTGATGCAATAATATTTAACCATTAGCTATAATATTATACCGATTAATATTAGTTATGATCCACGCATTATGCGTAAATATTATTTATTGAAATAATAAAAACAAAAACTCTTTATTACCAACTACATATATCTATTAGATTTCCTACCTACTGCCTACAATCTACTATAATCATTATACCTACGATGCATATAATATTATAGTACAAGAAATGCGCAAGTACTGGCAACTGACGGGGGTATAACGGATAAGTAACTTTTAATTAAACTGTTTTTATTTCCAGGTTTGTAAATACGACGAAATGTTTCGAGTTCACAAACGTGTAGGAGGTTCACTCGCCATCCTGTTAATGTGCCCCGAGTCCCCACTGATCTAATATTATCACTAACAATATTGTCATACCATCAAAATTAGTTTTTGAACTTAAATATTTTTAGTGATGTTATTTAGTTACGTTATATAAAAATATATTTTTACAAATTACATGATGTACATATTGTAACGTGTATTGAGTTACACAAACAGCAAATAAAAATAATAAGTTAGTATTATAGGTAAATACGTTTAATATTTTTCAAATGCATCCAGAGGCAATGGTGTAGAATATTTAATTATTGCTATATGGGCATATAATCGTAACCGTATATACAGTTCTACTCTCATAGAACAATATCAATGTTTGTTAGAAAATTAAATTTATATGTATACATATATGCACACGATATAGTATACAGGGTACCCCCGATTCGTAAACCGTATATTTTAACTTATAAGTATACCTAAATGTTTATGTACATATATCATAATAATAAATAAGGTTATTGTACATTATATACTTACACTATACCAAAATGCATTAATTTGACTTTTTATTTTTGTTTTTGTTAATAAAATAATGAAACTTTTAATCAAACAACTTTTCGATGTTATTAATAAAAAACAATTAAAAACTTGTTTATTCTAATGTATTCTAAAATATCAACTTTATCAATTTATACTAAACAACTTACAACATTAAGTAATAAGTATTGTTTGAAATAAAATAGAATAATTTTTCAAAATTAACGTTTTGACCCTTTTAACTTGTCTTTGTGTAGTCCTATATAATATCACGTGTGTTATAATAATCCGATTTAATTGTTTTAAGTAAATATGATGTATACGGATACAAGTTAAAAACTAAATTGTGTAAGACTGCCATCGTAGTTTTCATAGTAATTTTAAATTTATTATATTAGGCAAGTACGTACTATCACTTAATATATTATTATCGCGTGCCAAAGTTTCAAATTACTATTTATATTGTATACATCCCAATACAAGTCAATATAAATGTTAATTTATTGTCCTACGTCAACATAAGTAAAACGAAAAGTTCATATAAAATAAATTAATGATAAATCATATATTGTATCCGTAAATGTATGACATCGAAAAATGTCGACAAGGTATATGAGCAATGATATTTCCAGGAATGGACATTCCGAATCCGAACACATTATTTTCTAACTGATGACATGTTTGTTTTATATATTATGTATGCATCAAGTAACACAATAAAAAGTGTGATGTTTATATTTTGTTTATTTTTGGACTTAACCTTCTTACTTAATAGGTACTTCAAAAACATTTAAAGTATTAATGTTTACATAAAGCATGTTATTTTTTTATACTGTGATAAAAAGGTTATAATAATAACACATTAAATGTATGTGTTTTAAAATTTGATAAAAACGATATCAATATTTACTATATATCGTATTTTATCGAAGAAGATAAAACGTATAGGTCACAAATTATTTAAATATTTACATATAAAACAATTGCAATACAATTAAACGAAAACATTAGGTATCATATATCCACCCCAAATAATTTTCTTTTTTTTCTTTTGATAAATAAAATACTTGATACATAAATATGATTTTTCGCATTTTTAAAGTTACTATCTACAACTTACGTGACTTTTATTTTATATCATTCAATTTTTAAAAAACGAAAAAGATACAAGATACACTTAAAAATATTAATTTTATAATAATTTTAATAAGTATATTCGTAATAAAATTAGTATTTAATTGGATATTAATATTTATTTGTAAGCTGGTTTTTTTTTTATTGTTATTTGTTACACTTACACGCATGTTAGAATGGTAACAATACCCATCATATAAGATTGTTGCTCGCCTTAATGAACGTGGTATTAATTGATATTAATTGTCTAATAGTAAATTGTATTTAAATAACTTTTGAATAAGCTTCTATTTGTATTTTCGTGGTTGATTTTTAGGTAAAATATTACGTACAGTCGAATGATAAATAATTATTAAAATGTATTTCATTATTAATATGCTAAAAGTTTACAATTTTATATTTTAAAAGTTTAAAATTCAAATTGTAAATAAAAAACGTAAAATTAAAAAAACTAAAATTTTCAATTTTTTTATACTTAAAAAACATCTAAATTTAATACAAGGTTCGGTTCTGTATACATTTTTCCATGGCAGATAACAAAATATATTGAAAATACATATAGGTTCATGATTTTTCTTTTTATAAAGTTAACTAATAACTAAAAATGTATTAACTAAATTTGGATATGTGTATTTTTAAATAAAAAATAATCGTATGTTTCCTTTAACAGTTTTAGTTATTTTTTTTTAAATTAAAAAGAAATGTATTAATTGTAAAACATTGAAAAAAACATGATTTTTGATTTTAAATTATAATAATTTTTAACATTATACTGATTTAGTACACAATTAAATTTGTAAAGTAATCAGATTAATTAGTTTAAGCTAAAACTAACCACAAGCCTATTATTCATATTATTCTACTATATATGTCAGTATTGATTTTATAAACTAAATCATAAGTACCTACACTAGCTATGTTTTTGTCAAAAATGTATTCGAAATAAGAAATTCATAGTACTGTAAATAATATAAAATAAATAACCTTTTTATCCTTAGATATATAGATTCCGACCTAACCATCTCCATCACTTGGATGGTCGTTTGCGTAATGGGAATTTAAATTCAACACATTCATCACAGTTACCTACCGAACTATTATAGTTACACACCAAACATACTATACAGTAAAAGTGAGTCTGTCTGTCTGTCTGTCTGTCTGTCTCTCTCTCTTTTTTTTTTTTTTTTATAATATATAATCGAATGCTAATTATTATTAAACAAACACTCCACTAGTCCACTATTTCAATAATTTATTCGAATTATTCTATTTCAATAATAAATTGTAATCGTGTAATTACTATTCACTGTAATCAATTATTCATCATTCGCACAGCGTCTGTTACGCTAATGTCCGGTTGCTTATACATTCAAAAACAGAACACTTTTTTATATCTATGCCATGAAATGTAATCGGTTTTACTGACGCCTATAAAATAGATAACAATAAGTACCTATATTATATACAGTATTAATAATTTTATAAATTAAAACATGGCTGTATGTTTATAAATACATAATAAATAAATAAATATATACTATGTATATTCATAATATTGTATATTAACATTTCTTACACATATTTAATCTCGTCCATTAAAATTATAATATTGTTATTGATTTCTCATCATAAATTAATATAAAATTAACCTAATACCATTTTACACTATGAAAAACGAACTATGTATAATACAATATATTATATTCTTAAATATATGCCGACTGTAATACAAATATGACAATAAGTCTAAAACTAAGAGTGTAAGTGCAACAGTATTTATAATATTAAAATATTCTATAGTAGATACTTTTTTATGAACCGTTTAATCATTCTGTATACAAACTGATTTATTTATTAATATTTACCATTTACCGACCCGACGAATTTATTCAAGTTACATTTTTAATGAAATAAAATAAATTATTAATTACTTTTGAGGTACAATTATTGCTCTTTATTAAAATAAGTACCTAAATCAACAGAAATTCGTGATATTGTACAATATTATATTTCAATTGTAATACTCGTTTAAATGTATATACATAATAATAATAATAATAATAATAATAATAATATGCTTCCATTAATAATTAATTTGTTTAACGATGTACACGTGTGAATACACTAAGTTTATCGGTTTATGAAGTTTTACATAAAATATAAACAATTATACACGTTTGAATATTATTCAATCCATATTTAAGTACCTACATACGTATATGTACGTATATAGTGATTAATTATTTCATAAAATAGATATTTAAAATATTGTTTTTAATTTGTTTAGCGTTTATTTGTATCCGCGTTCGATTTCAAAGAATACGATAACTTACAATAATTGTTTAGACATCATAGTATGTACGTATAGTATGTATTAAATATGTTATTAAAGCGTAATGATTATTCTATACGTCAGGGATGGGAAACTGAAAGTTATTAGAGGTTCAATTTTTAGAAAATTAAAATTTAGTAGGCCAGAGTATAGAGAGCAGAAAAAAAGTCATTCGAGATATGCATTTTAATTTAGCATAGACGTAACATAGAATATAGACGATTGACATTGAAATTATATGATATAATTTGAAAATGTAGAGCGGGATGGATAGTATACGTGATTAAATCAATTTAAATAATGTTTAAGCATCATATTTTTTTTTTTTTAAGTGGGAAAAAGTATGTAAGTAACCACTCTCCTATAGGTACAGTAGGTATCGAGTATGTCTCGTACTCTCGTCATTGAGTAAGTCATTAAAATGTATTGTAATTTGAATTAAATGATAAATTATTCCATACAAAAAAACAATTCTGAGCAAAGAAGGGCTAACAGTAAAATAATACTAAGTATATTATATTACATGATATAATTTATTGATATTGCAGCTATTTAAGTTATTTTATTTTATTATTAGTATTACGGTAGGTTGATTAATTGTATTATTAATTTTAAATAATTATACTAGTATTCATTGTTCAAGTATATAAAATATCATAATAAACATAGAAGTTGTTTAAACTGGATTCAATTTTTAAATAACAATACAAATTATTTAAAATCGTTATTCTTTGTTTAAATATCTAATTTTGTCCTAACTTAAATTTCAAATATCTATAAAATATTGTGTTTATATATTATTTAAATTGTTTACTTTCAGAATTAATAATATAATATGAGGAACCTTGTATTAAATTTGCATCATTTAGCTATAAGAGTTTCACATTTTATACATTTTTAACTACAAAATTATTTGCAAAATTGTTCGTGATTTTGTCAAAAATTAACTTATACGTATATATTTTTAAAATATTAAAATAGTTAAAAATAAATAGTTAAATAGTTAAATATTTTTACTTATGAATAAACTTGTATTGCATTTTTGACCGAGCGAAAATTTGTTTATCAATATTTATAAAATAAAAAAGTTAATGTCAAAATGTTTAAGCTATAAAAGAAAATTATTTAATCACACATTGTACATAGAAGGCCAATTTAAAAATTTGGCCAATAATATTTTAATTATAAACGGTTTTTTTGCTTTTAAATTACAATAGAATATGAAAATCGATTTTATCAAGAATGATTTTGCATAAAAATGCCCGTTGTTCTATATTTTTTTTTTCTAATGGAATATTTTCTACCGGGAATTTTTGTTGCTGACTTCCAAAGTACAAATTAAATTCGAAAAAAAAATATTGAAGTTAAGTACTAAAAAAGTTTATCAGACACAAAAATGAAAGTTAAGAACTTCAAAATAACACATGTTATTATTAAATCAAGCAATCATCATTCTACTAAGAAATCTAAAATATATTGTAGAAAATGATTAATAGAGTACAATTTTAATCAGTGTCGGAAGTGTTGAAACGTGCGTTCTAAAACAGTTAAATTGTATTTTTATATATATATATATAGTAATTTATCGTTACCTACTGACAACAGCGTAACGAATGTGAAATATAAAAACCAATCAACCGTTTCATATTCTTCATAATAAATCATGATAATTATAACGCATACGCGAATTTACAGAAATGCCGGTCGGGTTCACTAGTGAATGGATGAAAACC
Source organism: Rhopalosiphum padi (assembly GCF_020882245.1). NCBI lineage: Eukaryota > Metazoa > Arthropoda > Insecta > Hemiptera > Aphididae > Rhopalosiphum > Rhopalosiphum padi. The sequence continues at coordinate 42,155,741 of NC_083599.1, forward strand.
GTTGAATTTGCGTAAATGACACTTGATTATCTAAGAGAAACTCGTAAAAGTGCAAATGGTCATGATAAAAGTGCGTACTTGTGTACGTCAAGAGCTGTATTCTTGTGCGTCCATGTCATTCATGTCATTCAACACAATAGTTATTAGTACACGTCACTCTATCTGTTTAATATTACCCCTTGTGTTTTGATTACCATCCACAGCTGGTTTGACACGTTCGATTTTCCTGAATTACAGCTCAAGAAAAGTCAATATAAAGCTCGACGAGGTACTGTTTTGTACGTATTTTTTTTTTTCAATGAAATCATACGGTTGATATTATCGTCATGCAAATATATGTAATATATAGTTTAATATATTTGTATGATAAAAATCCATATATGCGCCATATGAACAAATCTACAACGTGTGTAATAAACATTTCTTTCCCTAAGATTTTTTGCATACATTTCAATAACATGTATTGTGGTTGTTAGAGTAATTTTTAAAGCATACTCACTAGCTCATTCCTTTTTTCATCTTCGACATATTTTTTAAATTTTTGAACATATATAACTTTATGAGGCAATTTTTTTAAATTTTAGAAATCTTTGCAATACTGAATGTGTTACCTGTGGAGATATATATAATGTGGAGACAAATAAATTCCAGATAATAAATACTAGATCTGATATTTCATCTATTTTATATTTTTGTGAATATTTTTAAGGACTATTGTCTTTGATATAAACATTTTAACAACTAAAAATTACTCGTTTCAATTTTGAATTAGGTACATATAAATTCATTAAAAAACTGCAGTTAAAAAGGGAAATTATCTCTTAAAGTTAATGTAGACACAAAAAAATCTTTAAGTTGTACGCTTTTATTTGCTTAAATTTGCTTATTATGCCTTATTGTAGCATAGATTGTAAATATTCTAATATAATAAAATAAATAAAAAGTTGTACGCAAATAATTTAAAAATATAATGTTACAAAAATTTAAATTTAAATAAATTCATTATTACATGCAAAATTTGAGGGTGAAAATGCATATTTTATACATATACAATATACACATTATGTTTTATATATTATGACAAAGGTATTCTTACCTAATAATATATTATTTTATATATTTTCTAACTATTTCAGAGAATAAAACACTTAGGCTTATAATTTTAAGTTAAACCAATACCTAGAATACTCGTATTAATCTTAAAATATATATAGGTATTACAGAAGACGTGTATGCAGAAACATAATATTTTATTCTAAATGCTACTCCCTCGACGTTGGCAAAAGATCTTTGTTCGAAAAAAAATATGTTAGAAATGTCATGAGTTCGAGAATGTATTATTATTATTATTATTATTATTATTATTATTATTACTCCAAACGTTCTGACTATATTTGTTGTATGCGTTAAATCAGTCTCTACGTGCCACTATAGACCATAATTTATTCCCGGTGAAAAGTGGGTTTTTTTTTCTTTAAGACATCGTGGGGTCCTGTAGGTCGTAAAAGGTTTATATATTTTTTCTGATAATGTAAGTATTTTCTAAATATTTTGAAAATGTCTGTGTTTTTATTATTGAAAAACAGTATTTTTTCCCTGTCTCCACCGACCTAAAATGTTTATTTAATTTTTTTCGTTTCGTTGAATATTATTAAAAGAAACAATATAAATTATCTCTGTTAAAAGAAGAGACGTTATAGTGCTTTCAGATGGTGACAAAACAAATTAAATTCTTTATTTTCAAACACTTAGCACCTACATAAACCTTCTGTTTTTTAATGTGATTTGTAATATATTTTGAAAAAAAAACTTAGACGTACAAAGAAACAAAATTAGTCATTGGTATCATAGTTGAGTGATTTTTTGTAAAATTAATTTATTTGGTTCGAAATTAATATTGCATATTATATCCCTACAAATTTTTTACATACCTTCTGAAAATATTTTTAACACAAACCTGACCTACAACGATCTTATACTTTTTATATAAGCAAAATTCTAACAGATGCGTTAAAATCCAACACACCACATTATTAATCGTTATTGTAATTATTTCACATGACAATTTTTACCACAATAAGTTATTAGACGTACGGCTAGTATAATGTTTCAGGTGATATTAAAGAAAAAAGAAAAATCTCGTACCAAGCAAACCGATCTCAATTGTAGTTTCATGACTATAATACCTTTAATAGTATTATATTGTCCTCTTTCATTCAATATTTACCTTTTTATAAAGCTAATCTTGACAATTTTTTTATTTTTAACTTTTTAAGTTAAGCTAGTATAGAAAAAAGTGAGCAAGTGGGTACCACTCTGCTACATTGTAAGTTTCGAGACGATCATTGTAATGGATGTGTTAAATTGTAATTCAATGATATATTATTGTATACGTAAACGATTTTGAGCGGAGACGATCTGTCAGCTTGTATGGCTAAGTACATTTCATGATATGTTTTTCATTATCACCATTAGTCATTTATTTTACTTTTACTAATACGGCAGGTTGATTAAATTTTTTTTTTAAAACATTGTATATAACTTATATAATATTAAATTATTGTCATTAACATTCAAATCAATAATATACTACCTTAAAAACAGTTCAAATATATGTTTATAATATAAATACTAAACAAATAATATCTTGCAGTTAATCTAACTATTATTTTAACAATTTCATTGCGTGAAGTAAAATTCATAAATCATAATATACGTAAAAATTTTAAGTCTTCATAAATATTTTTTTATATTATAAAATTATAGCAAAAATAATGAATCTTATTATTCATCATTTAAATATATAATTTCGTTCAAATTTTAATATCAAATTTCTATAAAAATAATAGTCGTGTTTATAGATATTTTAGGTATTTTGATTTCAGCAAGAACTATTATAATGAATTTTTTAATACATTTTCAAATGTTAAGTATAAGAATTGAAGATTTTATAAACTTTTTACTACAAAATACTTTTAGTAAATTTTGTGATTGTAAAGGTTTCGTAATTTTGTTATAATTCAAATACACTATTCGTGGAGACTTAAAACATTTACGTGTATAATACATTTTACTATACCCAATGAAATTTTCAAATTATATGAATTCATTTTAATCTAATTTTCATAAAGTTTTATTTTTCCCATTTATTTAAATAAAAGAATATTTATAATCTGAAATATTTATATATAAAATAAGTAAATTTAATGTAACACCAGCAAAATAAAGCCAAAAAATTATAACAAACCAGTGTCTTTTTAATCGACGTGAGGGATGATTTTGGACGAATTCAACCGTTAATTTAGATAATAGGGGATTTTTTTGGTTGATTGATTTAGTGTAGACATTTTTTATAATATCACTTTTTAGCTGTAATAAAGACTGTTTCAATTTTTAGATCTTTGTGTAGTGAGGAGTTTGAGATGTACCATGGCGAAGTTGTTATTTGCCGAAGAGAAATTGCGACTGGAAGGCCCGGATGATACATTTAAAGTTTGTCACGCCCACAAATTTGAATGCCAACCATAATTTATTCATACTTTATAGGTACATGGTATTTACAGAAAGATATTATTTACTCCAAAGCAAATAACAATATTTTAATACATGATATATGCAAATATTATTTTAATAATTAAATACTAATAATATTATAATAAGTACAATGTTTTCTGAAAAAATTCAATCAACCTACCATAACACTAAAATTAAAATAATAGACAAATAGCAATATCAAAAAACATATTATCATGAAATGTAGTTAGTGATATAATCTGACAGACCGTCCCCGCTCAGAATCGTTTTTCGTATATAATGCATATAATAAATCATGGATCTCGAATTTAACACATCCATTACAGTGACTCACACGAAACCTACTGTGCAGCAGAGTAGTACTCACTTGCCAACTTTTTTTTTATATTATATATGATACTATATTCTAAAAAACTTTTCAAAACACTCGTATATTAGAATATTTTTTAACTAAAAACACGCATCTTTTTTAAGTAGATTTGTATAATTACCTCGGTGAGATCAATTACACTCTAAGTATCACGTCTCATATTAACGTTTTGTTTGTTTTTTTCTAGATACAGTGTTTTGAGTAATATATAGTTGTTAATATTATCATACGGGGAATATTTAAATTTTTTATTTTACGCTTTTGTATAACTTAATCAGTGCAATCTCTTTTTTTTTTTGGTATTAATAAGTCTACATTATTACAATCAAAAATTAAAATATTTATTTTTTTATTATTATAGTTTTATTTTTATTTATAAAAAAAAAGATCATAGTATTTTTAATCACTTGTTTTTTTCTTATCAAAGAATACATAATAATTAATAACACTTATAATAATTTCAAAAACTGTTTAAGTTTCTAAATATGTTTTTTGTATTATAATTTAATCGTTAAATTCGTAATTTATTATTAAAGGAATATCCACATATATGTGAAACTTGTGGAGTAGTATGAAGTTATTAACTAACGGATAGCAACGGATCATATAACTTACAGACGGAGTGTCACAAATGTAAAAAGGAGCTCGAAGAATGTAAAACAATCAAGACACTTTATTATTCCTAAGAAAAATCAAATCATACGATATAATTAAAAACGGTAAAAAAATGTGTGCGATTGGATACCATTCAGTTTTACGATAGGTACCTAATTGGGCACTGTAATTGAAATTTTTATTTTAAATTCAATAATATATCACCATATACGAAAAACGATTCTGAATGGGGATAGTCTGTCAGCTTATATTACTATAAGCTATATATTACTATATAAATAAATTTCATGATATGTTTTTGGTATTGCTATTAAAATTATTTATTTTATTTTAATATTATAGTTGGTTGATTTAATTTTTTCAGAAAACATTGAATTTATTAAAATATCATTAATATTAAATTATTTTAATAAAATCTGATATTATATAACTGTTAGTAACTTTTGAGTCAATACTACCTTACTGTAAAACACTGTTAATAAGTTTATATTATAAATATGTAATATACTAAAATTAATATAAACATTTGAAAATATTATTATGTATAGTAAAATTTAATCTAGTTCTAAAATTTTTATTGATGTTTTTAGGGCAAAAAATTAAAAACATTGAACATTTTAAATGTTTATAAATAACTCGAAAAGAGTCAAAATAGTTTTGAAAATTTTATCGTGTTATAAAATGACATTATAAATATTTGGCAAAAATTTCAAGTATCAATGGTAATTTTTTTGAATTACAAAATCAAAATTACTTTTGTCGAGTATTAGTATTACTTAAAATGCCCATTATTGTTTTATTTTTTCCAAGAATTTTTTCATTTTTATCACTATTCTTCCATCATACAAAATATTAGAAAGATCCGATTTTCTACCAGAAATCACCATTAATGTTAAAATTGAAGCATTTTTATTGCCTCTGAAAGTGGTGACAAATAAAAAAAAAACATCATTGTAAAATCAATACATTCTTCACTCCGCTCAGAATCTAAAAAAAACATACATCATTGTAAAATCAATACATTCGTCGTTTTGTTAAGAATCGAAAATAATTAGTTTAATCAAAAGCGTATATAACTAATGCTCTATGTACCCAAAGTTTATTTTAGATCAATAAAAAAAAAGAAAATGTTAAGCTTTTACTTTCTAATGACAACATACATTTTTAATTCTTTATTCCAAAGCAGAATATTTTTTGGAGTACTTCGATACATAAGAATCGAATTTTGTAAGAATAGTTTATGAGTACAGGTAAGGCTTGGAATGTAAATTACACTATGTAATGGCCAAAAAGAAATATGTTTTTATCTAAAATAAATAAAATATCGCACCTATAAAATTCACTTAATTATTTTTATTTTTAACATATTTGGAGCCAAAAAATATTTTTTATTGAATTTAAAAAAAAGTTTTTCGAAATTACATAATTTCAAGTCTTATTTGTGGATTCTTAATTTGAAAAAACTAAAAAAAAAATAATTCTCATTTATTTTTCCGTTGTCAACTATAGATAATCTCGATTTTTACGTCGTACGGATTCGTTTGATACGATTAATGTTATGTAATAATCGATGAGGTAAAAACCTCGATAGCATGTTACAAAGTCACATTTTTAAGTAAAAATCTAAAAATTTAAAAATTGGTAAGTGCATCGAAATTCTAGCCCAAGAACCTAGTTATAAGAATTTAAAGTTTATGAAAGTTATAGACCACTTTGCAGCCCCTCTGTAGTATACTCCTTGTATATCTTATAAAATATTTTAACTAGTATATAATAACATTAATAACTATTTATACTATTCTGCTCAACAAAAACTTAAAATACTAATAAATATTCGTCCAAAGTTATTAATTTTTATACTTCAAAATATTCCGAATGATATTCTACTTTAGAATATAAAATTAAAAACGCATCTTTTCGTTTATAGCTTATGATAAAAAATAGGATTTTATTATATTACCATTTAATATTTTAATATGTATATGAAAATAAACTAACTAAGCAAGAAGTAGTTTACATACTTAAATGGTCGATCTATTATTACTATTAAACTGGAAATAAAGGATTTTTATCAATAGAAGGAATGGCCTTGGCTGTAAATAATATTATGCAATTATCCATCAATTACCCCACACAAACAATATCAACAACCTGCGTATATGGATAACATGTGCTGGTATTATAAACATGTATAGATTACCTAGATTGATGCCGTGTAGATATGAAAATATTTTGTAAGTTTCAAATAAAAGTACAAGTAGACAATAGACAATGAAATATTTCACAGTTATTTGATAAAAAAAATTATAAATACATTTAAAATTAACCCCTAATGTAAAATACTTAAAATCAATTTGACACTTAATTATATAAGTTATATTTACTAAGAATTAAAAAAAATATATAAATTGAAAATGTCCGTGGCACGCTATAGACTGCCTTCTTCTATTTTCAAATTATCTCATTTTATAAATATTATATCGTAAAATTTTAGAATTTAATAGTATTTAAGTAAATTAAACTGTACAATAGTTTTAATGTGATTTAAATGTAAAAGTAATAATATACATGTAATGAAATAATCAAAATTAATTTAAATATTTAAGTATTTAAAAATTATTAATCATGTTAAAGGTAATCGTAATTCTATATATATTCACCCAATTACTTTGTATACATTTAAATTTAAATGAATAAAATTATGATATTTCATTTTCAATCAAAATAAGTAATGAATCATTCGTAAACTCGATTATTTATCAATAATAAACTAGATAGCTTTTATAAATTATAATTGTGTTAAATTCATTACAATACCAATATTACGATTAACAATACTTATTATTTGTACAAAAATTATTACAATGTCGAACCATGTTCAATCGTTGTAAATCATGTCTATAATTATCGGATTTGCAATAATCGGTAGGATTATAAGAGACATAATTTTTAATGTTTTTACCGCAGTGATTTCAAATTATGCAATACACACAACATAATTGAACTGTTAAGATACTTACCTGTATTATTTATTTGTTATAAGTTATAACTAATAATATATTTTGCACGGATAATCATTAAACAAAACTAATAAATTTAAGTTAACCGTAATTTACCTACGTTTATGAAATATAATTAGGAGGTTTAAGTGCACAGTTAATTAAAATGCAAATATCATCCTTTGGAATCAATTTACCGCGTGCCCTTTAATCACACCAGTCATCAGTTATTTATTGAATCTATATTTACATACTTAAAAAGAACAGTCATATATATATATTAGATACAGCGCGTAGCTTACGTTTCAGAAATGTACTGTGCCTTCCCTAAATATTTCCTCGGCAAATGAATAATAAATATTTTGAACATGATTTTTTTTTTTTATCGTACTGCTACACAATCAAAAAATATACTCACCGCCGTTAAAATGGAAAAATAAATCGTTCCAACATCATCACTGTTTTTGGGGAATTATATAATCTGAGGCGATTGCAGCGTCGCTATTCTATTTCTAATTAGTTTCAAAAATAAATATATAAAGTGGAGTGTTAAAATATTATTGTACCAGAATTATGATTTATTTTTTTTATCGTCTGTGCAGTTTAATATTATATATAGTGCTCATGATGTACATACACTACACGTACGGACGATGTATATGATATTATTATAGAGGGCGCAATGAAGTATACTATAACATTTTATTACATTTATTTATCTTGGTGAGAAATAAAACCCGATATCTTGATACGCAAGATGCTTTTTAATATAATTTTGGGAAACGGCTTTTAGGCGGTAGAGAATTAAAATTTAATCGCATGATATTATTTTGATTTTGTTTATATTGTGTATATACAATATTAATAAAATTGGTAGTAAAAATTATTTACAAACCTGCATTTATTTATTATTTCATCTTATTTCGAGTTATCGGCTGCTATTATGAATTAGAAATTATGTTTGAAATTACAGTATTATAAAGTGCAACTCTCGGGATTACGCGTAACTGTAATTTACAGGACTGATTTAAAATTATATTTTCTCTGAACAAACGTGTAAATAATAAGTAATAATACTGAATAACTGACACTTCTTTACAGGTTACAAAGTATTATAAGGTATACATATAATATGCAAAGATGAGTATTAACTTCAAGTTTACAAGTTTAAGTAAAGTTATTTTTTTTTTTTTATTATTTTGCCTTAACTAGTTTAATTAACTGTTGAAATAACTTAGCTTTTTTTGGTTAACTTAAAAATAACCCATCAAGTAAATAAAAAAAAAATTTAATTGTTGGTTTTAATGGTCTTTTAAGGTACATTAAATATCGGTATACAAGGTTTAAAAAAAATGTAATTCTACGTATAATTTCTGTTGTTTCTTGATAAAATAATGATATAGATAGTTATAGGTACAACATTTTTATGAGTTCCACACACTAATTGCAAAAATAAATACATTTTTCAACTTAGTATTTTATTTCTATATTGAACTTAGCAAGTTAAATTTATTATTTGTTAACTATTTTAACTTCTGACTTAACGATCTTGCATTCACTTATAACTTAATTTGAACTAATTATTTTCATTAATTTATCACATTTACATGAACTTAGAAGTGATAACAAATAATTTAGGGGCTATATTATTGTCTATACTAAAATGAAAAATGGAGAGAAAGAACATTTGAAAATATATATGTTTTGAAAATTATCGTATAGAAAATATATTTTTGTATGAGACTGTAATACCGTATTTGGTATCTACGCGTATTAAATCGTATTTAAATGAAGTTTTGACGATTTGATACGATTACGTCACGACCGTGTTACTACTTCCACTACTTGTGTCCAGACTCCAGAGTATAAATGTATAATATTATATGTGAATAAAAATAATTATTCATCACGTAAACTTGTATAATAATTTGGAATCATCCAAGTACGTAGGACAAAAATTTAAGCGGAATTTACAACAAGTCATGTAGTGTAAAATACTATTTTCTGTTTGGCATATCAGAACGCGGTCATAAAAATGTAATCATATTTATACTAACGATGTGCCGAGTTTACCACGAAATCGAATATATTCAAATTGTTATCGTGTGATTACATTCTAGTTAGGCTGCTGTTCACTGTTAGAATTCAGTAGTGTTTTCAATGAATTTTTTTTAATTTTATAGTTTTGTTTTTTATTTAGTCTCGTACTCTCAAAAGTTGAAGACCAAAAGTTTTGAAAAAATGAAATTCAGTTGCAGATATTGTCCGATTTGAAGTCTTAAAAAGATTTGAATTCAGCGGAAGAATGTTTTTATAGATTGTACGGAAAACTTTGAAAACATTTTTTCTTATCTATTATTACTTTTAAACTGTAATTGAAATCTTGATTTGTGGATAATCATAATTGTAATGAAACTAAAAACTAAAAATGGAAAGTGTCCTGTGCGGCCGTACGTAGGTAGGTATAGTCATTTTTCTGTTGAATAATTCAAATCAGACAACGTTAACTGACTTTAAATTTATAAAAACAATATACAAGAAGACGTAAGTCGCCATAAAATTAGTGTAGTGAATTTTATAATGGTATAGTTGTCGAACCGTCGCGACCGGCGCCACGTGCGTACAAAGTGGCATTAGTCGGCATTAGAAATCGCCTAATCTTTGTCGCTTAAGTCATAGTCCGCGGTGGTTCTAAGACCAAAGCGTCCGGATCTATCAAAAGTTTTTCGAATGATTCGCCGCGGTGGTGACCAGTTGTACTGCGACAGTACACCATACGATAACGATAATTTTAAAATTACGTACACTGCTGTATTTTATTATTCGTAATTATTATGGATTAAAACATTATGTCCAACAGGCACGGATCCAGAGCAAAGATCTGGGGGGGGGGGGGGCAACAATATTTTAAATAGGTACTTTATTCATAATTTAAAAATTTAGATCTGTAGAATTATGAAAAAAAAATTGAGAAATAACAATGTCTGGGGGGGGGGCTGGGCCCCTAGACTCCCCCTGGATCCGTCCCTGATGTCGGAATACCTCCGCGACGACGACGGTTACGCGTCGTTCGGGTGCGCCGCAGGTCTTAATCGCCCGAGTGCGGTTACCGCGGTACAATATCACATCATAACGCTGTCGACTGTCGCAAAAGCCGGCAACGTAAATATTATTATAATTCGCGGGTATGTGATAATATATGCGACAATAATATTATGACGGTTATTACAATAAGTATGTGTGTCGCGCGAAATACCATTAGTACCCACCCGATAGCGACAACACAACTGCCCCACCCCCCACACACAACGACTAGGTACGTATATTATATATATTTATAACGATATAACTACGATGCGATAATATATTATAGCGAAGGCGACGACGCGTCCTCCGTCGGAAGAACAGGTCGGCGACGACTGCAACCGCCGAATGGCGCGTGACATTGTACATAACAATAATATGGCGGGCGGGCGATTATAACGATAATAATAATGATAAAATATAATATAATGTGTGTTATGATAATTTCAGTGTCGCGGAATACTCACTTCCCTCGCCATCACTCCATAGTATCTCGAGCCACGCGGTTATATCAGGGCCCGGCCACTCTGCGGCGTGATGTTTGTCCGAGGTCGCGGTCGACGGCGGTACCCATCACACCGATGACGGTCGCCGTGTTGACGGTGGTCACGGTGGTAGCGGCGGTTGCGGCGTGGAAGTAGAAATGGGTGGGTGGTGGTGGTGGTGGCGGTCGTCGTCACGATGGTGTAGCTGTTTTCACCGCCGTCGCCGTCTCTCCGCGGAACCACCGCCGCTTGTGCGCGCGTGTATAGGGCGTCGCGAGTGCACCGTCTGCAAACGAGCGTCAAGAAATTGTTCGTTACATCGGGGCATGACGATACAAAAATATCATAATAATAATAATAATATTGTAATATTATATATTATAAGAATTCACGGCGTTGACGGTTGTTTCGGTACATTTCCGTTTAATATCGGTGCGCCCCGTCGGGCGTCGGTGATTGCTCACGCGCGTTCACCACTTGAACGGTTACGCCGCCGTAAAATACCGAAATACAATAAATTGAAATAAAAATAATATTAATAGTGTTAAAAAAAAATATGACTTGATTTGAAAAAAAAAAACATAAATGTTAACTATTTTGTATTTGAAGACCACCATAATATACGCGCGCTTTTTAAAAGTTTTTGGTTTTCATCAAATTTTAACATTGTATAACAATATAATAGCATTGTAGATACCTATTCGTATTTTATTATAATATTATGTTATTATCAATACCAGCGAACCGGTATGATATGATATTGTATTTCGGTATATATACCATCATTAACATCGTTATTATAATATTATGATATTATTATTTTATTTTATATTGATAGTACAATGTATAGTTATTGGTATTACGGTATTCCGAAGTGTATCGGTTTTACTGTTTTCTGGAACGTAATTATTGATACACTGTGTGTTGTGTGTACTATTATGTAGCATATAAAGTAACAATAATTAAAAACTTATTATACCTATAATACTTTCACAACATTAAATAAATCAATTATTTTAAGGTGGGCCATTTGGAATTAGCCATTCAAAAACGATTGGTCGTGTAGCAATGTAAATATAGTATATTTTATGCGTTTAGAGAGTGTGTAACTGTACATCCTTATTAAGCTAAAACGTTCGAATTGCACTAAAGCTGCAAAACGCTTAAAAAGGTAATATTCGAATTGCCTCGGTCTATAATCAGGTAATGTTCGTCTTACGCTCAATCCGCTTATTTCGTAGAACTTATAAATATTAATTGTAGTTGACAATCGCATGTATAGGCAGGGCTGGATTTATTTTTGGGGAGGGGAAACCAGGTAGCCCCGGGCCACGACAAAATGAGAGCCTCCATATAAAGTGATTTTTTTTTACATCCAATTATTCAAATATAACAGAACTCTAATACAAATTGGAATTCGTAATACAAATTAAAATTACAACTTCAAAAAAAATATTCAATCAATGATATTTTAGCAAATTAATAAATACCTAGTGAAATAAATGCATAAAAGTGAGAAAACAAATAAGAATTTATATTCGTTAGTTAGGAACTTTTATAACGATCATTTTCAAAAATAAAATAAGTAAATAACAGAATTCGAACTTTGATGACACAAGTTTACCTCAGTCCTTGTTTTTTTAAGTATTGAAAGCATTGAAAGCGACATACTTATTAGATCATTAGATTTTTCTCAAGTAGTTGAAAAATAAGTGTATTAATATAATTTAAATATAAAATTATATAATTAACTATTTTTATTATATTATTTATTTGTTGTGTTAATTATTTTAATGAAATTAAAGTTTTTTACCATACTTTTGATTAAAATATTTTTTGCAGTACAATTTTAATATATTATTATTACACGAAATTTAAAAATAATAGCCATTATTAAAGGTCTAGGTTAGAAGCTTCCAAAATCCAGTCCTGCGAATAGTTCGAACGATTTAATATTACTTCAATAACGCTATTACACAACCTAAATAATTAATACGAGTACATAACATTTCCATGTTATTATTTATACACTTTAATTGAGTACATTATATTATGTAATATGTCAATAGTATAGCTCTTTATTATTTTTTTATTTTTTTTTAAAACTCTTTTTGTATAATTTTTTATTAGTTTTGGAAGTAAACATATTTATTTGTGTGTTTTCATTTTTAAATTACAGATATATGTCATAATTATAAAATATACAATATGAGTAGACTTTAGCAGTTTAGCTATTAAAAATACGAACTATTATTATCCCGACCGTCAATATTCGTTACTAATTATATGTAATGATCGGAACGAGCGCAATTCATACATTACCTTTTTTAAACTGAGTGAAAATCGAACATAACCGTTTTTGAACCCGAGTTCAATACGAACATTACCTTTTTCTGTCTCGAGTGCAGCTCGACATAAATAAGTGCAATTCGACCCGTCATCCGTTACATAGTGGTACTGATTCTGATACTGTGATACCGATATCAAATTTAAATACTATTAACCATACAAAAAGTGTTTAAACTCGGCTAATATAGCTGATATATAAAATATTTATATTGGAATTGTAGTAACTAGCAACTATCTTATAGAGTTTAGTAAAGTATTTAGGGATACCGAGAGTATAATATTGTAGATGCTCTAGATGGAAATTTTCTTAAAAATGTAGAAGTGGCAGTATTATTATATATACCTACAACCTATAAGAATCGCTGTTCATCGTTATTCGTCAATCAAGAAACACAAGCATTTGTAACCATCAATTCTGTTTTATGTAAAAATCAAATTTATTTTGGGTATGAAGTTTAAAATTAAATTTTTTTATCATGCTTGGTAAAATATTGTTGATACTGTCATAGATAATATAAAATTATTAGGTTGTTACTATATAGGCTGAAAATCAAAACTATCTATTTGATTTTAAAAATCGAATTTATTACTAGTTAGATAAGGTATACATAATATATATATATATACCTACTAATTAGTTATTTTAAATTTATTTAAGATATTTAAAGTAGGTATCTAATCAGATAGTTATATTATGACAAAAACATCTGAAGATTTGGCATGCTTGTATCTAAGTTAAATATTTGCAAATTCTTGGAAACTGTTTTCATTCAAATAGTAGCCAGTGAGCCATTTTTTTTTAAGTGAGATTAGGAGGTCATCAAAACTTTAATTAGATGAGCGTCTAAACTCTAAATATGTCTCTCCATTACCCCACCTAACATAGGTTTAGCCCCTTCTTCCATTTTTTCCCCAAAATTTTAATGCTTGCTAGGGTATTTTTTGTATGAAATATACAGTCTATCATTAAATCGTTTACATATATTTTTTTGTTCGGACTTTAGCCAAATTACTCTACCTTCCCTAAAGAATATCCTATCTTGTTTCATCTACGTCTACCGTTCGACTACCTACAATCTGTAGATGATATTTGTAAATACAATGTAAAGTATATTGTAACAAAATAGTTTGTTTTTTTGTTTCAAATCCTATTATATTTTATGACCCAACACCGTAACACACCCCACGTACCGACTTAACCAACCTCAGTAGGTACCTATATAAATTATTATATAATATTATGTTAATTTCTTGTTATAGGATGATGCGGATTGCCTACACCCGACAAGGACCCGTCCTTTTGGTCGTACTTATAATAATAAACTTGATTCTAAACAATATTATGTTAATCTAATAATATTTGTCATTGCTCGAACCTAATTTTGGCATACATGCCTACCGAACCATGATCACTACAAAACCGTATACACAATAGCACGTTGTGTACGACTATTATGACATTCGGACGTTATCATTACATTCTATAGATATTATCGAATCGTTTGTCATGTGTTTACTACTTGCAAAGCACCCAGAGCAGGTATTTTCGAAAAAAAAAAATTTATAATACGTGTATCACAGTCAGATACCATCACAGGACGCGCAAGCGAGTGCATCGCGGATGGTCAAGCGCCAGTCGTGAAGGTCACACAGTCGGTGGTACAATGTTTATATATATATATATATATATATATATAAACATAATAGATAATAATAATAATAATATATATATATAGATAAGGCTCGTACGCGGACGGATAACCATAATAAATTTAATAATATATAATATAATACAAAATAATATAATATATTATTATATTAATAATAATAACAATAATAATAATACCAACTCGGAATAATGTGCTTACGTGCGCGTGAGTCGGTCACGGCGGTGGTGACATGTGTACGACGGAGCACCAGCGGCAGTAGCGGCGGCCCAGTAGCAGCAGCAGCGGCGGCAGCCCGAGCAGCACCCGTACAGCAGCCGATTTGTTGGCCGGCCGACGGGATAGCGTGTACTGCGGGGCCGCGGGCCGTGGCCGCCGCGTGTCGAGCGCTCGTCACGGCCGGCGGCGGCGGGGCGGCGCGCGCAAGCTTGGGGGCGCGGTGGTGCCGCAGTGCGGTCACAGGTGACGAGCCAAAAGTTCTCTCTCGGGTCGACCGCTCTCCAAGAGCGCCCGCCGCGCGCCGCCCCTCGGTCGTCTAGATTGTTGTAACCCTACCGCCAACTACCCCCTCAACCACCCGCCCGACCCACACCCCACCCATTATCTTTCACGTCCACCCGAAGACTGCTGACGAAGATTTTCCTCATTTTTTCGTTTTTGTTCTTTTGCAGTTTTTTTTTTCGTATGAGTTTTTACCTTTTATAAATGATAATAATAATATAATAATTACGTAAAATAATATCGTTATTATCGTGACTATATTAATACCGTCGAGTTAACTACAAAGTTATAATAATATAACCTAATGGATTGAAAAAGTTATGTGCGTAGATATTAAATTGTGCACATTGTGTACACAAAGGTGGGCAAGCAAGTCGACGAAAAAAAATAACTCGAGTTAAGTCAACTACGATAAGAACGTTAGGTTATAAGTCAATTTAGTTAACAAACAATATAGGTATTATTTGAATTTAAAAGTTTAAAGTTAATTTCGAGAAAAATAACACAACTCGGTTGTTAGAGAAGTGGTAGTATAATCATTTTTATTATTACACGCATAGCAGTGATCGTACAACTTTCAAATGTTTTAAATTACAACTAAAGACGTTGTGAACAATGCATCTTATTCTTCTTGTTGCAAATTAGCCGTAGTGATTTGGACAATTACAGTATGTTTGTGTCAACCGTATTATTAAATTAAAGAACATTTATTTGTTAATTTTCATTTAAAATCGTTGTGAATAGCGATCACAACATGATTAAAAAAAAACAGTTATTTATTAATTTGTTTTAATCAGGTATAGTTGCCAGACATAAATATAAATAAACATGATTTTTAATTATTTACGTATTATTTTCTTCAAAATTACGGGAAAAGCCAAGTTATCACAACGGAGAATACTTAAGCTAGTTTAAGTTATTAAGTATTGATATTACATTATTACAGAATTAACTAATTAAGTTATGTTTAAAGAAAATGAACTTTTTAACTCAGCTTTCACTTTACAATTAGTTAATGCTACCCCTCCTACCTTTTTATTAATATTTAAGTAGAGGCGCAGACAATGCGGTCGAGGATCGTTCACTATCGTGATTTTTGAGTTTGCAATAATATTTTTATTTTTATTTATTACAACCCGTTAAGATATACACGATATGTGAATAATAAAATGTAAATAACGTGTTATTTGGGGATACGTTTTATAGAACAACTCCTTCACAAATAATATTATGTAAATGTTCATATAACCTACAACGATTTATTGACAATAACGAGTAACGACAGTGAAGAACAGTATAATATATTAATATGTAATCACAGACGTATGTGTAATGGTGAACGCTGTTCATGCCGTTATTCGAATCAACGTGTCACCACGGGACCGGGACAGATGACGAACTGACATCGCGGTGGGGTGTATAAAATATGTGAATAAAACATTCAGTATTTTATCACTATATCATACGATATACACGGAGTGTATCTGTACATTTTACAACTCAAACGACAATTTTAAATGAGCAATATTGTCAAATCCACCAATGATATAGATTGGCACAGGTACAGGCCTTATACAATATTATAATAAACTACCGGGGGCATTATATTTATATCGATACGCCCCTCCACCCCTTACGATATTGGCCTGTAGTCATTCATCGTAGCATGGGGTCGTGGGAACACGTGAATTCGTAGTCAAACGACACAAATTTGGGTTATCTATATAATATATTATATAATAATATACATAATATATTGTATTAATGTCAAGTACATATTCAGTCATATTATTCTTTATTATAACATACCCAAATTAAGGGGAGGGAGTGTAACGAGCAGGATGCGGCTTTACAGAAACCCCCGCAATCTTGTAATTACTTAACAGCAATACGGAAAAACCTATCGTAAAAATATTATCGAATGCGTTGCTAAATATATTTTCACGTGGGTCAGGAATTATACGTTAAAAATTGTGGCAAAATAACGGTCAACGATGACTTCTTAGTCAAAAACAATTAAATTACACTAATCAGTTAATTATTGTATTATTGTTTTTAAGTTCAGACGTATGCAGTTCAATGACAAATTAATTTTTACAAAGTTAAAAGTACACAAGTTTCTTATCAGAGACTACCTATTTATAGTTGTTGCTTGTTATTATTTAGGGAATAGTGTTGTAAATTATATTTTTTACAAATATAAAAATGTAAGAAGACCTTCATAAATTAAAACAATGTAGAACGTGACACAAAGAAAAGTAAAATATCAAAAGAAAAATAGAAAATCAATACCAAAATTATTTCAAAAACTAAGAGAATGACAACGTTTTTAATAACACTTGATAATATTATATTTTATATGCATATAATAATTAAAAAATGTATTATCTTGTTTAACTTTTTGAGCCCCTATAATATAATACTCCACACAAGGGTCATTACTCGCTACGTTTCAAAATCTAGCAGGACATCGTGGTTATTGTCATATTAAATTTAGGTACATCGGTAAAAATATTTTATAAATATATTCTATTATAAATTGAATGATATGCGAAGGCGTTACGTTCTGATACTGCTTCTGGTAATTATGAGGTATCTAAGACAATCTATAGAAAAAAAATATAATTTACAGCCAATATTTAAAGGTTAAAGTCGGATACTATAGGTTAAAACTGTTAGCCTAGGTACACAGCCTTAGCGTTGGATTAAAAAACCTATGCCTTTGAAATTGTGTCATAAGCATAGATTTATACCACACAAAACGGATTATGTGTAGAACTACAGATCGCCTAATTACATGATCGAACGGATAGCGATTTGAGAACGATTTCGGTGAACACCAGTGGCGCACACAAATTGATACAGAATTGTGAGTCGTTATAAATACCCTCATCAAATTCGGTGGTGGGTGGCTGGGCGATTGGTAAATTTTCTGATGGATATTATTTCATTATAATATAAATTAATAACTATTATGAATGAAATTGTTATTATTATTATTAATATTTTTTTTTTTTTTTTTTTTAATATTTAATAGGTGGTGTAGGGTAGTATGTTGTAATAAATATTCTGCAAAAACCCTTTACAGAAAATAAGTGTACGTTACTGGTAAACACGTTGAGTGAGCGCACAAAACCGGAGAAAAGGTTTCAAAGTCAAAAATGTAGTAAATAAAATAATGTATAAATATTTAGCGAAATTTCATGGATATACTCAAAGCTAACGGTTTACTAACTGTTTACTTATGTAGTTATGTACGGCATAGTTTAGACATCGTACTTTGTTCGTTGCCAAAATTAGGTCAATTTCAACAGCCCTCGTTTGATAGTTGCTGTACGTTAGAATTTAGCGACAAACAATGACATGATTACAATTTATAAAATAGAAAAACACTCGGGAGTAACTAAAACTATAAAGAAACTTAAAGCCCAGTCTAATTGGAAAGGATTGGACTGTTATTTAGACATTTAAAAATCGAGTGTATTCACAAAAAGTATGGATTGGTATAAGTTGATGTTAATATTATAATACTCGTTTATTTTAATTGACTTTGGAGTTCGGATTAATCATAAATGATCAAAATTAACCAACTATCATAATTAAACACTCAGTATGAATAATTAAAAATCGCAAAAAACGCTCTACCATAATATGAGTCGTCAACAGATCACGGCTAATGCAAGTGTTAAATTCAATGATAAATCATTTTTACGAAAAACAATTCTGAGGGGCATCGGTCAGTTGGCCTATATTTCTAAGGATGTTTCATTATACACTAATAATATAGTGTATACTGTATAATATACACGATTATGCTCTATTATTCTATTGTGCTCTTTAAAATTTTCAAAATATTTTGACTCTTTTGATTTTGAGCTATTTCTAATTAATTTTAGTTTTTTTTTAATAATTAAAAAAAAATGTTTCACTCGATCAAAAACCTTGGAAGTTTAAAACAAGATTATTTATAAGTTGTTACTTGTTATTAATATAAACTAAAATGAAAATATATCAGCGTAAATTTTTTTTTTCCTTTTTGAAGTTGTGAATTTTGTAAAAATCGCGAAAATTAGCAAATTATTTTGTAGTATACTTAAGATTTTAAAATTTAATACAAGGTTCTTTATAAGTTTTTCAACTTTTATAAAAAAAAATTTTTTAGCGGATAGTCATATTTATTTTTTATGAAGTTTTAAGTTCAAGTTTTTACAACATTGCATATTCACTGGTTAAATAACTATTTCTCCTCCAACAATCTTTGTTATTTTCGAGGTTATTTTGTTGTATTTTAAAAAAGAATAACTTAAAATTTTCACCAAATTGTTATACATAATTTTCCGTATAGTCGTATTGTATAACTTTCAAAATATATAAATTAGTACAATATTCCTCATAAGTACAGGAACTAAAAAAATATTATCATAATTATTTATTATGAATATTTGAAGTTCAAATTAAGACGGAACTACATGTTTAAACGATGAATAACGATGTTCATTACTTATAATAATTTAAAAACATCACTGTCTGTGGTGAATTATTAAAACTTTTACGTATATGCATATTATGAATTTTACTTAATCTAATGTTATTTTCAAAATATGTAGATTAATTTTAAAATATTAACTATATTTTTACTATGAACCAATTCACAATGTTATACGGCAAGGTAGTATTGACACAATAACACAATAACTAATAACAATAATAAATATGGTAAAAATTGTATTTATAAATATTAATAATATAATAAATACAATGTTTTCGACAGAATTTAAACAAAAAATAATACCATAATACAAATAATAAAATAAACTATTTTAATAGCAATATCAAAAAATATATCATAAAATGTATTTAATGATACAAGTTGTTAGACATATGACATACCTGGAGTCTTCATTCAAAATCATTTTTCGTATATAATGATGTATCGATGAATTCAAATATAACTCATCTATTAGAGAGATCAACTCTCCACTCCACCAGGTTAGATTAGGTATTTGTAGTATTTTGAATAGAATTCAGAATTTTTTACTTATGACTCCCGAAAATATAATAACTATTATAGGATTTACTGTCAAAAAATTACAAATAAAGTTAAAGACTGATTGGACTTATCAGTTATTATTGAATCTAGATGTGACGAGCTATTTTAATTAAGAAATTGATTAAACAGTCATTTTGAATCTGACTTGAAGAGACGGAAATAACGTTACAATTGTATATGGCTTTATTTCTAAAGATATTTGGTAATTTAATTTTATGTTATCATATATTAGTAATTTATTTCTATATTATAGTAATACGATAGGCTTAACTAATTTTCCAAAAAACAAATTGCACATTATACATGATTATACATTAGAAAAGTACTATAAGTTAATACTCTAGTATACTTTATTATACTTAGTACCATAAAATGGTGTGAATGGATTCGTGGTGTAGCTATAAATAACATAAAATTAATGTAAATTAATTTTAAATTTAATTGCGTATATAAAATAATAATAAATGTAATGGTGAAAAGCATCAAATCCCTATAAGATTAATATTTTTATATTTTAACAAATTATTATAATTAATTAATTCAGGGCTCGGGACTTATAGCACTTAAAATCTTTAAAATAAGCGCTCAAAAACATCATTATAAGCACTCAAATAAGCATTTGAAAAACTTAAACTTGAGCAAAAATATTGAATCAAAAAAAAAAATCTTTCTTTAATATCTTTCTTTGATGAAGTAGGTACTAGATATAATTTGTAACTGCGCTAAAAATAATATAATTAAAGATTACAAAAAATATTGAAACAAAATGATTAGGAAATGTTTCTAACTAAAAAATCAAAATAAATCTTTATATTATAAAAAAATCAAATTTCACTTTTCGAGACATTTTGCCTTATTGTTTATAGATTTTCCGAGGGATTTTCTGAAAAAAACCATAAAAAGTAGAAACACTTGAACAAAAAAGCAAAAATAATCAAAAAAACTGGAAATAAGCATATTTTTAAAAAATCGTTGAAAAAAGCAAAAAAAAGCACATTCAAATTTCATAATTGAACATGTTTTCATGACATACACTTCCATAGCACTCTACTACATTTTAAGTGAATCCATAAAAATAAGTAAATGCTTTAAGTCTCGAACCTTGTTTATTATTATAACAAAATAACAACAATTGGTTTAGCTTCATCAACATTTGACATTTAAAATTCGTAAAAATACGCTAAACTTATTTTTTAATTTCAGTATGAATAAATTATAAGGAACTATTAAAAAAAATCTATAACGAAAAGAGAACACATCAGTTATCTATAATAAGTTATCTATATAGTTTAAAATATCCAAAATGTCAACATTTCAAATCAACATGGTTATTCCTTTTTGAATCACAAAATAAAACCAAAATTGATTTTGTCAAAACTTTTTCTGTAAATGTTCCTGAAAATTAGTTGGATTCTAATAAAGTACAAACTAAATCCAACAATTTTCTATTAGAAACCATACACAATAGGTTAAAGATTAGAGCATTACTTTTACTCTAAAACATGACGACAGGCACAATATCAGATACGCGTATATAAGACATAAGTAAAACTAAACTATTATATACATTGTTCAATATAAAATTTAAAATATATTAATATCTTAAAATTTAAATGTTTTTTTTGGTATTAGTACAATAAAATATATTGTGTAGATATTTAATATATGAATGTAATTTAATAATTCTAGTGATAATATAACTTCTTAATAATTTGTATGTATAAATAAAAAATGTCAGTATAAACTTAAAGTTAAATAAAATAATTAATTACAAAACAATAGCTTTATTATAATGTAAAACACATTGGAGTAATGGAGTAACCGTACACAAAATACAAATAATATGAATTCACAAGATTTCTGTTAAGAACAGAAATCTTTTTTTTTTGGGGGGGGGGGATTTATAACGTAAATATGCGTATTTTTTTTGGGAAAGAATAAATATATGACGAACCGACCCATGAGGGGTAAAACATTCCAAAGTCCTGCACTTCAACTAACCGTTAACATTTAATCTATGCCGTTCACCACTTTAAAAATGTTTACATTTTACAAAAATTGTACGCGGCGTTTTATTGATATATTGTTATTATTACTCTTCAGCCCAGTCAGCCCTATCCCACGTGTGGATTGTCGCCCACACATATACAACAAAATAGAATACAATTCCAAATAACGAAACGATAAGAAAATAGTACTAAGTATAAAGTCAAAAAGAAAATATCCGTTAATGGATGATACCACAAATTAAGACTAATAAAATAATAAGACGTCACGCAGCATACTATATTTTGTTTTCTCTCTCTGACCAATGTACAATAATAAAACATTGTACATTTTCTTGAACCAATTTTTGTTGTTATTTTTGATATGAGAGTGAAAAAGAATGAACTTATCAATAATTAAATTTTAAAGTAAAAATTGTATCTTTATACGATAGATTTTTTTACGGTATTTCAATTATTCTATGATATATTGAGCATTTTTTAAATTTTAATATCATAAATAAGTATTTATAGCTTGTATTGGAATTTAAATACCTTAAAAATATTAGCTTAATAATGATAGATCAATGCGCTCTTATACTAAATATAATACACGGTTCTGTTGAACGCGAATATTTTATGTTGCACATGATTTAGTAGAAAGAAAACAAATAATACACAAACATCCTATCGTAAATACTAAAAAAAATTTAAAAAAATATAAATAATTATTAGTTAACATATATCCACGGTAAGTTTAGTTTACATATAGAGGGCCACTGTTGGTTAGATTTTAATGATGTAATAAAACGAAAAGAAAGCACAACACTTATTAATTATTATCATATGGCCAAATATTCTTCTAGACAGAAATATATAACAGGATTTTTTTCGATAGATATCGCTAGACAATTTTCAGCCATTAAATTGATTTTCAGACAACCGTTTGCTCATATACATCCACGGGAATACGCTAAAAAATAAATACGGGTATTCAATTTTGCTCTATAAGAATTACCGTACCTATCTAATTACCACAACAACAAGTCAACAACAACAACAACAACACAATATTACTAACTATAATATATTAACTCATTAATACGTCATAAATTATTAACATTTAATAAGAAGTATAGCTAATGCGTTTGATTAGTTTGAGATTTAGTATTATATTAAAAAGGCTCGGATTTCAATTCGCATTTTTATATATTTTATTTATTATTTTGTTTTTTAATAGTAATAACTTACTATCTTTCACTTATAACTTATAAACAAGGCCATATTCAGACATTTTAGCCTCAAGGAAGGGACTTTCCTCACCTTTTAAGTATAAATATGAAAATAAAATTAGAATTTACAATAAACATACCTAAGTATACAAAAATATATGCTGAATATCTAAATGTACTAAAATATGTTAGATACAAAATAATTACTGTAGTAATATTCAATAATAATAGGTAAAATAATAAAAATGCAATAACGTTATTGCTGAAATGCTGAATAAATTTCAAACAATTCATGTTAATAAAATATATTATTCTGGTACAGTAAATAAAATACTTATGGTGTATATCAGTGATTTATAATAGAATAATGTATAAACTATACAATGTAATGTTATAGCAGTAATATTATAAAATTATACACACTTTTAAAAACCTTACACCCGGAGGCAGGTGCACCCTCTGCTACTCGTTAATCCAACTCAGCTTATAAATTATTTTCAGTAAATATTTAGATGATGCTTCGTTTAAATATTTTTCAGTTTGCATACGCCGGCAGCGCTTAATCGAGGCAATAATAAAATCATATATTTCATAAATTTTAATTTATTATCTATAAATTATTTAAAACTTCTAAAATCGTTTGTGCATAAAGTCCGGTCGTTTGTGAACAACTATTTTCGGAGATATTGTAATAACACATTCTGTTAAGGGAGAAAAAATCCATTTCTCAACTTCAGCTTGGAATTTCCAATTTTTTTTAAACAGATTGTCTGAAAACTTTAAATATTGAAAAGTACATAAAAAAAATAGTAACATACATTCAAGATGTAAAACTTATATTGTTATTAAGATTTTTAAGCTGTTTTAAGACTTAAAGCGTACACGATCTATTTCCAAAGTATCGTGATTCGTGGCTATTACTAACTAAAAATCTATCTAAAAATTGAACGACATTTGTCTTAAACTAAATTATAAAATATGGGATTTTTTTGTAATTGTTGTGCTATAACACGTGGAAATCTTATACAACACGAGTCATGTCTCATAGATTTACCCTAATAACTGGATCGCTACATCCGACCACAAGTTGATTAAATACAGATGATAATAATAGTTTTATTTATTAATTCTATTGTATTGAACTTATTAACAAAAATCAAAAATACGATTTCAAAACGTCTCTTCTGGAACTTGAGGGATTTTTTATAAAATAAAATAAATGCGGTTTTCAAAAATGTTTATGTTTGTCTAAATCAGAGCCCCAGCAGATACAGTATTAACATTATAGGCGCGTCCTGCTCGTCGCGTTTAAAAATTCCAATTTCCGAAACAATTATAATTGTATTATACTGGCACACGAGTTATAATATTATCATTATTACAACTATTATTATTATGCTAAACGGTTTTTATCGTTTGCATTATGATAATGGCTCGTGGCACGTTTCCGCAACAATCACGCGGTGATATTAAATTATTTATACGTGCGTCGCCCGTGTATTTTAATATTCGGCGGCGCCTTAAATCTAATCTGCGGACGCGCCGCCATGGCGCGGATGATGAATGGATCGATGACGCCGCCGCCGCCGCAGCCGCCGCTGCACTATACGTTACGTATATAATACATATTATTATATATTATACCTATATATAATTGAATATTATTTATATACGCATATAATATACAATATACATAATATCAACGTGTATGTGTATATAAATCATATAGGTATATATTATGTATATAATAAATGCACGCGTGTGCGCGCAGTCTAATATATGTATATAATATAATATGTATATTGTGTGTGTGCATATATATATATATATATACACTGCATATTATAGCATTATAGTGCTCGCGTAAAGTGCTGGCGCCACCGGGACTTGAGCGTTATACACTGCGGGACACGGTCATGTGACGTGCTAGCTACCGTATAATATATAAAAGAATTATTGTTGTTGTTACACCGCGCGCATTTATTAATATTATATTATATACCAGTGTATATGTAGTAATAGGCACATATTATCTGGGTGGACGCGTTTCGACCGAACCCGATTATAACGCTTTAATAATATACTAATAGTAATAACACAATATCATGTCAGCTGTGTATAATAATATATTGTCCGTGTCCACGTACATTATAGTGTTTTGGTGAAGTCAGCCGCCAAAATCCAAAACGTTTGTTCCCAGTTTTCATGGTAATTTGTATAAGCACGTATCGGTGATTTTTTAGTTCAACCCGTTCGCACTCGCCAGCCAAAGTTTCTATACATCGCGGCTAATGTTTTCAAAACAACCGCAAGCCGTTTGGTCATTTCTGAGTGCTTTATGTCAAAACGTTATACACGGTTTGAAAATATATTGGCAAGCTCTAAATCAAAAGAGTTCAGTGATGAATCATAACTTCATAGGTGGAAATTGGGGGGGAGCTTGAGAAGCCCCCCCCCCAGAAGTACAGGTCTTAGCATTATATAGGTGTAATGAGCATATATTGCTCAGACCCCCCCCCCGTAATTTCACCAAATTTCCGCTTATTCATGCTCACTCATTTTTATAAGAGTATTATAGTATTCTACGTGCAATGTTCAATCCCTGATATGTGACATATTGATCCTGTTGAGTTATGAGAAGTTGTATTTATGTACTAAATGACTATCGAAAGATATATATCTGGACGTGTAATGGCCAGTCTCGCGAAGTTACTATACATGCGATGTCGCAAAACTAGTGATTTAGATATTTTGAATTTGTACTTAATAATATTTTTAATAGCACACAACATTTGGCACGATGGCTAAAGTTCGAAAAGTTCTGTGAGGCCCGCTTAACTTAATTTTTTTGAGATAAACTAAGGAAGGTTCTTCTTATAAATTTTAAATTTTTACTTAGAAATTACTTTCCATTATTAAGGAAATTTTGATTGTACATTTTTAATTTAACCGATTAACTTTACGGGCGGGCATAATATTATTATATGTATACATTGCATATTATTATAAATGCATAATATAATCTATAAATATAAATATATTATATCCACGCACGGTCGGTCGTCGTACTACAGCTGCATCATTAATGTATGTTATACGGTATTATATTATGGTATTTTTGCCATCATTCCCATTGACGTTCACGCGTTGATGTGACAAATTCGTAGGACGGGCTTAAACGTAACGCGTTAGTGTGCTACACGTGTGCCGCTAAGTTCACGTACGTGATGCGTATATAGTGTAATACGTATCCATATTACCTATGTTATACACACATACATGTATATATATATATATATATATATATATAGATTCAACAGAATTTCAGATTTTACCGATAGCGGAGCGGGACACATATTGATTTTATGTACCATTTATTATATTTTGGCAAAGGGCTGTAATATATTATTATATATATGCGAATACACGCAGTGAGAAATCTCAAAAAGCCTCGTTCAGCGACCCTCCAGATTGGAAATTGAACGCGGGTGGTACTCGAGGTCGTTTTCCGAATTTCCTAGTGGTTGAACCGTTGAACGCGGATATCAAACAAAGCTGCTGCCGACGAAACAAAAAAAGGATTAATATAAACGATTGCTTGTTTTCTGACAAAATGTTGACCGTTTCCGCGTAAACCTAATCGTTTTTCAAATATAATGATAAATCATCGCTTTAAGAGGAGAAAAAAATCAGCACTGTCTCTGGCCCCCCCTAAAATCCAGTATGGACACTTTTTAAAATGATGTTCTCATCATATTATAATAATAAGTTTACGCTGGTTTATAACGATTTATACGAATAAAGTTCATTTTTATTAATACTGTAGTGCTGCCGTTGCCGTATATCTTTCTATGTACCTATACGTACAATTACAATTTATGAAACTAACAACGTTCAAGATGATTAGGTATTTATAATGACCTGCTGACTACATATACATTATGTTTGAATATTGTTGGTGTAATATTATAATGTACTGTACACTTATAGACTACAAGTACAAGTTACATTACTAGTATTGTATATTTTAGTATATAAATAAAATTCTGACGATCTATATGCACCTCGTTAGTCAAACACATACGTAATATTGTTACAGTCGATTATACGTAAATATTTTAAATTAAAAATCGTAAATAAAATTTTTAGAATGTTATTAATAATGTTCGCAAGCATATTTTCAGCCGATATTATGGAAATAGAAATACGTTAAAAACCAGTGAGAGCCAGTGGTTATGTCGTTCTAAGATCTAAGACGCAGTAACTCAAAAAAAGTTGGAGAAAATGATATTATTAATAAAATGTCGTCGTAGGTACGTAATATGTTTGATGAGTAATAAGTTATTACTAATAACGTTCCGATTTTACAGGGGGTTATATTTACAATAAGTATTATCATTTTAAAATAAATTCTGCTATGACACAAGACAACAAGATTCTAATGAATTAGTCAACTATTGTTAAACTGACTTATGTAAAGGAGGAAGTATACTAAACACCACAACTAAATATGAACAATAGAGAATATCCGTTGTATTTCCCTAAATTAAGTTACATACAACTAACTTACAACCAAACTGAAGGATCATCGATTCCCTAAATTAATTAATCTGTCTCATCCAGCAGTTTGCTGTTTGTTTATTGAAAAATGTGCTTCGAGTTAGGAGTAACTTAGAGTAAGTTGAACTTTATCAAAGGAATATTCAGAGACTTCCTCCTACTCCACAAAAAAGATAAATTTTGAATTGCAAAAAAAATCCAAAAATATACTGCTTAAATAGATAAACAATGTGTGTATAATAATTAATAAGATAAGAAATAATAATATTAGATAGTACAATAAATAGATATCATATTATTACCATGAATTTAAGGTATACCTATACATTTAATTGTAAAATATGATAATATGGTGTTTTATTTATATATTTTTCAAAATATGGTGTGACATATCAATTCATAGTAGCATGTTTCAACAGAGTTTTCGGTTGAGGTAATTTTTACTTATCATCCAAACTTGTTCAGTTATAATCAAAACACTTCAATTTTAATTGAAAAAAAAATACCCTCATATTAGATGAAGTACACTTAAGAGGTCGTTCTGGTAACAAAATTCGACCGTAAAAACATTTCGTACTTCCCATTTTTCTCAGCATTCGTTAGTCGTAGAAATATGAAAAAAAACTTAAAAAGTTGTTCTTCAAGACAACTACGTTCCAGATTTTCGAATTTTTTTCAAACTGATTATATTTTTAAATTTTTTTAATAAATTGTGTAAAAATAAAATAAACAAAAAAATATATCAAGAATCTGGAATACAGTTGTTAAGAAAAACTCCTCTGGTGTCTAGGAATAACGAAGCCTGAAGAAAATAGGAAGTACAAAAACATGTTTTTGGTAAGAAAACCTAGAAATACCTAAAAGACAATAATGTTGTTTTCAACCTATAAATAGTGTATTATATATACATAATTATGTATTATACATAGGTATTGTTTTATATCACGAAACATTATGTTTTTTTTTTTTTAATTAAAACCCTTTCAGCCCCAATGAATGAAATTCGTTAAAATGAAATTTTTTTTTATATTACTATATAGGACTCAAATAAAAGATATAACATTTTTTTTTCCATTTGCATGACAAACTTAGTTTTTCTAGACCTGATGCCATATGGCATCATTGGTACTATAAGTATATATATTATACACTTTAAAATTTAACCAAAGGATTTATTTAAAATAAAACATAATATAATTATCAACTTTTAAAAATTATTAAATTAATATGCAAAAAACATAATAATAAATATAAAAATAATTGACAAGCTTTTGTATCATATTGATTATTATAGGAAAAAAGTTCAAAAAATCCAAACTTTTGTGTTGAGTAAAAATTAGTTTGATATGTTATATTTTTTATCATATCAGAATCAATACATTTTTTGAAATATTCAAGAGGAAAAAATGGTAATGTAGCTGGTGGTGATATAAACTGAATATCGCAAAAATAATTTTGATTTTTCCATGTATTCAGGCACGTTTACAGAGATAAAATTGTTTTATTATGTTGCAGCACAATTTGTATTGCTAAGTTATGAACCTTCCCCCCCTGAAATTTTTTTTGTATACGTGCCTGTATGTACCAATTATCCAATTAGGTCCCATTGGAGTATATAATTGTCTATACCATAATCAAGTATATATTCATGGAGATCATCAGAAAAATTGACATTATTTTGATTAACCTGATAATTTGCAATGAGTGATAAATTTTCTCCGTTCAATGGAATATCAGAAAATATTTGTTCTTAAATCAATTATAATTTATAAATAATAATTAAAATTAATATTAAATTTACTAAATTAATTAAATCAAAATCATTTTGATACATAAGAAAGCGTTCAAGAAATCAATATCTTCTTCATTATTATCAGGCTCCTTAAATTCTTTAATATCTGATAAATCTCCACGCAGTAAGTATGTAATTTGATCATCATTCAGAACCATAATAACACTGAA
Source organism: Rhopalosiphum padi (assembly GCF_020882245.1). Taxonomy (NCBI): domain Eukaryota; kingdom Metazoa; phylum Arthropoda; class Insecta; order Hemiptera; family Aphididae; genus Rhopalosiphum; species Rhopalosiphum padi. The sequence goes on from NC_083599.1 coordinate 42,186,134, forward strand.
TAACAATAATTATTATTATATTAATAATAAGTTGTTGAATAAAAAAAATATTCAATAATAAATGTAAACAAGATACACGCATTTTGTAATCATTACAATATAAATATATATTCTACAGATTCATCCCAAAGATGCCAAATGGAATCATCAGATATTTGAAATTATGATATCTATATATGTGATATATTATAAAATGAAATAAGTATTTACGTAGATGAATATATCTTGTTTCATAAATAATTTGCTAAATAACAATAATTATAAATTTACTTACCTAAATTAAATACAATTTAACACGAATGATGTGAATAGTGGAGAGTCGTAATTTATGTAAACATAATCAATATGATAACTCGATGACTAATTAATTTGACGCGAAAATTCATAAATATGATAGGAATAAACACATGCTTTTCAATAAAATGTGAAATTAATTATTAACGATCAACAACAATTACGTAAAATGGAAGAATGATAAAAACTATAATGTCATATGACATCACGGGGGCTGAAAGGGTTCTCTACTATACTTAATAACATTTAAAAAATATTTAGACTATTTTTGAGTTATTTATAAACATTTGAAATTTTCCGTTTTTTTTGCAAATGCCCTTAAATCTTACACCTAGTCAAAATGTTTGGAAATTTAGTACAATGTTTTTCATTATGTTGTTCATTTACTAATTAATATTAAAAATACATAGGCACAATATTTTTTTAAAAACGTTTTAAACTAAAATTTTGAAAATTTTGAAATTATTTAATAGTAAGAAATTTATGAATATTTTATTTTATTATTATTAGATTTGAAAATGCATTACAAGATTTTTAAAATGTTTTCTATTTATAATTTTAAAAAAAAAAGTTTATAGGAAAGGTACATTAGTTTTTTATGAACGTTTGAACTTTTGAAATTAAATTTGTACGATATTGAATATTTACTCATATAATAACTTACTATTTCTGCTCAAACAATTTTTGATATTTTGTTAGGTATAGGTATAGTTGTCTATACACAATAAAAATGTTTAAATAATATGAGACTGTTTAAGCTATTTAAAAGCATTAGAAACATTTAATAGTAATTGTTCTAACAAAATATTGTTCGCCACATAAAAAATATTAAAAATGTAATACAAGATGCTTTGTAAGTTGTTAAAATATAATCTTTTAAAAAAATACATATGCACATTTTTTTTATAAATATTCAAAGTTTAAATTTAAAAAAAATTACATGTTCAAACAAAGAATGTTAGTTATTTTGTAATAATTATTTAAAACCATTATTCGTCAAGACTTCACATGTTTACGTATATTATACATTTTATTAAACGTAATAACCTTTTTCAAAATATGTAGATTAATTTTAAGCTCTTATCTATTTATACCATGAACCTATTCACACTATTTCATGGTAAGATGGTGTTGACTCAAAATGTAATAACAATTATATAGTAAGATTGGTTTAAAAAATAGGTTAGGTTAGGTAATAAAAAATGCAATATGATTCAGGCAAAAACTAATTCAATTCATTATAATATACTTTTAATTAAATAGATTGCTTAATAACAATATCAATAAAACATAATTTCATGAAATATACTTCATGTATAAGGCAAATAACCGTCTCCACTGGACGTTCAGAAAAAATTGTCATATACAATGATATATTATTAAATTCCAATCAAATGCATTACAGTGACCCATTCGATATAAACTATTACAGTAGAGCGGTATCCACTTGTCTATCTTTTTTATTTTTTAAATTGAAAACAATTATTTTTAATTTCATATTTTAACAGAAATTTTTTCAATATATTTTGATTTATGAAGATCAAATTTTGAACGATTTTAACCTAATAGTTAATTATTTAATTATTTATACTACCATTTAAAACTTAAATGATTTTCGAGTAGCACTATATAAGTGAGTAATCTTCAAAATGTTTGCACATTACAACACTCATCTAAACTTTAAGTAGATAAACTTATATTGCTATCATAACAATATAAATATATATACACAAAATGTTAATTTCATTTTTGTCGAAAAAATTGCATTTATTATAATAGCAAATTATTATATAATTATTATAATTTATTATTTTTATTAACTTTTAAAATAATATTGTCATACTGTAGAAAGATAAAAAATGTTAATTAAAATAGGCAATGCTTTTAAATTCTTCCATTTAATCTAAATGTTCTGAAAATACCATTATGTATATAGAATATAATGATATACGTACGACTTTCAAGTTCCTACGAATAGTATTATTTAACAGAATAATTAAAATTATTATTCTTCTAATTATTTATTATTATTTATTATTTATTTCTATTATTTATCTAAACTTATCTAAATATGAACTTAATATATTAAAACTTAAAATGAAACTTGTATTATATTTTTAAATATTTAGTTTAAGTATTGATAATTTTAAGAATTTAATTAAAATATAAATTATAATTTTAAGAGCAACAAAATAGTTTTAAAAATTTTTCCGTTTTGACAAAATTCTTCAAATCTCTAACTAGATTAACTCTCCAATAAAAAAAGTTATTAATGTTTAACATTTAAGCATTTATCATTACTGTTCTAAAAAGTAATGACAAATAAATGAAAAAAAAAATACACATAATTGATAAATCAATACATTTAATACTCCACCCAAAATCAAAAAATATATAACCTGCAATCATTCGAAATTCAATATTTGTACTATTATAAAAATATTTTGCTTCGGGAAATTGAAAAAAAAATTATGTTGTCAATTAAAAATACAAAAAAAACTTATTACGATAATAATAATAATAATAAATGTCGTTTTGTATTGAATTCGAGTTGCATAAAAAAAAAATATTTATAATTCCACAATCGTTAATGCTTTTGAAAATATGAATTTTTACTTTTAATAAAATTATTTTACGTTTTACTGTTTTTGTTTATTTTAGTTATATTATGGTATACATTTTTGCTATTACCTAAGCATCATAATTTTGTCTTAAATAAATATTTTGATTTTTACCTGTTTTTCCGATTTCACATTTTACATTATTTTATTTTAGATGTATTAAAAACGTAAAATCATAAAATATCTTTAAAAACATTAATAATTTTCCAGGTAATATATTGAATCTTCGCTGTACAAAGAATCATACAGTATATATTATTATAATGATGGTTATAAACATGAAAACATATTCTTTTTACTTTCTAGATATACCTATATATTAATATATTATGTATCATTTTTTTTTACTTTTTCCTCATTTGTTTTTTTTACCTAAATTTCATACGCGTATATAAAATTAATTTATTATGGCGTAGAACATTCATTTTTTTTTTCATACAACTTTATTATAATTATTGTCGTATAATAGCCTTTTCGTGTATGTCATTCATTAAGTAAAATCAATACTTTTACATCGTGAAACCTATAAATACAAATATATAATAGATAAGGTTATTATTAGAATATCTCATTAATTGAATATGAGTACGTTAGTATTAACATTTAGTATGGTTAATTAATATTTAATTTAATTTCTCGTTAACTTCCACGAAACTAGGAGATTATTGATTGTACTCGTATTGTGTAATTTATCTCGTCATTATACGAACATAGGTACATTGATGCATTGTTATAATAATATCGTATTATGCTTTATATCGTATGACGTGACCGTATACAAGGGGTGTGCGCCCGGACGAGGGTTCAATAGTTTGTTTATTATTGCATGACGTCAAAAAACAAAAATTATCAATGCTCGCCGATTTCTCGTAAGTTGATAAATGTATATTTGTAGTATTTGTACTGAAATGGAAACTATAATTACTGATCAATAACATTGTATACGTCTCTATGTAACATTGGTGTCTTAATACTCTTAAGCCCAGGGTCTATACAGAGACAACATGTTTACAGAGGCAACATGAATATCGCCAAACTGCCGTTCCACTCGGATGCGCATGTTTGTGAAAAGTCGCGCTGCACTTATGTGTGCACACAATCCGTAGTACTACAGTAGTAAATTACATTAATTATAAATAATTGCTGTTTAATAATACCTCTATTTAACAAAATTGATGGTTTAAAAAATAAAATTTAGTTAAATAGAAATTTTTCAAAAGATAAAATAACATTTTTTTCTCATGAATAAAACTAGATTCTAAGCGTAAAAATGATTAAAAATTAAATACAAAGCTCCTTATAATTTTTAATTTGTCTACTAAAAATTATCAAAAATCAATAGCCACAATATTTTTTTTAAAGTGTTTAAAGTTAGAATTTTGAAAAAAAATCATAAAAAGCATAACATTTTTATAGTTCAAAATTCATAAACATTTTTTTGACTTAAAAGACTTAAAAATTTAATATAAACAAACTGTATAAATAATTCTACCAAAGAGTCAAATACATTTTTATAAGCATCTTAAATTCAATTTTTACGGCATTCTAATTCATCCGTAAAATAAGTATGTATTTCCTCAAACACTTTTTAATATTTTGTTGTTTTCAAAAAATAAAAAAATAAAAACAGTAGATACTTACTTTAAATTTTAACCAAATATTTAAATTATCATTTTTATAACATAATATAATTTTTAAATTTTTAAACTCTTTTTGAGCTATATAGGCATGAACAATTTTCTTTGTTTTTTTTTTTTTATAAATGTCGATAAAAAATTATTTGCTGATTTAAAATTCTTGAAAATTTAATTTAATACAAGATTCTGCAAAAAAAGTTCTTATACTTGTATAAAATTATTAAAAATTTAAAAATATATAGAAATTATTTCTTTTTATATTCATTTAAAGTTGGAATTTCGACAAAATTTGTCAAAATCGTAAATAAAAGCGATCTATATTTTGTTGTTAGAATTTCATAAATTGTTGTAGAATTATAACAATCCAGAGTCATTTCATTGAATATAACATTTTTCATCGAATTAAAATGTTTTTGAATAACAATTTTATGGTTGCGTAAAAATATTTGTCACCTATAAAGAGTATATAAAGAATTTTGTTAAATAAAGGTTTCACTGTATTTTTAATATTTTCGCTCAACGCTGCTGCAAACGTTCACATTTAAGTGTTACATATTGCCAAGCTGTAAGTCCGGGGTGCTTTTTCTTCGACCTAGACAGGTCACCAGGCCAATTTGAAATCTTAACACGTGGTATCCGAAAAAGCCGCAGGAAACGAATTGTTGACGAAACACGATACTATTGCCATGTGTACGTGCTGATGAATTTTTTAAACCATTTGCTCCTTTCTACTCCCCTTTCATCCCGTAGTATGAAGTGGCTGAGGTAAATATACGCTTTAGTTATATGATATTATTTAATACGTGCTGTGGTGGGAGAATCAAATCTCAAATGTATGACTGATATCATCTACAGAACCCACCAAACGTAATTCCCGTAATGGCGGCACAGAAACGTAAGTACCATTGTGTCTATTACCAATATTAACTTAAATCGATGTAAATCCGTCCTGAGAACTAGTATACATCATAATTATAGGAATAATTTGAACGTCTTGTAAAAATAATTATTTTAATCGAGAGATAAATCATTAAAAATATAATGGCTACAGTTAAAGCCACCTTTTTGGTCTTTTCCATAAGTTTTGTCTTATTGAAAATAGAATAATAATAATGAATTAAAGATAGTACCTATATAAATAGGTATTGAGTATAGTTTTAAAAATAGTAATACAAGGCTACAATTTAAAGGCACTAGGAAAAGCACTTACTTATATCAAACTTTCTCATTTAGCTTTTTTAATGTTTTCTAGAAGTTGTTCCAACTTCAAAGTATACTTTTGTGCGTTGTTTGATGAAATTAAAATTATTACTTTTTAGTTTTTACCACATCTTGCTCAATAAATTATGAATATTTGATATTATTATAAAATTTTTAATTAGAACAGCATTTTTAATTAAGCTAACAGCTGATAATACCTTATTAGTAATCAGTATTCGGTAAAAATATAATATTAAAATATTATCGTACCTATATACAGGGTGATTCAAAATGTATAACTCATCCATTTCATTATATAAATACTCAAAATGATAAAAAAAATATAACTCAAAAGTTTTTTTTTATTTAAAAACATATAAAATAATTTGTAAAATTTGTATTTTTTAATTTAATTTTAGAAGGGGTTGTTAAGTACTTTATAAATTGAAATAAAATCATATAATTTTTTTTGCAAACTTAATGTGAAAACGTTATCAAGTAGCTTATACTGACGTCACTCATCACACGTGTGATAAAAATTTTAAACTTCAAATCGTTCTTAAGTACTTATAGAGTTTCGCATTAATTATTGTTATTCAATCGATATAATTTATTAAAATAAAACTTCACATTATACTCACAAAAAAGTATACATTTCCATTTCTCCCTCTAAAATATTATAAAAAATATATGAAATTTATAAATTACTTTAAATAAGAAAACATTCGTATTACATATCTTTCTCTGTTTTGAATGGTTTATATTATAAAATGGCTGTAACATAAATTTTAAATTTCCCCGTATACTATTGTACATAATAATATACAGTTTGATATATTCCAACTGATATCTATATTTTACAAATATTAATTAAAAATAAAGTACTTACATTTTTTACATTCTATCATAATATAATATAATTTATTGATATTTTTTTCTTATTTAACTCCACTCTTTCAAACCCGCAATGAAAAAAAAACAAATCGAAGATCGGTTACTAGTTAATTTTTTTATAGTATTAAGTAATTATATGATTATAGTTTTAAAATTAAAATTAAAAATGTTATTCATTAATTATTATAGTTAATCTGTTCGAACACTGAATTTATTCGTGAAATAAGTTTACAGCATTAATTCAGTCAAATCATAATATTAAAAAATATATTCACACACCATCACACCATAAAATACATATTTGGAAAAATCAACACAACCTCTGAGGTTATAAATCAAACTTCTTACGATATTAACTAATTACCTTCTATCACTAAATTCGTGTAAATATTGTAAACTTATAATGTGTTAATTTAATGTTTACATTTCGAATTCATAATTCACGTCAAAAATAAATATATTATATATATTTGTAACAATAGAATGCACATTATTATGGTGTGTAAATTTATACAACATCATTAATTTTAATTTACTTAGCTAATATATTTTAAGCCGATAAGATTATAAAAGTTAATGTGTGACGGTGCATAAATATATACCTACATCATTATACTTAAGATTAAATTTAAAAGAAAAACATTTAATAGATTTTTTTATAGTGATAGTTTAAGCTCAATCGTATAAAAACAAAGTATTTGATAAAAAAATAAAAATTAATAATGATGCAATAAGTAAATTTTTTATTATATTATTGGCAGAGAAAAAAAGTGAATTTAAAAACCCGTGGACCTTAATCTACGGTATAGTAAATTTCGAGTTTACATAGTCGTCGAATAGATCATTTTAATTAAAGTATTAATTTTAAATAATTGATAAAGTATAAAAATCGTTGTGTATAAAAACAGTTCTGAATTACTGCGAAAGTAATTTATTGTTCTATTGGTTTAAGATAGATTAAACTTCAACTAAATTTTTTTTTTTTTTTTTAGTAACACATCACATACATATTCTATTAATAATTCGATTATATCATATCTCATTTTTACATTAACTTAAAATTTAATAAAATATTAAAGTCAATATACAGAAATAATGGAGGTTGGAAAAACTTTAAAGGTCGAACATCTTTTTTTCATAGTAATATCATGTCAAGAAAGTCCCCAATATGATTATTTTTTAAATTGCAATAAAATCAATATTGTTGAAAACTGCTGTTGCGTAAATATTTCCGATTTCCACCATTTTTTTTAGTTTTTCCGATAAACTACCCCTTCCTTCACGAAAACCACATTCAAACATTAAGATTAAAACATTTTTCTGATTAAAATCGTGAATAAAAAAGCACATTATTGTAAGATAAATACATTTATCAACTCACTAAGAATCTAAAATATAAACAAGTATTGTTATTTTTAATATTCGAATCCAAGCATTATATAGCATTTTTCTATTGCGAAAAGTGCATTCAAACACAAAAAACACATATATGCACACCTATAATTGTAAAACCTATACTTTCATCACTTCACTCTGAATCTAATAATATCATAGGTGTCAAATTAATAAAAAATATTTTCAAACATATTTTACAATAAATATAAGTCTAAATAAGCAAAAGTAAACCAAATAACCTATACAGATGTATTAAAAATATATATATATTCCTATATAAATGTCGTCTAAAGTCTTACGATATTTTTAAAACTATTGAGAATTCATAGAAAACGGTTCAAAGAAACTACATTTAATAAACCATGTGTAAACTATAATATATATAGATAAATACAAAAAAACGGCTGAGTGCGATTTTTTTAAAACTTTTTCAACTAAAGAAGTATTACCTATATAAAAATAATAATAATACAAATCATTTAAAAATCAATAACAACTTTACAGATTTCAGCTATTTAATATCTAATAATCAAAAATAAAACTATCTATCAGGATGACAATAATATTGTATATACCTATATTACCTAAAGTAATACGCTTTTTTTTTACTAATTTGATTAATAACGTATAGTCAAAGTAAAAAACTATAAACTAAATATAATTGTTATTTAATTTTGTGTAGTATAGATTTTTGGAAAAAAAATAGGATGTAAAGTATAACTTACCTATTGCTTATAAAACAGCTATTTTTCAATCAGGTCACTGATCGTTTACGAAATCCTGATATGGTATCTCGATACGGTAATTCTATAGGCTCAGCAACCATATCTTATATACCTACCAACAAACTCTTGTCTCTGTTTTACAATCAGGCATACATATTTATGACAGAAAATTGATTTAAATCTGATAATACAATACATACAATGTACGTGTTATATCGAATACGAAAAAAATGTAATAACGAATAATCTATTAATTGTCAAGACATCATTATAATAAAAACTAATGTTCAACGTTGATCTCTATATTTTCTATTTAGCATTGATGCTTGATGAATACAGTGATAGCTACCATTCTCATTTTATGAATGGAATAGGTATTAATCTAATAAAAAAATATTTTAAAATAGTATATTTTATGAAACGGCAAAATATATTGCATTACATTTTTTTATATTATTAATTATTTCTATATAGTAGTTATATTATATTATATACTTACGCTTCAAAGGTGGCTTTGTATTGGTCATTGGCTTGGATAAGTAAAGTTAATGTTCTAAAAATGAAATCATATACATTAATGAGCTTGAAATATTATGCTCTATAAACATATATAAACTTTAAAAACATACACAAATATTTCTTTCGCTAATACATTGTTGCTAGTTTAAGCGCAAAAAGTTATTATAACAACTTTAATTAGAAAAAATATGTTTTAATTAAGTTAATTATTTTAATCTTTGCTATTCGTTACATTTTCTATAAAATAAACATTTTTATTCAACTTTATATTTATTTTACAGTCAGTCACTATATTTTTAACAATAAATGAGTTTGTACATTCATTAATTATATGAAAGCTTGATTTCCATCAAAAATATAAGTGAAATAAGAAAGTGTTAATTTTCAATTATAATTATTATAAAAAAACAATAATACTGTTTTTAATTACTAATTTAAATCTAGATATTTACCGTGTAATTTAGTTCCAATCCATTTTAATGTCTCTTAAAAATTCTCCACAACGGTATGATGTATTTTTTTCGCCATTTAACCTTTTTTTTAATCGTATTTAGTATTTATATACTATGTTAAGTTGTTATTTTTTAGTTTAATGTATTCAAATGGTTGAAGAAATCAAAAACATTTATTTTCCATAACCATTAAAACATAATAATAAATAATATGTAAATCAGAAGTTCAAATTTTCCCACAAACATTTTCATGAAAATTGAAAAATGTCAAACAAATATAAAAGAAAATACTCGTTATTGATAAAAAAAACTTCATTATTTTTTTTAAACCTAGCTTCACTTATCAGTTAATGTCGAATTTTTAAAACAATGTTTTACGTTAGCTTTTAATATAAAGACACAACAGTACGAATATAATGGAACAACAAACTAAGTAACTGCACTTATTTATTTATATTTATTTTTAGAATTTATAGTTTATGGTACAATCGCTAAAATATCTTTTACAGTGTGTTACAAAAAGTTTCTCAAAATTCTTTACAAATCATAATTTTTTAAACGTTGGAAATTCATCAACTGTATTATAAAATATACTTCACTCGAATGTTACAATGTAATATTATTTTTCTTATCAATTTATTTCACAAAATATTGATTAAATAAGAATAAATGCTTCACTACTTTTAAGTTCGTTAAAAATATTGTTAGTTTTAATAGTATTATTATATTTTATCAAAGTAAAAATATTTTAAACACGGCGATCTGTATAGGCATTTCTTCTACACTTACGGAATTTTTAAATACTTATTTCTTTAGTATTTTCCACAAATATTAATTATTTTTTTTTTTTTTTATCCATTCTAGTGTTTGATATCCGAGTGTATTTCAGTTCATTATCTATAACTAAAACTTTAAAGAAGCTCATAATTCTGAATATTAAAAATAAAAATAATTATTATTATAATAATGTCCCTACAAATCCTCTTTATATACCCAAAAATATATATTATATTATTTATTGAGAGCTTTTTTTTTAATGAATTGATAATTGATAGAGAAAATAACACTCCTGAAAAATATTAAAATAGTAGCATATAAATTATCTACATAATATTCAGCTAGATTTTAAAAGAATTATTTATAATACTTTAATATTATGTAAATTATAAACATAAACCTTTGTATACACAAATGTATTATTTGTGTATATGAAATGAGGTCGGAATATGAATTCTCTAATGAACCACTTTTCGTTTAATATTTAATTTTAAACGTAATTCGTATTATGTTTGATACATGGTATTTTCTGTTGTAGACATTAATACCGTGTATTTGAGTATTCCATAAGGATTATTAAATCCGTCGCTTTTAAACTTTAAACATTAATCTAATTGACCCCATAAACTGGAAAAATGTTCACATGTATTAACGATGAAAACAAAATATAGACATACTTATCAGCATTCAACAATAATAAAAGCTGAGCATTTTGCAATTTTATACGTAATTATTATTAAAGCTTATATTTTTTACTTAAAAATTTGACTGTGCATGAATTAAGTATAATTAAAATTTAAAATACTTTAACCATACATATCGTATATTCATAATAATTATTTAATGCGGTCAACATCGGATTATAAATGTAAAATAGAACATATATCGTTATACTTGTATGTTTAAACAGTTGTTATAACTTATAAGTTATATAACCAGTAGTATAATACCTAAATATATTATAGGTACTATTATGATGAGTGCGTACTATAATACACCTATTACAGTATACTACAATAGTGTGTAATATTAATTATTCTTTTGAAATGAGTAGACGGTGTTTGGACAAACGATATTTTGAGAATATTATATTGCATTAAATAACTCAATTATTCAAATTATTATTACCATTGAAAAGTTAAATTTTAATAAATTTAGTGTTATACTGTTATCTAATAAATTAAATAATAGAATTATATAATAAATTAGTTTAATGAAATTTTTATAATATTAAAATTATTGCTGAACATTAATATTGTTAAAACCAAAAAATGTTTTTAAATTCATCTACAAATATAAAACAAGAAAACATCGTATTTGCACATAATAACATATTTGTTGATCAAGATAATAGGTTCCTGCCTATGTTAAACTGTCCAATATGAAAGAAATTGTTTCAAATTTATAATATTAATTAAGTTAATTATAAAACAACGACGATCATACAAAAACATTAACTTAGAAATTCTCTTAAAAACTAGCTATCTTGACCAGCTGATTTAAAATTAAGTGTTACTACTCATAGTTACTATTAAGAGGGCGTCGTTTCCTCGCGTGTTGTCTTCATCTTACTAATTTAGTTATAGCAAATTTACATTCAACAGAATCCATTTTATGCTTTTAGCTTTAATACTAGAATAAATTTACTTATAATTAAACTTAAAGGTAAAAATATTATTTTGGGCATAACATAATCTTTAATTGATACTTTGATTTTTAAGTAATTTATAGCTATGTAAAATATAAAACCTTTAAAATAAAAATATCAATAAAAGTCTACGTGATGCTCGAGATAATATTCTCATTTTAAAGTTTAATATTAAGTAAATTGATTCTATATTAAAGCTAGCATCAAAAAACGCATTCCGCTAAAAACAAATTTGGTATGTTTTACATTAGAATATTAGATAGACACAACACATACGGGTAAGACGACCTCTTAATACATTTCACATAATCATCATTATGGTAATTTTCTTTTTGTATTATTAATTATGTTAACATCAATTTAAGTATGAATTAGTTTACATGACTGGTGTAGCAATTACTCGCAGTTACTTTGTACCTATAACGCTTGATATTTTAAGCTAGTGGCTAAAGCTAGAAAAACGGCCTCGCCAAATGCTCCACTAAATCGCATACCACGAATTCCAATCACAAAAATCAATAAGATATTTTCTTATTACTGGAAAGTCCCGTGTTTTGTGTAATGACAAACACAGTGTCGGAAATCGGAACTGTGTCGTGTATGTTCCATACCAACGTGGTTTGTGAAAACTCGTGAAATAATCCCGTCTATATAATTAATAGCAAAACTTTGAGAGAAAAAACACGGTCGACATTTTGCGAGATGTTCTTCGCATTGACAATATTACTAATACGGGGAGCGGTAGGAGCACGCATCCATAAACTGCCTATGGGATCGAAAACCTACATTAAAATCATCGTGGGTCAGATTAGATTTTTCATTTTAAGTCAGTCATAATTGGTCATTTGTCTTATGTCATCATTGTATTTTAGTAGATATTAGCCAAATTAACAACTTTTCAATAATTTGTAATTTTTATCTGTACGTTAAATAAAATGTTATAGTGAGTATAATGCTATCTAGAGTACCGAGTACCTGACAACTACACATATTTGGTCGGTATTTAGAAATTTGTTGTTGAAACCACATTCTCACACATATTATAACAGTCATTTAGATTTGTTCTGGACTCTTTGCACAAAATAATATAATATTATGCTTATGTTTTTTTGAAGAATGAGTTACGAAAACCTGTTTAGAAAATCATTCTTTTCAAAAATAATATAGATAAGTATTAAAATGTGTATATTTTAATAATAACAGTATGTATAAGCGTATGTTATTCAATTCATTCAGAAAAGTAGTCAATACTATCACGAATATTTCACCTATACAAACATTTAAACATTAATATATATTATTTGAATTTAAACTATTAATTATAGTTAGTACCCAGTAAAATTTCGGTCCATTACTCCACTCATAAGAAATTTAAATATATATAACCTAATCAATTACTAGTTTGAAATTCGCTTTTTGTGTGTTGTAATTCTCAAAAAATAATCTAGTTCAGAATATGAAACAAAAATGTTTAATACCATAAAAAATAAATATATCATATAAAAAAAAATAAAGATCATTATTCAAAAATGTTCGTTTCTAATGACTTGGAGTTACTGGAAAAAAATATTTTTAAAAACTAAAACAATTTTTGATATAATGAGTGTTTATAGTAGTGTTTAATTCACCTTTATCTAGTTATTACCTGAAACACTAAATGTAAAATTATTCACACTTTTATTGTTTTAACTGTATTATAATGTTTTTGTTATTACTTGGACAACTTTTTCTCTGTGTAGAACATGTTTTAGCTTGCACTTTTTTTTACCGAAAGTCACATTTTAACCAACAGAGATTCATTAAAAACGTAAAATCATAACATTTTAGTAAAATATAGGTTCATTGCTGATTTTAATTTAATTTTGAATTAAATATAAGGTTAATAACTTTGAAACTTGATTATTAAATTGAAAATTAGTTTTGAAATTGTATACCTACATAGATATATTAAAACAAAATCAATCGTTTTCCTGCAAAAGACTTTTATAATTTTCACCAGAGGTTATACAAGTTATATCCTAAAATGTTATCAAACAATTTAGAAATTCGAAACTCTATAATATATATTTAGTTTTCTTATAAAGTTTTTAACATAAAAATATGATTTATTCGCTAACATATGAGCCTCATTTAATATTATTTTTTTATTCAATGATGAATCATGGCTTTCAAATTTAAAAAGATGGCATATACATCATTCACACCTGCTCAATAAGTGGCTTATTAGTTATAATTTCAAGATACAAAAATATAATTCACTTAAAAGTTAAATGTATTACCTATATATGGACTATAAGTAATTTATGTATATTATTAGTTATTGTAGTTACTAGTTGTTCGAGTTTTGATGATTCACCATAATTATTGTTAAGTACTAAGTACTTATATATAAATTTAATACTTTAATTTTAACTTAGTATAACTTTTGTAAGCTCCGGCTGTACCAAATTCAATTCATAATATGAGCTATGATTTTGAAAATTAAATTCCAAAAAAAGTAGTGCAAATTCGTGCTAATAATTTGTAAAGGAACTAAAAATAAAAAAATAAAAATCAATTAGGGAGGTAACGGTATTTTAACATAATGAAACGAACTGATATATTAATATCCTGTACGAACCACAATCATACATACTATTTTTTTAACATACCTCTGTCGGCTCCAAAACACTTCAATCAATATTATGCTACCCAATCCAACAGTTTTTGTTATTCTCGATATCTTAGACCTCCAAACTATTTCATATAGAACAGTGCGAGAGTATTTGATATAATAAAAATAAAAATTGGATACATTAATGTATGTATAATTATCTAATTTGGACAGTACCCTTTTTTCCATTGCGGAGATTTCCACATTTCCAACCGTTTTTTCCATGTAACAAAATTCCCATTTTATCAATCAGTAATCGGATAAAAATATTTACTGTCCGCAGAATAGAAAATAACCGTTTACCGCTTCAACCAACATCGAAAATTAAATTGTCTTTGCAATTGTGACGAAAAAAAATACAATTTTAAGTATCTATTTAAAAATAACGTTGTTTATAAACTTTTTAATTTAGTTATAAGTTATGAAGTACAATATATATATTGTTATAAGTTATAACTATAAAAAGTATTTTATTTTCGTACATTCTATTATTGTTCATTTTATCTAATAAAACATAAAATATTCTAATAAATATACATTAATCACCGGTTGGGTTCAGATGAATCGGTGGTCAAGCGATAAAAAGGCCCTCTTTTGTGTAAATATTGTCAAAAACATTTTTATCAGTATAAAAACATATTGTATATTTTCTAGAAATACAATATTGAATACTTGAATAATAAATACAAATAATCAAAAAACTTGTCCCTTTTAATTTATTCATTCGTTTCGTTTAGTGAATTCTTTAAAACCATGAAATAGTACATTGTAACATAATTTATATATTATCAAACGTATCTAATTGTTTTAAACATTTTAAATGTTTTTCGTTACTATACTAAAAATAATCTAATAATACAAGCAATTCGTTTTTCCAAATTGAAAGAAATTGATTTTGATCCCAAACTAATATAGACTATATTAAATTTGGTATAATAGGATCAGACACGTAGGAAAAATGTCATTCGTGTATAAATGTATAATGTTTAACACTTTGCATCCTTAAACTTTAGAGTTTAGAGTGAAAAGTTTCTTATTTTATTTTATTTTATTTTTTTGCAACTGACTTCTTTATAGTCATTATAAATTATACAAGATGCATCTTTTAAGTTTAAAATAAGTTAAATTCGTTTAATAATGAACGTGACACACAAAGTAAAACGTTCCGAGTATATCCTTAAAATGTAAAATTTAACAATTTTTATTTATTTCAAATACAACTTCTTTAACCCTAAAATTCAGTTTAAAATAAAAAGGTTCATGAATAAATTACATGAACAGTTTATTTAAAGTAAAAAATGTTATCCGGATTGTGGAAAATGTATGTACTTATTTAGGTATTATAACGCAGATAACGTATGACGTGAAAGACTATAATTATTTAAATTAAATATTAATGTTTCATTTTGTATGAAAATTATATAATAAATAGCACGTAAAATATATTTTATTGATAAAGCTATCAAATAATTTAATTTTTAAATAAATTTACCTACGGTTATTTTATATTTTGATATATTGATAGAAAATGTGTGAACATATTTATTTTTGAATAACATTTTTGTATGTATTATTGTATTAGTCATGTAATTACTTAGAAGGTAAAGATTAACATTCAACATAGTTGTTAATATATTTGTAGAAACTTTTGATACTAATTGTTTTTATTAGTTTTTAGCTTATTCTTCATATAATTCATAAATAATTAGTCTGGGAATTTATAATTAAGAGGCATTCACGCCCAACAGTTATACTACGTGTCTGCGCACATTTCACACCTCACACTTTTCCAAATCATATTTAATTAAATATAATTACATAAACTTTGATATTCATGACAATTTACTTAAAACCTATACTTTCCATGAATATCATTGTTAATTTTTTTATTTTATTTTAAGTGTAAATTTAAAGTGTTTTTTTTTAATTTTTTTCGTAATTTACTTAAAACAATAACATCGATTTATAACTATCCCAGATTTTTAACTAGATTACCAGACATATAATAATTAATACAATATATTATACGGTACATGGTTATGATATGCATTTATTGTACAATAGCCTGTGTAGTTTTAATCTCTTTAGCTTACAATATTTTTTTTCCAATCGAGTTATTTCAAACATCTACCGGTATACCTTTTTAAATATTTCACGGTACACAATGCATGCACACGTTAGGTATCTAAAATAAAATGAAATACACCATGATAACTATACACCACTGAACATGGCGAGAGGGTTGTTTTTTATAATATGCATAATAAAATAGTAGTGTCGGTATATTATTGTTAGTATTTATAAAATTGTATACCTATCTGATACTTATTTAGTACATGATCAGAAATCATTAAAAATGTATAATAAATAAATAAATAATTTAATTATTATATGTATAAATTTAGAATATTTATAAACTCACTGTGAAATCAAAAAAATAATCCATAGCGATTTTAAAAAGGGGGCAAGTGGAAACCGCTCTTTAATGTACACTATTAGTTGAGTGGGTCACTGTAATATATGTGTTAAATTTGAATTCTGCAATAATACATCATTACATAAATGTATACAAAAAATGATTCTGAACGGAAACAGACCATTAGCATACATCACTATATTTATATCCAAATTTTTTTTTCTATCTTTTAGTAATATTGTAGGTAATTTTAATTTTCTAGAAAACATTGCAGTTATTATATTATTAGTATTTAATTATTATAATCATTATATATATTATACCAAATTATATTATTGTTATTAATTTTTAAGTCAATACTACCTTACCGTAAAACATTGTGAATAGGTTTATGGTATAAATACGTGATATATTAAAATTAATCTAAATATTTTGAAAATGTCATTGCGTATAGTAAAATTCGTAATACGTAAAAGTTTTAAATCCCTCGTGAATGATGTTTTTAAACTATAACAAAGTACCTAATTAACATCGTTATTCATCGTTTGGTAATATATAATTTCGTACGAGTTTGAAATTAAAATATCTGTAGGTAATAAAAAAAATGTGCTTATATATTTTTTAGATTTTTCAGTTTCAGTATGAATTACTTATGAGTTATAACTTATATGCAACCATGAATTTAGTTTTCAAATATTGGCTATCAATTCATTATTTTATAAATTGTTAACACTTTTCCGTGATTTTAATAAACTTAGTCCTTAATATTTTAAAAAAAATTATGTATTTTTAATATTTTTAAATTACTCGATTAAAATATAGTACTTTATAAATATCTCAAAAAAATTCAATATGTTTTGAAAATAATACCATTTAGGTATATAAAATGATAATATAAACACTTGGTGAAAATTTCAAGTTTCTACAGTTATTTAGTTATCGATTATAATAAAATAAAGAAACCAATTTTGTCCAAAACTGGTTTAGCGTGAAAATTCTTGTTTTTCTTTAATTTGTTTTTCCAGTTATTTTGAAAATAACTGGGAATTTTCCCTAAAGTGTAAACTAAATCCAATTTACTATCAAAATCCAACCAGATTTTTATCCACCACAGAGGACAATGAAAAAACCCGAAAAACATATATTATAATAAAATCAATACATTCAACATTCATGGCTCATCTCTGAATCTAAAAATATATGATGGAAACATATCATAAACAATTAACTAATATAATTAAATCTTTCATTTCTCCGTGAAATCACTTTTTTTCTTTCCATAAACGCTCTCAAATAATCACCCCAAATTCCGAATCGGTCAAACTAACTTAACACACAAACACCTCACGGAGGTCAGCCTTTCTGTGACACACGCTTCATTCCTGTCACAGTTAATCATATTCTCACTGAGTGTTATAAATTGAACAAGAGACAAGCTCAACATCCCACATAACATCTGTGAATTTCTTTCGTCGAATTCCAAAAATCACCACTTTGCACAATGCTCATTATTATATATCTCCATTTATCATAACTACATTACATATTACAATACTTAGCTATCATGTAACTACTACATATTCATATAAAATAATAATTATGCTCTTTATTTTATACTCGCCACTTTTAGTTATCAATATTTGTATTTATTTAAACCTAGATAACCCTATAATAACCATGATATTTATGCGCATTATAATTGTAGATACGTAATATTACAGATGCTACATATAAATAATTCATCGAAGTGTATTGATCACTCGATCGGTTGTCACCATATATAATATATTAGATGCTAATAATATAGACGAGACTTCGGAGACATAATGTGTTTATGTATTATGTCCTGAACAAACAATTAAACAACCGTATATATTGTAACATAATGCCGTAACTCTTGATTTGAATAAATATTTATTTTTACCTAGGTGTACCCGACTGCAGTAAGACATAAAAAATGTATTATTATATGGATATATTGGATATATTTATGGAACAATTGATTGGATAACATTGTCTTTTTCTGCAAGAAATTTAGAATTATAATATAAAATTAATATGTCATTATTTATTAATAAAATATTAAAATGAATACACAAACGATCTTAAAATTATATATTATTTAACCAATAATTTCTAATACATAAGATACAAAGAGGCCTTTTATATTTTATGAAAATCTCCCAAATAAATGTGTTAAAAATATATGTTTTTTGTATGTAACGCAGTTTAAGACAGGGTAAATCCACTAGCAATAAATTAAATATTATTATAGTGACACCATGCAAGATTAACCAAAATTAATAAGTATATATCTATACAATATAAAATCAAAGGCCTAAAACGGATAACCCTTCGGCAAATCCACAGGTTTCAGTAAGATCTATTTTATAGAAATTTAACTACTTCAAAAAATGACAAAGATGTAAAAAAAATAATCATCGTAAAACCAAAACATACATTGATCCGCTCAGAATTTAAAAAATCTAGTATTTACTTTTGTATTTAAATACATGCCGGGTATTTGTATTTGTATATCAATTAATTAATACAACTAAAAGATCTTTTCACAGGATAGCCTTTAATAAAAGTCCTCGATGACCAAAATATTATAATATATTAATATTATAACTTATAAGACAGGCCCGATGAGTGAGTCGCACGATGTCCATAGTATTTTTCATAATAATTATATAGTTTAGTACGATTGTTACACAGCACCGCGATTATTTTCAATACTATTGTTACAGTTACTATTTATCTATGGAACTACCAAGAATAAACTCCTTGTTAATGCTTGTCTATGAAACTACTAAGGATAAACTCCTTGTTACTATTAAATTGAATATTATTATTATAATGTAATCACTGAAAAAAGTAAAACAGGAAACCCATTTAATTTGTAATTATTAATATTAGCCTTTAGGCCATTAGGGCAAACAATTTTAAATTAAAATATCGTTTTTAAAAGAAAATGTCATTTTATTTCTATTAACCTCGTGATTTTTATTAGTTTTTTAGTTTCTAGAAAAATTGTAAAAATCCAATTTTGTCCTGCTTATAATTCCCCCCCCCCCCCACTACGAGTAATATTTTGGTGATAAAAAATCTATTTTCATAATTTATGACTACTGGACTTACGGGGTTTTACTTAGTAACAAGATTACTAGAGTTTAAGATAACATTTAAAAATGTATGATTATACTTTATACTTGAATACAAAAAATATAAAAGTCTTTTTTAACTTTTTAATACAAAACAATCGGTATCAGTACTGTATATGATATGTTATGTGCAGCTAAGAAATTAATTTATAAACAATAATACGTAACTTGGTGGTAGTTGGTTAAAGACCCCCTGTTACATTCTAGCACATGGACCCCGAATAATATGTAGTTGTATCACTGAAGTACATAATAATTTGTTTAAAAATTAAAACGTTCATTTGAATTTTAAATTTTAAAAGCATGAAACAATATACACAATATGTATACAATACCATATAATATACAAATCTAAGAATATAAATGTCATCAATATTATTACATGCAGATTGCAGACATGCAGTTGTGCGAACGCACCTGCACTGCATCGTGGCACCTGCTTCACCTGCTTAGCTGTGTATACATTGTGTATATTATAATATAGCTATATAAAGTTATTCAGTAAACATGTTCACCCCAATTTTTTCCTTTAATAATAAATTTATTCAAATTTTTATTTTTGGAAATTTTTGGTGCCTATATAAAATAAGTATTATAATACTATAAACTAATAATTGAACAATTCTTACAAATAACAAAAATTTTCAAACCATCATAGTCCCATATAATATTTAAAAATAAATATCTACGCTAAAATACCTTAAAATACGCTATTACCATTGATTATAGTATCCTTCTTCCTTAATGTACATAATAAAATAATTAATATTAATACAATTACAACTTTAAACACGTTTGAAAAAAACTATCAGACTAACAACATACGATAAAAAAGTGGATAACATTAAACTTAGTAAAATGGTATCTATCCCCAAAAAATTAATATTATTATTATTATTTGGAAATATGGTGTTTATGTATAGCTACTTAAAAGTTAGAAATCTGTATTTGAATAAATTCGTTTTATTAAAAATTAAAAATTATAGGCAAGTGGATACCGCTCTGCTGTATATTATTTGGTGTCGAATGGGTCACTGTTATTAATGTGTTAAATTTGAATTCTAAGCGGAGACGGTCTATATAAACGGTCACTCGATATATTTTATGATATAGCTATTAAAGTCATTTATTTTACTTTTAGTATTACAGTAGGTTGATAAAATTCTTTCCGAAAATATCACATTTATTATATTTATATCATGTTATATCAACTTATATAACTCAAAATGTAATATCATCTTTTTGCAAATACCGTAAAACAATAAAAATAGATTCATAGTATAAATAAATAACAATATCTTAAAATAAATAAAAATGTCATAGCATATAGTAAAATTCATAAAAAATGTAATATACATAAAAGTTTTTAGTTCTAATAGTGTTTAAATTATAACAAAATCATTCATATTATATTTATCTTTAAATAAGTGATTTTGGTCCAAATTTGAACTTAAAATATCTATAAAAATAATTTCTTTATATATTTATTATATTTTATGGAATCAGTATAAACTACTCTTAATCATGCATTATTATTATTTCTAACTACAAAATAATTGGCCAATTTTCATAATCGTTATGAATTTTGTCAACATTTTAACTTTAAACGCTTTTATAGGTAATATTATTGTGACTATAGATTTTCGATATTTTCTAGTTAAAAAATCAAACAAAACCACCACTGGACTTAAAAACTTGACATTTATTGTATGTTATATATCTCTAAAGGTAGATAAAGTAGGGGTAAAATAAGAAAGTAATTTAAAAAAAAGAACTTACCCAGGGCTATTGTTTCAACAAACAAAAATTGAATATTTTTTTGTTTGTGTAGGTCAATGATTACAAAAAATAAAACAGTGTTATAACAATTATATATAATTTTAGACCTGTATTTAAATTTTCCCAAAACCTCCTAAGTAAATGTATTAATAAAATAATACACATGAATTTTACTACACGTGAAATAGAAACCTCTATCCGAGACTCGAAAAAATGTGAAAACACGAAGAAATCCGATTCAGCTACATAATATAATACCAGCTACGTAATATAATTATATTATGTCAAGTGTATGTCAGAAATAGTACACCTACGGTACGCAGCAGCCGGATATGACGATGGTTCCACGATGCCGATATTTGAAAATGTATAAAAAACCCATTGACGCTGATCGATCACTCAGGCGATCGGCCAGTGATTTTGGCGGGTGCATCGTTTTTCATTATTATGTCACATAATAATAATATTACCTGCCTTGCCTATACCAGTACGCAATATATTATATATTTTATACCAAAAAATGCTACTCGAAAATCTTGTTACGTCACGTTTACGCGCGAGTAGGTACAACAGGTGTGTCACCGTGGTTTTAAATCCATTTCCCATATTATCACGGCTAGTGATTATTGTGATCGATCTATGAGAACGTTTTTTTTACGAAGCTATTATATTATTATCTAAATAATAACGCAACTAAAAATGTCATAAGTATACAATTTTCAACACTACATAAAAGTTTATATTTCAATATTTTCATATGGGTAAAATTTTTATTACTTATTAGTTATTATTATATACTATGTTAATATATATTTTGTTAATAACCTGAGCTGCTTTTAAAATATTATCTTCAAGACTATTGCCGATAACCTTTGAATTATTGTATTTTAATTACCATAAAACAACAAAATTAAATATAAAAAATCTTAAATTGTAGAGCCGTATAGGAATAATAATATATTGTAATAAATTATAAAGTATTAAACTATTAACTAATATTAACATACTTACATACTACGTAAATAGTTATTTTTACTTGAGTAATAAAAAAAAAAAACCAAACAATATTTATTTCATCGAAAACTGAAAAACTGGAACACATACCTACTGTTATATATGTTTAACAATTAGAACTTGTAAGTTCTACTTAATTAGTTCTAAGATTATCCAGTTATAAATTATGAATCCGCGAAATATATTGGACGATAACAAAATTAATAAACAAAATATTTTTGAAATATATTTTAATAATTGAAAAAGAGTGAAATTTTAAAGTGAAATATTTCATACTCATAATCCTAATATTATAACAATATTATTATGGATACAGAATAGTCGTTGTCGTTATCACGATAATGTTATTTTACGTAATAATACGTAAAATAATATTATATAAATGTTATGGAATCATCATTGTAGCGCCATCTATTGAACGTACACGGGTCGTCTGGTCTACTACGCACTTCGCGTATTGTCCGCTAGACTAGCGGTTCTCAAACTGTGGTACGCGTACCACTAGTGGTACGCGAAAGACTTCATGGTGGTACGCGGAGGGCCGTTTTTGGATAATAAACCCATTCAATTATTTCTTCCAATTCATATCTTATTTTAAAAAACTAATAAATAAAAAATAATTATACTGCAGTTGTAGTATTTTACTGATTTATTATTTAAAATAAATGTATTTAACTATACAATTTGGAATTTGGATCGTTCTATTTTTAATCATTAGTGGTACGCGACTGATTGATAATATAGTTAAGTGGTACGTAAAAAAAAAAGTTTGAGAACCGCTGCGCTAGACCATACTACACTACTGACCGACGATACGCATCTATAATATTATATTACCTATTATTTCTTGACGTCAGCGCATTATAATACCGATACTCAATGGTTGGGAGGAGGTGACATTTAAAGTAATTTTTTTCATTTTTTCATTTACCTAATTATTTAACTATGTAGTTAAAGTATCCATTACACAAAACGTATCTATAGTAATTGTAGTTAAATACTTAAATAGGTATTATAATCATTGTAAAATAATTATAGTTAAAACAAATATTTTTTTTTCGTATCAGGTAGTATATTGTATGTATGATAGTATGGTTTAAAATTTAAATAAATAAATAAAAAATTTTGATTTAATAACATAGTTGATACGTACTTGCATCTAATTTCCTAATTCACTACAATTGTAAGTGTATACAACAACTAACAATAGAGTGCAATATGAAGGAGTAGTAACCTTTACTAATAGGTTGCATTTTTAATAAAATATTATAATTTAAAAATAAAATTGAGTTTTATAATTACTATAGTAAATTGATGTGTCTGTAATTAAAAAAATAATCTTTAAAAGAAATATTTTCTCCGTAATATTACAAAAAACATTCATGGTTAAATGAGATAATAATATGATATTGCAAGCATTAATTTGTAAAATATAAACTAATATTTTAATACTTTTATTTTTTAACGTTCACTGTCTCACTAAACTACCTAATATGGGCATTGTTCTGCTGTACAGTAGATGAATAAATTCGGTATAATATTTCATAATGGATATGATGATTTTGAATTAAATGATTTACCATAGTATATGAAAAAAATATCCTAATCGGAGACGGTCTGCCAATAGGCCTAGCGCCCTAGCACCTAGAATATATGAGTATAATGTATTATCTATATATTATATTGATTTCATCGATCAAACAAATGTACACAATACTTAAAACTACTAAAAAAAAACTTAAATTATATTATATTATAAATTATTATTATTAAAAATAATAATATATTAATTTATAAGTTAATTAACTTACGAATAAAGTAAATAAGTTCGTGATAAGCAGGGCCAGGATTTATTGCATATAAAATCTTTAAAAGAAGTACCTACTGAAAAAATATTTAAAAACATCATTATAAGCACTCAAATAATAGCATTTAAAAAACTTAAATTTGAGCAAAAACATTTAATCAAAAAAAAAACTTTCTTTTTAAATGATAAAGCAGGTACTTACTGGACATGATTTGTAACTGTGCTAATAATAATATAATTAAATACTACAAAAACTATTGAAACAAAATGATTAAGAAAAGTTTCTAACTAAAAAATAAAAAAAAATCTTTATATGTATTGTTAAAAAATCAAACTTCATTTTCGAGACATTTTGCCTTATTATTTATAGATTTTCCGAAAGATTTTCTAAAAAGACCATAAAAAGTAGAAAAATTGGTCAAAAAAGCAAAAATAATCAGAAAAACTAGAAATAAACATAATTTTAAAAATCGTTGAAAAACAAAAAAAAAACACTTTCAAAGTTTCGAATTTCATAATTGAATGTGTTTTAACATGACATACACTTTAAGTCAACCCATAAAAATAAACAAATGCTTTAAGTCCTGAACCCTGGTGATAAGTATAAATAACTAATAATAATAATAAAAATAAAAATAAATAGCTTAAAATTATCTTTTAACTCATATATTTTGATAACGTTTTATCTGTGTTTAAAAAATAATAATTAATATAATTGCAACAAGTTTTAAGTCCCTCCGACTATTAATAGTTATTGAATTACAACAACAAACTAAATTCGTTATCATTCGTTTAAATGTCCAATTTCGTCAACATTTGAAAAATTAAAATATCTATAGAAAAAAATATATATATTAATATATTATGTATTTTTTAAAATTTTAATGGCAGTAAAAACTATTTATGAGGAATCTTTTTTAAATTTTGATAAATTTCAAACGCATATAAGAAAAATCATGTGTACCTATGTATTTTTAATATTTATATATTAAATACTTATAAAAATCTAAAAATAAATTCAAAATTGCAAAAGCTTATAAATAACTTACATTTTGTCTAAATATTTAGGAAATTTAATTGAGTATAGAAAATGAAAATTTAAGTAATTGCAGCGGACTGTTTCAAGTTTCTATAATTAATAATTACTGAATTACAACAAAAAACCATTAACGTTTATTAATGATAAATCGTTATTTAACGCGTGAACATCAAATTTTATAAAAATTTGAACTTAAAAAATAAGTCACGTGACTTGTTACATTGAAACTACTAGGTGGGTTATCAGGAATAGTAGCAGAGGAAATACTAGAGATTAGACTGGTAAAGCAAGGTAACTGACAACTGTGTGCGTGACTGGTGACTGCGTAAGTAAAGAATAGTAGTAATGGATAAGTTTTATTAGTGTACAGATATTAAAATCGTTGTGGAGTTTAGTTGCTATTATACTATTAATTGTTATTAATTAGTCTTAGGTTAATAAAAAATATTGATGATTTTTTAGATTGATACTTTTGGTGGCATTTAAAAGTTATAGGTCCGTATTTTTTAATTACAACAAAAAAAAACAAAATCGATTTGATATAAAACTGGTTTTGTGTAAAAACGCACGTTTTTCCTTAATGTTATACCTGGTAATTTTTAAAATTACTTAGAATTTTTACTCTTAACACTCCTTAAAATACTGAATAGATCCAAGTTTCTACCAGAAACTACTACACTCAACGTAGTCAACGTTGAAAATCAAAGTATTGTTATAACTCTAAAAAGTGATGACAGACACAAAAATAAAAATAAAACAAGATAATATTGTTAATTCAATATATGTACATTCATCGTTCTGCTAAGAATCTAAAATGTTTAAGAAAAAATATATTGTCATTTATTACAATATATTAAATAATAATATTTATAAAATGAAACAGCCAAAATCTACGACAATCGTATTAATAAGAATGATAAGTACTATTGTGGAAAAAATTTTGAAATTTTTATCATTTCTAGAGAACGCCATTAAACGCCATATTATTTATAATAATATATTAATAGTTATTGATCTTTGAATTACAACAAAAAAACTGAGTAAATATTATTAAATCATCACCACGATTAAAAATTATAAAATTATAAATTTCTAGTATAATATTTATAAATATAATTACCAAGTGTACCTACTGCTAACTGCTAAGTATATAGCACAATAAAGCCTCGATAACTCGGACGAATGCAGACCAAGTGATGTCAGGATTACTGGAGATTTTTTCAAGTACCAACTCAAATGATTTTGTTACACCATAATTTTTTAATTTAATTTAACAAATCACAAAAAAAATATGTACAGTACTACTGCATACTTCACATATTTTTGTATTAGCAAAAAATCGGTAATTTTTTTTTTCAGTAGTACACTCAACAAGAAAGAAGTGAACGAACTGACGAGCAATTATTTATTATTGCCGATAAAATAATAAAATAGATTTGAGAATAAATTCCGAAAATATTACTATGTGCCGTCCGGATTACCGCGTTCACCGGACTATCAAGGCCTATTATGTATACATTATACTGAAATAAATATACGTATGTTATACCGAGAATCGCAGAGATTTCAATGAGTATAAATATTTGTAATATTATATGTTATATTTTTTTATAACACACTATAATATTACAAATAATTATAATTATTTTCTTAGCGTTGTGTGTAACGATGATGACTGAAAATATTATACAAGAGTTTATCTATTTGCAGTATCATTTAGTATACGTCAGCATTTAAGAAATGTGTTCCTACTCAAACATATCATATTATTACAAAGCATTTTCGAATAATAAAGAAATATTTTTTAGACTATAAATTATATAATCTTAGATAATGCAGTATTATACATAACACATTGCCGTCGAATTCTGTCAAAATACATCCGCAACTGACAAATGGATCATATATAGGTACCTTATTAAATAAGGAAATTATTATGATGTAATAACCGATAGGCGATAGGTATAATATAATAAGAGTTGCGTGTTTGCTAGTACTAGAAGACTCTTATTTTATGAGTTAAATGCTACTAAACGAATTTATGTAGTTGATTGAGTTAATGTAGGTATGTAAATTATTCATATAAGTATAGATTATTCATAAAGATATATTATTATATACTTAGTGAATTAATAGTGATGCCGACATACAGTGTTATAGTTTCTTAAAAACATAAATAATTCTACGGAGATTACCTACCTACGTACACCTATTCATATTATACAGACCACGTCTATACCGTGATGGTTGAACCTGTAGGCTTACCGTGGGACGTAAGCGCGTACACGAGTATATTATTGCGTTTATGTTGAGGAAAAATTACCGGTGTCACGTCGTACTTGGCAGTTGGCTGTAACTTATTTACACACAATCCACAATTTTTACCAGAAAATACCATACGACACGTGATAAAAATTAACTTAACCGCGCACATAATTTCTTATCTTTCTGCACATGCAATAGCTAGCCGTTAATCACTTATAATGAAAACGGAAAACAGAGTACATTTCCTGACAACGAGAGTAATACTACGTGTGAACTTGCAATGACTCTATTGTAGTGTGCGTACTATAATTAAATGTTAAACGACAAATACTACCTAAATTTTACACAGATTGATAGGTATATTATAAAACGGATTTCGAAATCAGCAGTGTTCAGATCATCATGTAATAGCATATTATGCATTATTTATTATATACTTATTATAGTAATGTTAATATATTATAATAATTTTAAATGTTAAAAATATTGTAGTAAAATAGTGGTTTTATTTTCGCTGTAGACATCAAATCTATGGACCGACATATACTGCAGGAAGTATAATTGGGTTTGTAAATGATCATAGAAATCATAACGATTCAGAAAATTATTGCAGATTACAGCGATTCGTAATGCTATGAAACGTAGTTATAGTTCAAGACAGAAACATATTATATATTTTGACAATATACAGTTTACAGATATCTACATTTGACGTTTAAAATTCGATGTATGAAAAAAACATTGCTAGAAAAAAACATTTCTAAAATCGTCCAAAAAATGTTGATGAAACAATTAGGTATAAATTAAAATTAATTTAAGGAAATGCAGCAAACTTTTCAAATTTTTAATATTTTCTTATATTGTAATAATCATAGTACACTAATTCACCATCGGGTCAAAATTTAAACGTGAAAATATTATTATCAGTTATTATTTATTTTGTATTTTTATTATTTTAAAAATGTACTCAAATATACAACGTACAATTTAAAAATTTCTTTATCTCGGAAAATATAAATTATAAAATGCATTAAAATGCATTTAATTGAAATATGAGTAGTGCCCATTCCTAGCTATATAATATAAATATAAAATGTCCTTATAAAAAAAAGCTGACAAGACAGTCTTCCCTCTTTACTCAGAATTATTTTTCGTCATATACAATGATTTACCATTGAATTCAAATCTAACATAATATCCATTACAATGAGCTTATATTATAATCTTACTGATTGATGAAGTAGATATATAAAGATATATAATGTACTCAACATCTTCAATACAGAGGAGCGTCTTTGCCGGTTTTTTTTTTATATGTGTAGGCGTTCTGAAAACTAATAATACGAATCATAATAATAATATGTGTATTGTATAGGCGATTCCTAAATAAAATAAATGTGTCTGGTATATAGTAAGTTGGTATTGTAATATTTTTAAAACAAATTTAATTATTTATTATGATTAAATATTGTGTTGTAAAATATAACCCATTACAGTATTACACAATTTGAAATCTGGGGAGGTAAATGCTAGTGTTTGGATTAAAAATATACTAACGTAAATGTTATTAAATTAGTGTATAGGTACATCTACATTAAATAAATGATATTGGGTATATTAATTTAGAGATAAGAATAGTATTAATATGAAAAAACGTACATACTCCACTTTCGTTTGCGTCAATTAAATACAATGAAAAAGTTTAAGTTTAAATAAAATGCTTAGAATAGTATTAAGATAACAGTCCCGTGAGCCACATTAAACCTCGCCAAATACACCGAGTAATATATTATAAGTGTGTAAGTGTAAATCTACATATTAAAGCTGGAACAAAATTAAAAAACATTAAATAGGTAATGACAATTTCAAATATCACCAATAACAACAAGTACAAATAATTACCATCGGAAAAAATCTTTGAGACCGTTGAATTCTAGTTATATCTTATATAAATATATAACATAATATTAGTTTATAGAGAAAATGGGCGCAGGGGTAATTTACCAGATACAATTATCAATATTGCTACTATTGGAAAAAAAACATATTTACTAAATATATACTACTTTAAACCCTAACGAAGGTATATTAAGTTATTTTTTACGATTAGTAATTTGCATATACACATTTTAATCATACCAGTGAAAAATATTTTCATTGTCAACCTTAAGCCTATATAGTAAGCATAAATCTATGCCTATTTTAAAATAAGTAATTAATAATTATCTATTGATAAATTAAAATTAATTTTCTAAACGGTGTAAACCATGTGCGCTTATTTTAAAGTATTATAACTGCTTCCAGATGAGTATTGCAGAGTAAAAGTATGAACAAACAAGTTCTTTCTAATATTTGTGCACAAGCCAGGACCGCCCACCAGGCGCATACTTTGAGTAACTGAACTTACGCCACACCTCATGCACGGTTAGTGATTTCGACGTGTTCCGCTGTGTAAATAGGCCTATATATAACAATATATTAACCTTTGCGACGTACATACACAGGTAACAGGACGCAATAAATTTATTCAATTTATCTTACATGACTTTTTATCAAAATGTAGTTCAAACTTTCAAAGCAATCACTACACTGCACCTTCTTACCTAACATATAATATTGTTCCATTAGTATATTTATTATATATATGCATACCATATGTGTGTTGAATTCAGCACTACTAATGTAAATTACTAATTAGGAAGTACACTTTGTGATACACTTGTGTATTGACTTTGCTTTTCGTCTATCCAGTTTAAATAATAATATTGATGATAATAATAATATTATATAGCTAGGTAAGTATATCTATAAGGTAAAACGTATTTTTAGATTAATTTTTATGCATTGCCAAATTGTTCAATATAAAATTATTTTTTTCCAAGAAATTTAAAATGTTTTATTTATAATTTCTATAAATAATTGTATCACAGCACAGAAATGTTTATCTTTATCCACAAGTCACCCCGGATTTAATGGCTTAGCGCCGTATCGTCTCCGTCATCATTTACTATGGTGGAATCCGACAGACGAACGACCCACGCACGTCGTCATTAATTGTCAACGGACATTATCAGACCACAAGCAACGCTGCAGTGGCTCAACTTAAATCTATCCCAGTTTCTGATACTAAATTATTAACTAGCCTTCCCACTAGCAACAGTTATTTTTTTAATTATACATTAGTTATGATTTATAATATACATCATAGTTAACTTTGTTTTTAATACAGATGAATGTATTTCATATGACTACTGAAATATTCAAATATCAAATATCTATATTATGATATAAATATTATCAACTCACAAGTCACAATTAGTGAAGTATGATTTAGTGATCTTAAAATAAAAAACGTTAATACATAATATAATATATTTGTTATAGTTAATACTCAACACATAATAAATATTAGTGGCTCGCAATAACTTATATACACAAATCTTCATTTATAAGTAATTAAGGATTGATTCTAAAATTAAGCATTTTTATGATAAATATCTAAACGTGATTTATTTTTAAATCGTGTAAAATTATCATAACACACTTGTCTTAGTCTGGAACTACTTTTATAGTATAAACACAAAAACTCACAATCGTTTCACGACCATACTATAATAATTAATTATACATGAATTTCTAATTTATCCACCTTATTCTTAAGAGGGTGTCAGCGCACTCTGTGTTTTAGTAAAAAAAATTAAATATCGTAAAACAATCAATATACATAATGAATAATAATATATTAATATTAATATAATATTGTTCAGTGTTTATGTATATAGTCAAGACTGACTTACTACTACTCCTTCAAATTGACCATTTTTTTGTTCATGATAAATAGTTATAGGTCAAATATAAATTGGTAATTTCCATTTTAGCATTAGTATTCATAATGTAAAACAAAAAGCTAGAAACATATTTAACTAGAGTCTTATATCTTATTACCATAAAGATTTTAATACTAGAGATGAATAAACAAATAACTGTGTAACGGTTTTATTTTTTATTTTTAAAAAAAACCATACTGACCAGTATTGAAAAGTATCAAAAAACAAAATACGAATATTTAATTTAGATATTTTATACTTAGGACTTAATTAGTATCAAAAAATTAATTATATTATGTAATTGAATATGTACTTGGTATAAATCGTAACAATCATTACAATGTAAGATCATTTTCGGTAGGTAGGTATTAGAATTAATGATTTTGAACCAAACTGTATACCTACTATCAAATATTTTATTCATTTACAATTTTGTTTTTTAATATTTTCTTCTTTAAACGCTCAACTACTAAATATTAAAATTTCACAAAACGTTACATCTATACTACTACAACAGCAGCCAGCAGGTATAGGTAAACGATTTACTTACTCAATATTTCATTGAATAAAAAATAAGTTGTTTGAGATGGATCTACCGTTTTTTATCAGTATCATTCATTTATATTTAAACGCAAAAATTATATTTTAATTACCTACTTTAATAATTTAACATCATAATATATTATACATGTTATATCACAATATTAAACCACATTTAGTTTTTTGTCTTATACCTGCAGCTGCAGCTTATCTGGCACCTACCATTAAATGTTCATAATAAATAATAATTAAGACTTCTATAAAATAAATAATAAATACCTCGCAGACACGTATGTTATACGTAATATACCTTTACCTGTTATACAACATTTGTCATAAATGGTATTATATTCACGTGAAAAAAAAAATACAGCTGTATTTGACTCATTTGGATGGGTATATCGAAAACGAATCTTTGCAAGAAAAAAATAATATTTACATTAAATATTAATATATTATTATTATGATGATATGACGTACATTATTCGAGGAATTACTACGTCGAGTACGTCGTCATCTCTGCATCACGAAAGATTATCAAGAGTAGTAGGTATAATAATATATAACATCATAGGCGGCGACCGGTTGACGAATTATTTACGTTACGAGGACGCTATATTTATCATCATCGTCATCGTCATCGTCATCGTCATTATTATTATTATTATTATTTATTATTGAAATGAGCCGTCTGACGCGACGGTCGACGTCTCGCGTCTGCTGCAACACAGTGCACACATCAATAAACCGGTTTTGGCGGCGGCGGGCCACTTCGCATCACCAGAAACAGCAGCCGCGGCCGCCGCCACGCTTCCGACCCAACGGAAAACAGTGCGAACGGTTTTAGAGGCGAGCTAGTGGCGCGGCGGCGGTTCCCTCGTAATTTTATCTGCGGCGGTTTTCCCCCACCCACCAGACGCCGCCGAAGCCACCACCGGGGCCGACCGCACACACACGCACAGGCACACACGCGTCGTCTGCACAGTGCACACCGGATGGGTCTTTGTTTACTACGGCCGTCCGTACGTTGATGATAGCCGCCGCCGTCACGCCGTTCGACCGTTTGCCCCGTTCGCTTTTTTTTCGACCGTTTTTTTTCACTCCCCGTCCATTGCCGCTCATCACTTCGACGGTCGCCGAACACCGTCGTCCGCACACGATAATATCGTAATAATATCGTTTGTTCGCGTAGCCGGTTAACGATATCGCTCTGCGCCGGCCGAGTCCGTTGGTCCGAACGCCGTCGATCCATTATCATTTATCGCGTCGTTATCGTTATCGGGCGCACGATAGACGGTACGCGCGATATTAATAACTAATCGTTTGTCACCCGTTTTTCCTGCGTCCGTCCAGTCCGATATTCAAGTCGCTCGTCCGAGCTGGTGGCCCCCCGACGACGTGAAAACGCCACCACGACTGCTACGACCCACTACTTCTGCTCCGACGACTGGTCTCAGGTACGCAGTGCACCCCCCGTACCCATCACAGATGTCGACCCCGAAGATGGTGGCGCATCGATGGTCCGCGAATCGACGGGCCACTGGACGAGGCGATGTCGTCGGTCGGTCCGATTAGAATAACGTATCGCTCGCCGTTACCGTGCTCCAGACGCTGGTGATGCGACTGCGACACGATGAAAGTCACCGTCTGCTTCGGTTCAACTAGGGTGATCGTCCCCTGCGGGCGAGGAGAAATATTGGTCAGAGATCTAATTCAACAGGCCATCACTCGATACAAGAAAGCCACTGGAAAGGTAAGTCTCACAACACCAAACTGTATTAGCGTAGTCACAACAGAGCAGTTGCTTCTACGTTTATCATGTTGAAAACCGTTAGGTCAGGACCATCATTGTGGACGTTTGTATTCTTACTCTTGAGTCTAGTAGGTGACCGCGCTAAAATCTTTAAAGCTTTTTTAACGTTTACAATGTTACGTCAGCAAACAAACCAATATACAGTCGTACCTATATAATAACTGCCCTATAGTAATTAGAGTGATCGGGATTGGATCTAGAGAAAACCGTCAACTAAGATTTCTTTCTTTGGAATATGACTAAGAACATTATACATTAAAGGTGGGGAAATTATGTCATCTATCTACTTATCCAAAAGGTACGATGCATTTTTCAACTGTTAATTGATAACACTACCTGCAGTAGTATATTATTCAACCCAATATCTGTAAATTATTAATGAAGTAATTTATTGAACGGATTTAATAATATGTGCCTATCTAGGTATAGCTTAGGTGCATTCATTTTAAACATAAAAAAATGCTAAATACATAAGAATATTATAGTGTTTTTAGTGTGGTTGTTATAGGCAATGTCTTGGGTATGTACTATTTATAATTTAGGTTAATGCCAATACAGTAGGTATAGATAATATTTTCTCGGTTTTCTGAAGTGGTTAGTTTTACCCAGCGTTTCTTCTTTGATCATATGTGCTTTTATATTTTGTATAATATGAATGATTAATGATAAACCTAAAATAATGGAAACTATTAAATGTTTGTTAAACAAGTATGTTATCTACTTATTGAAATATCTCTAGTAACAAAATAGGTATGTTTACATATATTTATGAGTAAATATTATTTTGTTATACATTTTAGTAGGTAGTTTTATATTTTAAGTCAGGATAGTTCCATGGATTAATGAACATTATGTGTCACTATTCTTGGTTAGAGAGAAATTATATTTGAACGTTTACACCTTTCCTTAAACCTACCTTGGACTTAAAACTCTAATTTAAAATAAGATAGTATTTTTAAAAATTCTGTACCTACTACAATTTGTGTTTACATTTTGCTTTAACTAGTTTATCATTCTCTCTCACTTCAAGTCTTTAAATCATAAATTATACTGCTGCATTTCTTTTTCCTTACTTTTTTAAGCTATGATTTTGGTTATAGTCATTGACCATTATGGTTAGCATCAAAGTTGGCACTGTACATAAAGTATTAAAAACAATCGACATAGACAAAAAATTATCTACAACACTTAAGTACCTATTATAAGTTCTCATGTTATTTATGTAATAACTTATTCTTAATGTGCCAAGTGTATTCAATTTAAAACATTTATGGCCTAAAGCATAAAAGTTATGTATAAAATTGATTAATTTAATGGACCAATATTCTAGATCCAATTATGAACTAATACAATGATATAATTTGAGAGATCATAAGTTCACTTTTGACTCAATAAATGTGTAGGCACCTAGTATTTGTTTATGCAACCTGACATTAAATTATTAACTGAATACTTGTTCAACAGAATTTTTAAATCATTGCATTTAAATAATAAATAGTAGCCTTCAGTGAGTATTGTGTAATAATTTAAATTATTACTAGAAATCAGAGTTACTACATACCAGATTCTATACAATATAGTATGTGTATTTGCATTTATTTAAAATCAAGTTTAAAATTCAATAACAATTTGAAAAGTTTCTGAATACCAAGTATTATTAGAATTCTAATACTGTTTTGTATTAGGTATTATTATTATTATTGTTATTATTTATTTATCAATTTTGTTTTTGGATATGTACTACATATTTTGCCTAGGGTATATTATGATTGATATTGAAAAAAAATGTAATACTTATTGCATTTAATTAAGTATTTGATTACTTGTGAAGTGTCTACCTAAGTCTTGATTACTATTGAATCTAAAATTAAACAATGATTGCAAGTCAGATAAACTCAAACAAAATTGTGATAAATAATCCACTAGTTTTAATTTATGATGGTTATTCTAGGAATGTATAAAAATAGCTAGTACTTACCAAAACATCTGTTTTTATAAACCATAAATGGTAGTCTACAAGCTGAGTAAGATGGTCATATAAGATTTTGCTGTAGGAAAATATCAAGTGCATTATATCAAGGATTTTGACATGGGTATTATAGCTATAATTGAAACATTACTCATCTAAATTATTATGTTTGTTAGTATCTATTTATTGTTTTACCATGTTGTTTACCTATTTATTATAATAAAAGTATACATTTAAAATTATGTTTATAATCAAGGAAATAAATATAGGTATTTTGGGAAAATTGTGATAATATACAAATCCAGATGTAAACCTAAATACCTATTAAAAATATATATATTAAGTTAAACATTATTAACCTCAAACCTCTGGATTTTTTTTTTTGACGGATGTGTTGGAATAGCCAAAAAATTAAACAACTTACCAACCCCTAATAAATTTGTAGTTTTGTTTATGGTTTTAATTACAATTGATGGTTTTAAAAACTTTTGCAATTTTGTTTAAAATATAATAATAAATAGATACTTAGCTTATTTTCCTAAATTCCTACTTAGCTATATATTAGTAAACATTGCTTAAATAGTGAAATGTTATACATATAAAAATATTACTCCCCTGTGTAACTATATTTTTTTTATTATTAAGTAATTTAGGTAATCATAAGTTTAACTATTATAATAATAACTAAAAGTAATTCTGATAGGCAGGTGTTATTGTTTAGGTGTGACTAAATATATTGATATTTTTTCCAAATATATTATATTGGTATTATATTAGTACATGTTTATTTAAGCAACAAATAGGATTTTTTTATTATAGTTTATTGATAATATATTGTAGTAGGTATATACTATATACTTCAGTATATAGCCTATACATACCTATGTATTAACTGATAATATACAAACAACTAGCTTATCTATGAATACATGTATATTATTAGACCAATTTACTTCATATTTTTTATTTATACAACTGTACATACAGTAGTACATATTATTTCCTACATTAAAAATCTTTGTCTAGATATTAAAGTAAACATTTTTAGAGGGTATTTTTTTTGTTTCACTTCAATAAATGCTAGTAAGTATTGTATATTTATATTTTTAAGTACTGATGCTACTAGTATATATTTGGAAGCAATAATAAATCATTAATTTAAAAAAAACAAGAGCTTAGATTGTTTAAATAGTGTCATTAACTGAATGTTATAGTCTCTAATATTTAGAGTCAAATACTTAATAATTTGAGCTATATATAATATATATATGTATACACTATAGTACTATACATATATAATGTATATATTATTAACTATAATGAATATAAAAAATACAGATAAAGTAACTAACATGTGATCAGAGGCGTAAATAAAACCAATAAATGTATGTTTAATATATACAAACAAAATAATAGTGGTTCTAAAAAAAAATCCAGAGATAATAAATATAATGAAAAATATTTATATATATACTAAAATTGCAGGGTGTTACTATAATTTGAATTTATTATTTTTTAAGTTAGATAGTAAAACGAATAGAATTTTTCAAATTGTAAATGCTTGTAAAAAAATTATAATTAGATTAAATTCGATAAGTTTTTATTAAAAAGAAAATTCTAAAATTGTATAGGTATTTGCAAAACTAAAAATTAAGTTTTCAAAATTATCAATTTTTTAGTTGCTAGAAAATATTTATGATTAGACATTATAGTAATATTGATAGTATTACTAAATTTATTTTCAAATCTTTTCGAAAATTCCACAAAATCTATATTTAATATAGATATTATTATCAGTGTTCTGTTTACTGTCAAAGGGACATTAACCTTCAACCTGTCACGCTCTACTATAGGTCTTCACTCTTCAGTCTGTATATGTTCGCTTTATAGATTAATATTTTGTAGGACATAATATTTTCTTCAACTAAATTTTTAATTTAATAAACTTCTGTTTATTTAAAATATATTGATAACTAGATCAATATTTAGCGATATTTAGATATTTAATACTTTAATAGCATATTAATATCCAAATATGTATTAATTTCATGTACCTATTCTTAATTCTTAATTAAATTTTACGTAGTATAATAAGTATTTTCCCAAAATAAACGGCTGATTTTTCAAAAATATATTATTATATTTCCTTACACAAATATTCCCCGAGTGTGGACTTGTATATTTTACATTATGAAAGTCGGCAAGGTCGTTATTGGTTGTGCTGATGATCGTTCTTGTTCTGCAAAACTGGCCATGCACGTACAGTACATAATACATATAATATATTATTGAATATATACATATACTGTGCACACGCCTACATATATATGCAATATGCATGTATCGTCTAGTACAAGGTCTCTTAGAATTCGCTAATTCAGTAAACGTCTAATAAGCTTAGTATGTACATATATACCCTACATCTCCACGTGTAACATTAGCAGTTAGCACACGATATTATGAACTGTCATATTTTTTACTGATTCTAAAATTTCGTTTTGTTCTCTATTGTTCTAAAAGAATCGTAATCTTCAGTATTTTATTCTATTATTAATTAGATGAATATTGTGATATATTATAAATCATTATTAACCGTTTTGTTATACTATTACGTATTTTGCTAACATTCTTTTTTGTTTCGATTACGTCAACCCCTTGATTATCACTGAAAATAAATTGGTATTATAATTAGTCATCTATACGAATCTAAACAAAGTTTGATGGTTAAATATGAATTTTCGAAAAATTTTATGACAAGATTATAATTTATTATTATTGTTTTATGATGACCGATGTAATATTTTAAGTTAAAATTAATACATTTCATGATGAGACAACAGTCGTCGAATGTTCTCTTTACGGATATACGACAAAGTCGATAAAATTGTATTTACAATATTGTATAATATTAAATATATGTATATAACTTTGGGTATTACTATCTGTAAACAACATTAAGTTTTGATAACATATTAAAATAAAATGTATAGATAATTAGTTATATCTCAAGTTAAGACATAATAAGACAGTACTGAAGCTTGAAAGAAAATGTGTATTATACTTGTATATCTACAATAAAAAAAAACGAGAATTTCTACGCAAATTCAATGTTGATAAAATCGTTTTTGTTTTTTATGTAACTTGAAAAAACAAATAACCGTAGTAAACTAGAAACTTGAAATTTTTACCAAATGTTTATTTTATTGTTTTTTATTTGCAATAAAATGATCAAAATATTTCGATTATTTTTAAGCTATATTTATAGGCATAAGCAATTTTCAATTTTTTTAGTTTTTATAAATTTCGATTAAAAATTATTTTCTTGGTAGAAATACTTGAAAATTTAATACATAACTCATAATAAGTTATTAATTTCTGAATTAAAAAATATTGAAAATCTAATCACAAGCATTTAAAGTTAGAATTTTGACAAAGTGCTCTTTTTGGCGATTCACTATTATATATTTTGTATATTTCTTTTTTATATTTATATACATAAGATATTCGTAGCTCAGAGATAATAATTTTTATATATATTTTGCTTTATATTAGATGCGATGACTAAATTTTATGTTTTTAATCATGTATAATGAATTAATGAATAATGATATAACATATAAATATGTTTATGTAGAAGTTTGTATATTGTTATCATTATTAACTTAGTAAGTGTTAAATGTTAATACATTACTGGTTAAATGAATAATTATTTAACTTTTACGTTTTATAATCAAATCTATTATTAATACATAATATATTATATTATATTATTCCAACGTAGGTACCTTTCTTTGTACTACGATACAGAATTACATTTCGAAACCTTACTAGTTAGTAGTTAGTATAGTAGCCAGCATACCTATTACCTATACCAGGGGTGACCAACCGGTCGATCGCGAGATGAATTCGAGTCGATCGCGACACCTTTTCCCATTTTCATTAAATTTTAAATTTTTTTCAGAAAACAATTAAAATATTTTTTTTTTTATATATACAATTTATAAAAATTATATTTAGAAAAAAGCAATAAATAAAAAAACTGTAACACACATTGACAACCTTTTTTTTTTTTTTTTTTTGGTCGATCGCGACAACCTAGAAAATCTCGGAGGTCGATCGCAAGTCTATTAAAGTTGGCCAACTCTGACTTATACTGTTTAAATTTAAATCAATATTCAAGACTTAAAATTTTTATTATTTTTAAATACTAGCTAAAAATTATTATTATATAAACACGCAATTAGAATAAAATGCTAAGGTGATACGATATTGACTGTTTTTAAGGAGTTCAATATAGGCAATTTTCAAAGCAGGCGTACGGGTCGTCTAAATGTTTGTATTGATCATTTATATAGTTGTGTGACAGTCTGTAGAAGAAAATAGCTGAACGCTCACGCACGTTTTAATAACACTTTAATGAATATTATTTTTTTTTCTTTCTAAAAACTATCAATCTTTTACCTGCAATTGTAACTATTAACCTATTTATCCAATAAAATTGCTGTTTGAATTTATCATAAAATTTACTTTGAAACGATTTAAATCGTTAAATTTAAATTCTGAGCGGAGAGATTTTTTTTTATCATCTTTCGGTTGGCTTCTGTTAGTAAATTAGATCTAGTTGGAATTTTGAGAGGTCAAGAGTAAAAATGGTTTTTCTTAATAATTGGGGAATGAAAACAAAAATTCTTGGTACTTTCTTTCATAATTAGAAAAAACAAAAAAAAATTTTAAGAAGAAACGGAATGTATTTTTTATAAATTTTCCATAAATTTTAATTAAAAATTATTCATAAGAATCTTGAAAATTTAATGCAAGATCTCATATAAATTTTTCATGCATCTATACCTATATAAAAATTATAAAATACATTGGTAAATTGTTTTTTTATATACTTTTTGAAGTTTAAATTTGTACAAAATCACCATCATTTACAAATTAATAGTATTTAATAGTAAAAAACTATAATTATAAGTATAATTCAATATAAGTATCAATTTTTGATTCAGAAATAGGATATTCAATACAATTGACATGGAATAGATCTATTTTGATTCTTTTTTAATTACGCTGAGATAATTTGAAGAACTTGGCTTATTAAAAAATAAACGATGTGTAGTCTGTTGGAAGCTTTTCCATCGGATCTCTCAAAATTCCCTAGTAATGTAACATATTTTAAAAGTAGGTACTTGTATACATAGTGTATATTGTATACTAAGCCGTTTCTTTGGATTATATATATTAAGTTTAAATAATAAGTATGTCAGCTATCAACAAACAAATTCGCACGAGTAGTTAACATCACATGACAATAGTCTCATAAAAAATGTACTTAAGTATTGGTATTCTATGGCACGTGCATGAAATTCTATAATACCTAGTTACCTTTTCATGAAAGTATCTCATATTTGAACCAAAATGTATTCAAATTGTTATAATTCAATTGAATGTTTTAAAATAATTGAAATTACATAATCTACATATATTATTTGAACAAATTTGAGAGAAATTATTAATAATTACATAATTTTCTCGATAATTTCTTAACAAAATTCCCGAAAATCATGATAAAATTAACTATTCAATTAGCATTATTAATACATTCTATCTTTAATCTCAAATTAGTATGTAGTTTCATAATATTTTTGTAATAGATATTATTAAATCAAAGTAGATGTTATGTCTACTATGAATACACCAAGTCATGTTATATTGCATAGTCCAATGTTAAAAGGAACTGTAGCCTAAATATATATGTACATGGTTAAATATTATCTATAGTCCTATAAAGTTGACAAAAACAATTAAAACCAATCCCAATAAAAAATTTCAAATAGTATTAATAATTAAAAAAATATGTAATTTTAAAATTACAAACATTTTTTGAAGTAAATGGTTTGCATACATATAGAACAATTTATTAAAATAATAATGTACTTATTAGTTAAATACTAAAACGTTATACATGATTCATAAATATAAAAATATTTAGTTTATAAGGATTCTGAAAATGTATTCGTTGACTTTGTCTTACCACACGTTTGTTTTGACTGAAATTCAAAAATATGGATACCTACCTATTAATATTTGATTTTGAAAAAACACTAAATATTGTGATTATCTTTCTCGATATTTACACTCATTTTAAAGACTTGGTAATTTTCAAAGAAACGTTTTATTTGTTATAATGAATCCGAAAAAGGTTGAATACTTTTTTGGAATTTTAATATATTATCCATTTTAAATTTGTTTATCAATATTTAATTTTTTTTTATGTAATATTTGGTTATCCTGGTTTCATAGCTTAATAATATAGTCGATCATAATTATTTCAAGACACGTACGCTCAGGTTAATAATTAAGTATGTAATACATAGTAAGTAGTTATATACATTTTTAAAAATTTTAACATAAGTTCATTTGATCATTGCTCTATTTTAATTGTCTTGAATTACTCGTACTATAATATAATGTTATATATTTTGAGTTACTTATACCAGTATACCAATTAATTTTAATGATTAAAATAATCATTTTATTTTCATTATATTTAATTATTTTGATGATTTAATTTTTCAAATATAATCGACTCTTGGTAACTTGAAGTTGAATGGGAAAAAAATAAGTTTGAATTATCTAGAATTTTTGGTTATACTTAATGAACATGTTATGACTTATGACACTTTAAAGTGGATTTTGTTCTCGGCATATCGTTAATTTCAAGTTCTTTGTTCAAGAGTTGATACCTAACGTAAAATATATATGATAAGGCTGTTGATGTCTGATTATTAGGTTCTTTATAACACGCTTATAAATATATAATTATTATGAATACTTAATGTCTTACTATATTCATATATCTATGTAATATTTATATATTATAGCTAAATAGTATTTAATATGTGATGGTACTCGGTACCCAAATAGGTAATTAAAATATTTTCAAGAAACTCTAGTCTGTCTTACACACACGTTACATAGCAATTCCGAATACCGAATTTTTAAAACAGTATTTATTCATAGTTAATGTTATAGAGAAGAATATGAATTACGTCGAGTAAAGAGTTTTATGTTTATTGTTAAGAGGACGTCTCACCCGCATGTGTTGTCTCCGTCTTACACACGTACGACATAGTAAATTTTTAAATTTTCTTTCACCAGTTTCAAATAGTGTGCTTTTAGTTTTAATATTAGAATGAATTGACCTATTATCAAACTTTTAAGTAAGTACATTATCTGTGTTCTCTCATCGTTGGCTTTTTACGATATTTTAATTTTTAAGTGAATTATGATCATTTTCAAATATTTAATAATTTCATACTCATAACTCATATAAAAATTAAAATATCGTAAAAAGCCATCGAGAGAACATAGATAATGTTCTTATCTAAAAGTTTGATAATAGGTCAATTCACTCTAATAAACTAAAAGCACACTATTGAAACTGGTGAACGAAAATTTACTATGTCGTACGTGTGTAAGACGGTGACAACACATGCGGGTGAGACGTCCTCATAGCAAGTTACGTGAATTTTAAATTTTAAAAATTATTCAAGTACTCATTATAAAATAAAAATATTAAAAAAAAACTTAATTCGAGCATATTCTTTCCTTTACAAATTTGATATTAATTATGTAATTTTCTCTAATATTAAATATAAATAAATTGTTATAAGAACCCAGTACATCGATTTGTTATG
Organism: Rhopalosiphum padi; assembly: GCF_020882245.1. Lineage (NCBI taxonomy): Eukaryota > Metazoa > Arthropoda > Insecta > Hemiptera > Aphididae > Rhopalosiphum > Rhopalosiphum padi. The sequence continues at coordinate 42,230,282 of NC_083599.1, forward strand.
TTACGCATTAGCCAAAGACAATAAGTTATTAATGAAAATTGTTTCTATTATTTATATCTATACATTTTTTTTTATTAATTTATGAATTTATAGATAAAATTTATTTGTGATGCTCATAAAAAAAACTGTAGAAAATGTTTCAATAATTTATTATTATACTTATTGTTCTCGTTACACATACACGTTTGCTGTCAATGGATATTTCACTTATGCATGTAAATTAAAAACTTTTACCTTTACTAATAGTTAAACGAACACAACATTCATATCATCGAACAGCTGTAGGTAATACACTAATACGCACGATGTCTGTGCCTGTTGTAGGTACCACTCAGCAGTCGGCACTCGTTATTAGTGTTGTTCGGTGCGTGACACGTTGCAGACGTGGTTATTCGTCGTTAAAATGCATTAATGTTCTAGTTTGTTTGTATTATTTTATCAGTGTTTTATCTTTTACTTAAAGTATTACATATTATTTCAAAATAGTTTCTAATGCAACTATGCGATTCTCTGTATCTCAATTTTATGTACTAATCTAGGTCAAATATTACGAATTGTGATTTTAATAAAATTGTAAAATCACATTAAATTTGTTATATTTATATAGATGTTCGCAATCTATACCAATACATTTAGGTTATAGCTGGTAATTATATACATATAAGTACTTTTATTTTATATATTTTAAAATAAAATAAAAACATTGTTAACATAATATTATAACGTTGCAGTTGCTGTTTAAAACAATATTATTTTATTGAGCTGTACACAGATTGGCATGACGACTGTATGAGTGAAACTCAATAAAATTAAACATTATTTAAATTACTAAACTGTAATCATAGATTTATCACCATTTACTTTACCTGACATATAATTATTTTTCGTCATTAAAACAGTACGAAATTATTTACAAAATCTATATAGTTTTATTAAGCAAGTACTTATTTTTAACTTTTTATACTACTTTCAATTTCTTAATAAATTTAGTAATGCTATAAAATTTAAATTTATACCCCTCACACACACATACTTTTTACATCTTACCACATTTTTCGTGTATCTTTTCTGATTTGAATATTGTTATAGATTCTGATTAGTTATCTCAATGTTATAAGAAAATATATACGTAATGCTACGTATACACATAATATACAGTATTGTTATTTTGTTATGTTTAGCTTGGCTTAATTACTCGGTTCTTGACTAGCAGATATTCATTTTCTCTAAAAACAATAGTAAAAAGTAAGACAAATACAATGTACCAATATCACTGTGTTGGCTACTGTGATGAGAACAATTGAAAATCTAAGACGCTCCGAAAAAAAATATAGTATCTATATTATATTATGATTTTAATTACGTTTCTATTCAAAAAAAAAAACTAGATATGTTTTACCTATCTTCATTATTATGATGTAAAAACAAATTTAAAACTATGGAAAGGTTATAATAATTATTAGTAGGTATAGTTTATATATTAAAACAAAATGTTTCATTTTTTAACCATGATTTTATATTATTTGTATCTAAAATGAATTTTTAAATCTTATTTTGTGAGTGTATATATATATATATATCTACCTAACTTAACTAGTATTGTAGTTTGATTAATATCAAATAAATATATATATATATATATATTAATATACAAATTTAATCGTATCTATTAAAAACGATAAATGTAAAAATATTTATTTATTTATTAGTTTTAGAATCATTATTAAAATGTGTGGAATTTATCGGATCACGATGATGTGTGACTACTGACTCGAGTGGGTATCACGATGTATATAACAATGATACGGTTAGTTAAAAATGTGCACTTGATTTCATTATAGTTTTATAACGTTATCAAACATTATAAAAAAATTTCTTTAAGTTAAATATTCATTAAAATAAATGTGTACAATGATCTTTATCTTGCCTCAAATTTGTTTTTCATATATTTTTTTTAAAAATCACTTATACTCATAACTAAAATTATAGTTAACATATAATATACGATATTCGTTTATCAGTATTTTTAATTGCATTAATATATCTAAGTAAAAACAATTAAGGCATATTCACAATAAAGTTTATATTTTTTTAGCACTACTTTTTAGTAGTTGACATTTTTAGAAATTCTATTAGAAATTATCATTTAGAACGTATAAACTAAGTTAATAGTTTAAACATACATAAGACAAACTAAATCCTTTCCTAACAAAAATTGTATATCTACATATATTCATGTAAATGAACTTTTTTTTAATATATATGTATAATATATATTTTCAATCGGTATTTATTAGACGATAATACAAAATAACAATAAACTATATGTATTTATGTGGTGATAAAACTGTGGCGACATGGTAACTGTAAACAAAAATTGGATAAAAATTCAACCTTGTTAATATATTATTTAATTAATACGTTTTTAATAGAAGTTTGAGAAATCGGAATTATACGAGTAACGGGACCGAAATTAAATATACAATTTAATATAAATAAATAACTTGATATTTATTTTGATGATTTTAATAAATAATATAATGCTATAATGACACATAAAATAATGTAATAATGTAATAATTTGTTAGTTGTTGGCATGTCGTTTATAAAAAAATTTTATAAGATAATTATTAATTATTTTCAGAAATTTTAGTAAAAATATTTACACCCTAAATCTAATTTGTGTTATATGTTTAGCCATATGTCTTAACATAACGTTAAATTTTATTCTTTTATCTAGTTGTATATTATTTTCATATCGAACTAAATAGTTCTAAAATATTTTTTCATAGTAAAATTTATACATGTAACTATAGCTAGTTGTTTGTTTCAAGCTCATATACGTCCTTGCCTGTCTGTTAAAAAAAATTGTTTCAAGCAGCAAAAAAAAAAACTAATTATTTAATTTGTACTTTATGTATTTAGAGTGCATGTTTTAAATTGCTATGTATACTTACGCGTATGGTCCGTTTTTTGTGCGCGATTCTGAAGCTGAAGTTCGGTTTTAACAATCGCTGCCTCCTATATATCGTCGATAATGTCATTATCATGTTGGAAAACTGTTCATCTCATCAAAATTGCAACTGTGGTAAACGAAGTGCATCTGTCATTGGAAAGTTGGCTAAAGTATTTGGACGCAGAAAAACCTATCAAGTTCAAAAAGCCCAACAACTCAATAAAGTATCATCGACCGAATTCGGCGAGGTATACCTACAATTATTACGAATTTAATGCGAATAATATTATGTAAACGTTTTACGTATTTGCAGATATTTTTTTATTTCTTTAGTGAAACCATTAACAAATAGTTTTTCATTAAATATATACCTATTGTATCTATACATAACAATTAGTAGAAGGAAAAATTAGACAGTAACCGAGACCATTGTCACACTTCGCTCGTCGCGTCACTAACCCCTTAGGGGCCTAGTAGGCTATGATTTCTTATTATTTAATATTTTTATTATACATTTGAAAGCAATAATATACCAATTTATTAAAAAAATATATATAAATAATGATGACGAGATTACTTAGATTTATTGTGAGAACCGGATATTATAAAATTATGCTGTTTAAATTTAAACCTGCAGCCTTATTTTTAAATTACTCCATATTTATTTTATAAAAGCTTCTCAAGATACACAATAACACGAGCGCGGAATCTATTTTATTAAGCAGAATGTAAATTCATTTTTCTTATGATTTACATTTTTATTGTTGTATTTAAAACCAAATTAAATTAATTATGCAAATTGTCCAGTGAAAAAAAAACTATTATCTTTTGAAACGTTTTAATAACCGTGCATAGAAATGTAGTTATTGTGTTTTTTATTACCTATATGAATTCAATAACGCATCAGATATGAATTTTTTTCTCTATAGGTACCTACACATTATTCCTTATTATATCTAAAACTAATTAAGACACAAAGTAAGAATTAAAACAAAATGCATTTTTTAACCTAATTTTGAAAAATGAATGGATTTTTCATAATTTATAAAAATATTATAATACAATTTTTTTTTCATTATTTTATCAATTACTTTTATTCATCGTGTTTTACTATAGTACCTAATTTAATTACTAATTAAAGGGCTTGTGATTTAAGATACATATAAATTAATCCTAAAACTTGATAAAAATTGTTATGTCCAGCCTGGAGTTAAATTAAACGTTATATTTCAATAACGTGAATTAATTGATATTTTAGTATATAAAATTAAACTGTTAATTTATTTATCATATTTTTATTTATCTATTTTTAACCATGGCAATGTAAAGAAAAAAAAAATAATTTTAATTTCAAATAAATAATAAGCAAACGACAACATTAGTTCAATGAAAAATTGAAGTATGATATATATATACACACACACGCATGTAATACTGAGACTCACTGCAGAGATCTCATTAGGTATAAAATATTTGTAATTTAATGTTCTATTTTTTTATAATATACTATAATATTATAAATAATTATAATTATATTCTTAGCATTGTGTATGGTTACGACTGAAAAATATTATGCGGGAGTTTATCAACTCATATTATTTAGTATACGTCAGTATTTAAAAAATGTGTTCCTACTTTATTATAAATATTCCTATAAAACAATATCATTAATTTTTATTAAATATTAAATAATGTATGGTATATATATATTATGTACTAGTTTCAATATATTTTAAATGTATTTGTATAACTGTATATTATTAAAGAGTTCATTAGTAAATGTCATCTTAATCAATGGTCAATTTTAGGTCGCGTAAGCTTTAAAATTGGGTCGCAATAAGTCTACTGTTTAAAATTTAAAAAATCCCTATTTATATATATTATAATATTTAATATAATATATGTAAAGTGTAACACAAAAAATTATTTCATATATAATATACTATAATATACATATTATAATAACAATTAAATATTACCTATTAAGCAATTTGAACTTTTTTTTGCTAATAAAACTGAAATGAGTCACAAAAAATGTATGGTAAGAAAATTGGGTCGCAAGTCAAAAAGTTTGAAGACTACTGGTCTAGATCAATCAATGACTGTTAACTATTCGTATTAAAAAAAAAAAATTAGGTGCTTAGGTTATATTTTTTAACCATTATATCTGACTATGGTTTTTGTACCAATAAGTTTATTATAATAGGAATTATTATAAATTTGTTGTTGAAAAACAGGAAAAAAAATATCATCAAGTACTCACTACTCATATTCTAATACGAACCAATTGAATAACATTACATCAGATAAAATATCTACTATTCTATTAAAACTATAAGTATCACAGTTTAATATAATAAATATCCGGATTATTAATTTGTCTGTATTCAAGTCTATTCAATATATTGACTGAGTTATAACCCAAATGCTTAATCTGATTAGGTATTATATATGTCAAGTCTATTGGAAAATACGAGTAAACAATAAACAGGTTCATCGTCATAAAACAGGCTATTAATATAGTGACAAAAAATAAATATCGAAGAAGTAGCTATATAACATATATATATATATATATATATGTATATAAAATATTTTTTTTTGTCTAGACGTTTTGCAATAAAAACCCATTAGTAGATTTAATTATCAGATATATTAAAATTTGGACGATGAGAAAAAAAGTGTTTTTATTATTTAAATATTGTGTTATTATTTTATTATATCTTATAAGTAAAATACAAACATTCGATATAACTAAATATGATATTTATTCAATCTTTTTAATGAAACGATATTATATTATTAATTAATGTAACATAAACCGACTAAACCTATATTAAGAGTGAATAAATTAACTTTAAAAAATATTCGAAAAATACACAGAACTAGAAATGTTGTAGGTACCTATTAAATATTTATAATTTTATATTTAATCAAAAATAATTAATAATAATTAGTTTATATATATTTTTATTTTTCGAATAGAAATTCGTAGACATAATGTATGTTGATAATAAGTAACAGTGTAAATTTGTAACGAGACAGGAATTTTGATGATTCACCATTATAAATCTATTAGAATATGCTTACCTGCTACCAATTACCATTATTATTTTATTCACTGTTTAGGAAATCTAGTTTGCTTAACTACCCGTCTACAAATTATATGGTATAATTAACTCAGATGTTAACATGCCAGAGTGAATAGAATATTTTTCTTATTACTTTTGAAACCACATAAAACGTGAAACCATAATAGAATATTATTAATTATCAGTTGTTTCTTATTTTTATAAACACTATATATATGACGACTCACCAAACATATTAAACGTAAGAAGTGGGAGTTGGTACTTATATATATGAATAAAAAATAATGAATTCATATATCTAATACAAATTATATATATATATATATATTGTATTAATATAGGTAATTTACAATTTTTTTCTAAATTTTATTCTCCTTTCATTTTTGTTCCGGTTTTAAAATTATATTATTCTATGTACGACTGTATCACTAATATTTTATTTTTAATTAAATAGCTTATTTGTTAAAATAATACTACCATTTATAATTTCACAATCTAGAGCTCAAATTCATGGGTGACCGTCCACAGTTTGCAGTCTCAGAGTGATGGTGGTATCTTGGATCCAGATGATCGTCTCAGGGATGTGGCAGATGACAGAGAACAAATTGTTGCACTTTATGACGACGGTGATAGCAATAGTCCTCACCAACACGGTGGGGGAGATGGAGCTAGTGTTACCTCTAGTCCGGATATGTTCCACGTAAGATAAGAAACATTTAATCATATTATATTATATTATATTTTTTATAGTGCGAGTGCACATAGTTATGAACCGGGAAATAAAATACATTAAGTATATACAGTATAATTTAAAGGAAAAGGCAATACATTTTCGTTGTTTAGACAAACATAACTATCAGATACAATGGATTAAAAAAATAGGTTGAATATGCTAAGTACAATTTGAAAAATGTGATAAATAAGAACAATGGTAAAAAGTACTGAGAACTGTCGTCAGTCGTCATAATTCAATTTCGTAAATAATTAAAACTTAGTTATGACGTTAATAGGTCTATAATGTTTTTAATTTTGAATAACTGAGTAACAATTATAAATGGCCATATGAATCTTTATATTTGGTATGACTCACATAGCTGTTTATACTTGGAGTATTTTTACCACCTGCTGCTGAATTGAATTTTCAGCCAACCATTTTATAATATTGACAGTCGGCTTATTCTAACATTTATTTAAGTTAAGGTACATTTAAGTATGTATTTTTTTAGGTCGACATTAAAAATAACTATCAAATATTGTATTATTATTAATTAATTACAATACTATAATTTTAATGTTAAGACTAATTTAAAAAAATATTTATTGACCTAAAGCGAACAGAGAAACCTAAAATCATAACCAATATAATCAATGATAATACCTACCAGTATAGATCTATTATAGTATACGCGTTAAAGATAAATACGTGAATAACAAAAAAATTGATTTATACGTTATACCTACGTCTTTTATTTGTGATGACTTGATGAGCATCGTAAATATTTATAATGTATACGTTTGCGATTTAATTTAATTTCGCCGCATTGCACATCGCATATTTTGTTATAATTTAAAAGCATTCACTGATGGAAACGCAAAAATAGGTTGATTGAGTATCAAACCTATCGTGGACAATCATCGTCTCAGCTTCTCAAACTGATCGACTGAAAATATCGTGGTTTTTCGCTCGTGATTGTTTTATACCACGTATAACATTTTACAGCACAGACAAGTTTATAAGTACCACTAGTACCAGTGCACCATTATTGCATACGTGTGACGGATCGCGGTATTTCACAATTTATATTTTTATCGCATTAAACAGTCATAGAAAAACAATCGTCCGCTTAGGCCAATTTCTCCGCGTACGACCTTCGATCGATTTGTTTTGGATTTGTCGCGTTGTATTTCTATTTGTACATGTGCACAAATATATGCACGAGAATTTTCATCGCATCCGCAGTTCGGCTACAGAAACGTATAGCCCGTTTTTGGTCAAAGTAAGATGCATATCTATAGGTTGCTCATATTATACCATAGTTATGATGTTTTATTAACAGATTCATCGTAAAACTAGACTCAGTTTGGTGCTTAGGTATAATATGTATAATGTATATACGATTTACTACGACCCTATTATATTTAGAAATGTTTGTGTGGTGTATGTTCATATCGGTTTACCCGAGTAAAAATTTGATAAAAAAGTAGCGTAACGCGAATTATGATGAAGTTTTATTTCACCCGACTTTATTAGTAGACAGTAATTATCGCCAAAGACTTGTTGTCAATGTGTATAGCATTCAAACGGGAGGTCACAAATTAAAGTGGATAAGAGTTATTTTATTATAAGTCGTTTTCATAAATTTGATATATATTAAAGAAATATTGTTATTTAAATTATTTAAATTTTTAGAGCCGGGGAGATGGATTACAAACTGACATTGAAGTCACTAATGAACAAATTGCTTGTGGTTTCCCAGCTTTACATGTCCGTAGAGGTAGTGAACCAGCTCTTAATCAATTACCACTTGAATGTCGTAAGTGTTATCTAACAGCTAAGACATTATTATATATTTGTTGATTTTTTTATTTATAAATATATTTATGTATAGCAAACAATGCGGGGAAAAGAAATAGCAATACTAGACCTGCTGCATCAGGTCAATCTAAACGATGGTCAGCAGCTCCTATGATTCACGACCCTAAAGACAAACTAAGAACGGTAATTATAATTTTAATATATTTACTAATTTAAAAAATACATCAATCAAAATACATGTTTTCAAATTTTCATTATAATAGAAGAATAAATCTATGACACTTTAAAAATATATTCATTATATTTATTTAATTTAATTATATCTGTTATATATATTTAAGTACCAAGAGTATTATTTTTATCATAACATCAATGCAGACCAAATACATTACTTTAATTATAACTGTGATATTATTTATATACATATTATATTACATATAATTTACATATTTAGTATTTACGTTTAAAATATGTTTTAGAAGTAAAAACTTAATTATATAATATTTTTTTTATTTGGGTTAATGCAATGTAAAAATTTAACAATAATAATTTACATTTAAGGATGATTACACAAAAATCAATGGTTTTGGTTTATCTGACAAATGGAGGTGTTCTGAAGAAGATGAAGATGACTTAGAATTAGGGGACGAAGATAAACCACCAATTAGCAATCATTTTCTAGCACCATCATTTCATCGTGATTCTTCAAATCGTTTATCAATGCAATTCTTAGGAGAGTCTTCAAGGTTTGAATTTATATTTATATTTTGTTAACAATGATTATTGAAACTTGAAATAAAATTAAGTATAATTTTTGAATAAATTATTAGTGGATTTCGGTGGGCAGAGGCTGCTGATTTAGCAAATAATCGAGCTTTATCTTTATCATTACCAAGAGACCACAGAAGGAAAGAACCTTTGGGCCAAGCAAATACAAATCCTAGTCGCTTAACAGAGTCACAAAAGTATTGAATTCAATTATTAAATTTATTAAATTTGTATAATTTATTTATTTAAAATTTTATGTTTTTTAGCACTGAATTTATAGTGCTAAGCACTGGTGGTGGCTCATTAGGTATTCATGTTGTCCCAGATTATAATGCTCTAGGTAAAGAGCGTGGTCTTCTGGTTCAAGGTATTGAACCTGGTGGTCGGGTGCATTGTGATGGTAGATTGAAAGTATATGATCGAATTGTAGAAATTAACGGCCGGTCATTATTGGATCAACCATTCAATGCGTAAGTTAAAAAAATTATGAATATTAAAAATAAATGTTAGTAATATTTGTCCTCAACAGTATACAAGAAATATTTCGAGATTCACTACACTCTTCAGAGCTCAGACTTAGAGTGATAAAACATAAAAATAACATGGACCTTCAAACTAGTCAAAATACGGTAGCTGGTAATAAAAAACAGCCACCGCCACCAGTGTTTCCAAAACCATCCTCAAACACCACTACAGCTTATAATAACAAAGAAAATGTCTCTACAGGATCATCTGATAAAGATAAATGTATTTAATTATACAATTTTAAAATTTGTTCATACGATTAATTTGTATTTATTTTTGTATGTTAAAGTCAATTCAAATACTAAAATAGCAACCATTTCACCTACCAAAAAAATATCAGCTGCAACACATACAGCATCCAATATTTTAATGGTGGCTAATACAAGAAAAATTGGAAAGAAAATGGAATTAGAACTTACCAAAGGACTTCATGGACTTGGATTTAGTATAACAACCAGAGATAATCCAGCGGGTGGAAACTGTCCTATTTACATTAAAAATGTGTTACCAAAAGTAATATTTAAAATTTAAATATTGTAAGTTTAAATATGTAAATAAATCGAATTAATTTTTTTAGGGAGCTGCTGTGGAAGATGGAAGATTACGACCAGGTGATCGGTTATTAGCAGTTAATGGTACAGAATTGACAGGCAAAACTCAATCTGAAGCAGTTTCTGTACTGCGGAAAGTTCCATCTGGTGCAAAGGTCAAAATTATTGTTTCTAGACAGGAAGATGTAGTGATTAGCCAAGTAGGCCAAAAATCTAATCAAGTAAGTTAACTAAAAGAAATTATAAGCTTATGATTTTAATAATAAATTGATTTTTTTTTCTAGGATCTAGATGAAAATCATGAACAAGAAGTAGGAATTTTGTCAAACAATCAATTAGTAGAAACAAATGAAAAATCCAATAATAATACAGTTCAGGTATAGTTAATAAACATTTAATCCGTCATTGGTATAGCTATGCAATGTCCCGCCATTGGTATTGAGTAAGCGCTCACCTCGTTCTTTTTTTATCATTATTAATTATAATATAATAAACAGAATATTGAAACTAACACCAAATTCTTTGTATTTTAATTGTTTACAAAAAAAACTTCTTACATTTTTTCTTAATTATAAATATTTTACTCAAAAAAAAATTAAAAACTACAATATTGTATGACTTTTTTTATAAACATAATTACTTCAAAATATATATTTTTTATATTTGTTTTTCATTATTCAAAAAATATTACGTCAATACTACTGGGTAAGAGTAACACACATGATGGGTAATGCTAACTTTGCATGCCAATATCTAATCAAGAAATATTTATAAAATTATTATATTTACAAAAGTATATTTACATGTCGATTGAAGGAATAAATAGTATCAGATGAATCAAGTAAACAATAAACAAGTAGTTTTTAAAATACTAACAAGGTGATCCGCCCTTACCATGATACCAATAACGGGTTAAAATATTAATAATGCCTTTCATGTATAATTTTTGATTCTAAACTTTTAATTTATACTTACTCATAATCATTTATTAGGAATATGTTAAAAGCTTAGAAGAAACACAAACATTCCCTTGGAGGCATAAAGAAATACTGACTTTTGACATTCCTGTGCATGATTCCGAAAAAGCTGGTTTAGGTAAAATAATTTTTATAAATGTTTTTCTTTTATGCTTATATGTATTTTATTTTTTAGGCATTAGCGTTAAAGGTAAAACGTCATCTAGTAATAACTCTAATGATAAAGAATTTTCTCAAGATTTAGGTATATTTATCAAAAATGTTATTCATGGTGGTGCGGCTTCAAGGTATTTATTAATTTAAATATGCGTATAATTATAAGATAAACAAATTTGTATGAATTTTAGGGATGGTAGATTACGTACTAATGATCAGCTGTTATATATAAATGGTATGTCATTGATTGGTCAAACTAATGCTGCAGCTATGGAAACGTTGCGTAGAACTATGATGAACGTGGACCCTGGACCAGTGCCTGGAGCTATCTCATTGATAGTAGCCCGCCGACGTAATAGTTCTCCAACATTAGATAGAAGACGTAGTCGTGACTCCTCTTCAAGTCTTCTCACAGATTCATCAGGTAACTAATTTATTTTATTTTACGCATTTTATATTATAGACTGAAATTATTTATATTTGTTTGTAATTGCATTTACAATTTCATCTATAGCAAACACTGAAACATTTAGCCGAGCTGAAAGCAGTGATAGTAGTACCCAAAATACGGCCGAAAATTCTGGAACAAGTGAAAACTCTGATACCACTGTTATCTTTATGCATCAAAGACAAGGATCAGAGAGTTCAAAGCGGAATACATTACCTACAGATACTTCTCCAGGTAACTAAATTCAATTATTTTAGAAATATTTTATAATTAAGAATATCTTATAAATTGTTCTAACATGAAAACAATTGTTTATAATTTGTTTAGATGGAATTGCAATTCGCAATCCAGTTTTGGAAAGGTTAACTGGACATACAAATCGTTATAATGCATTACGCAATGAAAGTTATTATAAGGTAAGCTTAAAAATAAAAATTCACTGTAAATGCAATTTGATTACAAATTATCTAATAATTATAGGCTACACATCAAACAACTATTATGTTGAAAGAAGAAGAAAAATTAAATAGCCCTACTGTAAACCCATCGTCAGAAGAAATGTTAATCATTGAAGAAGACCCTCCAATTTATAATAGTGTTAGGTAAGGGTTTGTATGATAACATTATTATTAATTTAGCTTATAAATTACTTATTATTTATTTAATTTATTTATTTATAATCATGTAATACATTGAAGTGTTTATTGTGTTAATCATTTTTAAAAATATTATCTTTTTTATGTTTTATTGAAGTTATCTAAAATTTAGTTAGGATCTAATAATTAATGTCGTTTAATTTTTATTATCAATTTTAATTTTAACATAATAACTTGTGTTCAAAAGTATCACTATTTTATTCACATTTATTATTATAAATAAATATATAAATCAAAAGGAAAGTTTTGTGAAAAAAGAATGCAAGATTTTGGTTAACTAACAACTATTAAGAGGGCGTCACAACTGCATGTGTTGTCTCTGTCTTACAAGTACTTAACATAGCAAATTTATACTCAGCAGATCACGTTTAGCTCCATCAGTTTAAAAATTAGAGTAAATCGACCTATTATGAAACTTGATGGTAAGAACATTTTTTAGCATATAAATTATGCGTATATAACATAGCATAAAATTAAAAATGCTCATAACTCACTTAAAAACTTAATAATCGTAAAAACCAACACAAACACAGATAATGTTCTTACCATCAAGTTTCATAATAGGTCGATTCACTCTAATTTTTAAACTAACGGAACTAAACATGATCTGCTGAGCATAAATTTGCTATGTTACATACTTGTAAGACGGAGACAACACATGCGGTTGTGACCTCCTCTTAATCCTTTTTATACTTAAAGTATAATTTTAGTTTTTTACTGATAATTTAATAGTTTTATCAATATAATATATAGTTGGTTTTTAGTGGTAAATTCACTTATTTTTCATTCATTTGTTTTATACATTATTTGTCTAGTCGGAAAAAAATAGAGGAAGAAAAACCATCACCAGTCATATCTCCACAAGCAAGAACTGGTTCAACTAGTACTGATGTTACTTATGCTAGCCAGTATGTTTAATCTTATAACATAAATAAAAAAATTGCATCTAAAATATTGAATTTGTTTTTAAGATTATCATTGGATAATGCCAACTCAGGATTTTCAAGAGATGCATTTGGACGGCAAAGTATGTCTGAAAAACGACACGCGACATTAGATGCTAAAAATACTGATACATATCAAAGAAATAAAAAATTGCGTGAAGAACGTGGAGATGATACCAAAAGTCGTAAGTATTATACAAATTTATATTGTGTATGTAATTTCATTTTTATTTCTATTTAGGCAACAGTTTTCCATCAAAACACCAAGTTGGCCCTTCTCTTGGGTTGAAAAAATCGTCCAGCCTGGAATCATTACAAACAATGGTTCAAGAGGTGCAAATGACTGAAGGTGGATCAAAACGAGGCACTGTTAAAGTAGTGCGTGGTAGAGGATGTGATGAAAGTTTTAGAGCTGCAGTTGACAAAGATGGTCCATTGTCCTTACATGAACTGAGATTAGAAACATGTTTGTTTATTAATTTGTATATTTTATGCATTAAGTAGAAAGTATTTTGCAATTTCAATAATCAATTGCATATTTTTGACCATTTTTATAAGATACCTGATTAGGTTATGCTAAATGATAAAGTTCAAGATTATACAGTTTATATCCAAGTGTATAAATTACTAACTATAGTATTTTTTATATTTATTAAATCTTTAAGTTCTCATAATTAATTTTAATTAAATTTATTATGTCATTCTATTGGTATGAAATGCATCAATTATTCATGTCTAATAATGTGTTGTAGATGGAAAAGAAAGTGATGATCATCCGATTGGTCGTAGACAATCTTCACTCCATTCTCCAATAAATTACAAAGCACCAAATTTACCACCAGTTGTTAACAAAAAAAAAACCAGGATTACTTAAAGGAATTGGTTCTATGTTTAGGTAAGTTAAAAATTATTGTTATATAATAAAAAATTTTGTTTTATACACTTTTATATTTTAGATTTGGTAAACCTCGACGAGGACCAGATTTAAATGGTACTTTAAGCTCAGAAGAAGATAATTCTGCTGACCGTGAGCGAGAAATAGCTAGAAGAAATGCTCGTGATGAACAACTTCGAATACAAGAACAATACCAAAGATTAATTCAGCGACAGGCAGAAATGGTATTTGGCTTATAAAATACGCAAATCAATAGCATTTAAAATGTTGAATTAGATGAAAAATCCTATAAGTCATTTTTGTTTTTAAAACACATGAAATAAGCATTATTTACTCATTTATTATAATTTGTCACGGCCACATACATTTTATATCCATGAAGTTATATAAGTTAACTAATCTAAAATATTTTAAAATAAACTGTCTAATATTATGATGATCATTAATTTAATACTTTTATTTAAAAAACATCATAAAATAGATAATTTAAAATTGAATGTATTATTGTTAATAGAAATGAATAATTTTATCAGTTACTTATTTTAATTAAATTAGAAAAATAATTGGTAATTTTACATTGGAATTTTCTACCTTTGAAATAACGAAAAATGCCCAATGAAAATATACAAAATTTCTTGAAGTTTTAAAAAATTGTATGACAGAAACATGTTATATAATATTGAATGTTTTTCTGAAGACACTTTAAAATACTTAAGTCATTAAAAATAGAAGAATTTTTATTGCTTCTAAAATTATTTGCCAATATAAAAATCAGTGGCGTAGACCTGGTAAGGCCTACCTATTTTTCTTCAAGAATAAATGTTTTATATCATACTGAATGTGTTGTCTATTAATATTATAAATTAATAATTGTCTGAGTAAATCAATAATAAAAATTATAATGTGTATTATGTAAAATAATTGTAATAGTTATAAAAGATGTATAATGTTGTGTTAAACTAATATCAACTTTAGATGATTTCCCCCCCCCCCCCCAAATGTCTAGCTACGTTACTGATAAAAATGATAGTTGATATATATTACATTGCATATCTACTACACATTCAACACTATCTGAACAATTTACTTTTACCAAAATGCTGGTTTTTATAACAGTAATAAATTTTATACTAAAATGTA
The DNA here is from genome assembly GCF_020882245.1 of Rhopalosiphum padi. Lineage (NCBI taxonomy): Eukaryota > Metazoa > Arthropoda > Insecta > Hemiptera > Aphididae > Rhopalosiphum > Rhopalosiphum padi. The sequence goes on from NC_083599.1 coordinate 42,245,926, forward strand.
TGTTTTCATCATTAATAAATTGTTAAATGCTCTAAAAATATTCAGGTTCTCCTAAAACATCTCCCCACTTATGATGCTACGTTTTAAATACAAGAATGATAAATGATTCCCTCAAAATCTCAACCCTATTATCATAACAACTTTTTTTAAATGTGTATTGTTTTGCTTGATTACATTAAAACTTTATATTAAAAAACTTATTATCGTTATTTATATTTTAGCAAGAACAAAATAATTCTAGAGAAGTAGCTATAGATGATGGTACTACTAATTATAGTAATATACCTACAAAACCATCTAATCCTGAACAATCTCGTATGGATCGTATCCAACAACTTAGAGCCGAACATCAAAGAAGACACATGGAACGTAGTGGAAAGTTTATTCCTGATGAGAGGGAGGAAAATCATTATGAATCAGATAATCGACAGGTGTGTACTATGTTATGCAATCTAAATTTTATTTTAATACTAATTTATGTTTTTCAGTCCATTGGTAATACTCAAAATGCAATAAATCGACCTGGTAGTCGTGTAGGTATTATTGATTCTTCTCGATTTAACCATTATGTCAATTTCCAAGAAATACAGCAGAATCTTAGGTTAGTTATTATTTTAATATGCATAATGTGAATGTGAATTTTTTTTTTTTTTGCTGGTCATTTTGTACATTTGTTTGCATGTTAGTAATCAATAAGTGTTTTTAATCCTTTTTTTTTTTTAATTCCAAACATCAAACATACATACAAGATTTGTTAAATTGTTTTTTAATTGAACAATTATCATATGCATGGTGTTAAATATAATTTGTACATACAAATAATTGATTTATTTCAATAACTGTGCAGTATGATATACTTATATATTGCATGTAATACATTTATTGGTTGATAAGTGCACTTGATTGTGATTATAAGAATGTACCAAGGTTTGGGAAAAGTCCTTCTGGAACATCTTTCTCATTATGTCAATAATTTTCACAACTATTGGTGATATGTGTCACACACCTCAAACTAAGATTAGTCTTCATTAATCTTAGATTGTGGTGTTAAATAAAAAATTATGGTGTTAATTCATATTTTTTTTTCTTCTATGTTATGCATGCTTTGCACTTTTGATTGTAGTTTGATGCATGAAATAAGCGGCGTTAAGCTTCGACACCATGGCAAAACAAAAAAACCTGTGTCTTGCTATTATGACACTGACGATGAAAGGTAGGTTATTGTTCTAGCCAAAAATACCCTAAGTTTTCTTTTGATAAATGCAATTTTTGTATTCAATTCCAATAATTTATTTTTTTTTTTTTTAAATATAAAAGTCGCAATACATAATATGTAACATTTAAAAGTTTATCAATTACTGTAAATTTCTCAATATATTTCACAACCAGGGACACTAGATTCAAATATATTTTAATAATAATCATACACAGGAAGATTCAAGATGTTTATAAAAATTATTTTACTACCATCTCGCTAGTCTGGCATTCATCTGTGGACACTGAAAAACTTAGCTCCGAGTTAAACATTATACCGCCTTTTAAATTTTTATCTTGAATGCTCCAATGTTCAAAGAAAATTATTGTTGAAAAAATAAATTATAATTTAAATAATTATAGTAATATAAGGGTTGATCTTAATTTTATATACCATTACTCATTTAGTTACAATTATGATATGTGTCTATTGTCACAATATGTAACTGTGCTTGTAAATATCCCTCAACGCTAAATATAAAATTAAGCATCAGAATTTGTATAAAATAATATTACAGATAATAATCTTATTAAAAATTTTATTTTTCTACTTTTTCTATATTTTTCTTCTGCATGAATAAACTGAATTATACATATATATTTTGCAGGTCCTTGTTGTACATATTCATGTTTTTCGTATATTGATTAACATTCACAGTGTGGTGTTAAAATTTAAATATCACATATTCTTCTTCATTAGTTGTTAATGAATTGAATAGCATATCAATGATTAACTGCTAGAATTCTTAACATTTTATTTTTGCATTATGCTTTCTAGCGTTTAGAATTTCAAGTCATAATACTTTGCCCAAAAACATTATATTAAAATATAACTTTTTTTTAACAATATTTTATTCTACAATAAATTTCTAATTTTTAAATGTTACACACTTTTATATTATTCATATTGAGTTTAATTTAACCATTAGAAATACATTTTTCTTCAACATTAAAACCTACATATAAATCATGAAAATTATTTGTATTTTTTGTTTATTAAAAAATCTAACGTTTAGTTACTTGGACATTTAAGATAATTTTGTTAATTGTTTTTGTTATTTTTCTCTGTAGCCGAAGACAGTTGCACTATCATTCTCAAAGACGTGACCCTAAGGAATCTGTTGCACGACCTAGTTCCAATTATTATGAATATGAAAGCGTGATGAGATCTCTACCATACACAACTGGCGGTGCATCACGTTTGGTAGACAACAATTCTAACTCGTTGACTAGACAAGGTGAGTTATCCCCCTCTCCCACCAACCTCCGTACTTATGTATAGCCGCCGGCACGTCACTCAATCTCTCACTCATACACACCAACACACACGCTCTTACCCTGTTTAGTAGGCAGTGTAACTCAAACTGCGGCAGTTGCGGCAATGAACAACAACAAAAATGGTGTTGCTCGTAGTCAAAAACAACAAATGTCTCGGCATCATTATCCTGTTCCGTCAACAAAGTCGCCAAACTATGCGATGTACAACTACAGTGCTGATGCTCAAGGCCACAACAGTATACAACAGCAGCAACTACAACACAGAGGATCAACAAACAATAACAATAATTATGCTAGTGGTATGTACCATCATCAACAACAGCAACAACAACAACAACAACAGCAACAGCAGCTAAGGTCTTCGCCACAACAAGGACCGTACATAACCCAAGTAACCATTCGGGATAATAAACACATAATACAAAGTCCTAACATTTAATACCATATTCCTTGTAGGAACAATATTTTTTGATAAAATTTTTTTTAATCTCACATTAAACTATATTTTTTTTTATTTTAACACACTGACCATGTTGCAACCTTTTCCCTCTCTATAAAGTTTTTTCATGGTTATTTTAGTTATTTACATCATCACACATAGTCTTAATTTTAATCCTTTACTTTAATGTGTTTTACCAACTTATTGTAGCAGTTAATGTTTTTTTTATTTTCTTAAATAACCACTATTTTCTCATTTTTATATTTATATATATATTTACATATATTTGTAAATATTTCAATCACATCAGTAATAATTGAATTAATTATGTTTTTTTTTTTAAACTTCTATCGTTTATACTATAGTATATTATAAATATACTTTGCTAAATGTTTGACAAATTTTAACCCAAACCATTTATTTAAATTATTAATGCAACTTTTATATGATAATTAACTTAACATCTTTGTGTAATTTGTTTAAATTCTTAGGCGGGTTATCATTTGAACAAAGATAGTATTTAATTGTTTTCCAACAAAGTTTAAAAAAATAATGCTTTAAAAGCAAGGCTATAACAAATTTATAAAAACAAATTATTAAATGTTGTGTTTTAAATATTTTGTAATTGTTCAAATACATTTTTATTTTTTAAATTCAATTTTCCTGTGATATGATGTGATCCAATCATTTTATGTAGGTACATAATTTTATATAAGATGTTACGCAATTAAATAAATCACTTACCACGAATAAAATTAGTGCCTTAAATCGACAGTATATTATATATATATATTTATGAAAATGTTTATTAGGGTTGGGTTTTGTCTTTTTTTTAAATACTTAACACCTAAAAACACCATGGCCCACTCTGTATAACACATATTTATTATTGTTGGTTATCATTCTTTTATACTTTTTGTCATGTTTATTCTTGTTATCATTTTACATAAATAGGTAATATTTAATACAAACTATCATTTGGATTACCTTACCCTACATATAAATTATAACCTACAAACAATAGTTTTAATTATTATTTTTTATTTCTTTAGAAAATTATCAAATTTGTTTTTTTTTCAACATAGTTTTAATCAATTTGTATCACCTTTATAATATGTCCGCCGTCCATAAATAGTATAAATGGAATGATTTTTTTTTTTGCATGTAAGTTATTGTTTTGTGCCATCAAATAAATAATAATAACAATAGGAATATAAACATTCCAAAATATTTCCACTCAGTGTCCCTGTTGCCTTAGTTTTAAATTAGACTTAAGCCTATTATGTAATTATATATTTTTTTATTTTTGCAATACTACGAGTTGCTCAACTATGTAAATTTAGTACTTAAAAAATACCAAACTACTCGCGCAGTATTAACAATGCGTTTTATTTTCTTATATTGTGTATTGTCTCCTTACAGTATTTTTATTACATTTATTTTGTTAATTACTTATTGCCTATTATTAATTCATATTGTATTACTATTAATGTTAATAAGTTCCTGTTAAATGATACGAAACAGCTATTAAATACAGCCGAAATCTCTTCTTCGACAGTTTCCTCTCTCTTATAGCTTTTAAAATTAGATATACGTTATAAAAAAATTATGTCATATTATTCAAATATATTTATTTAGACTATTAATCAATAAATGCATAAATTTATTTTGTATACAATATATTACATTATATGTATAAAATTATTAGTTAAGTAAAATACTATGTAAAATTGTCAGCTATAAGTAAAAGTGTATTATGTAGATAATAATGTAGACAGTTACTGTATGCACATCAATTATAAATTATTTGTTACTTACAAAATTATCATTATGTATTAAACTTCATAATAAAAATAAAATGTAATTTATTTTGAATACTATGTGTAGTCATAAAAAACAACAGTTTTTAATCGTTTTTATATTGAAATGGTTACAGTAATTATTTCTAATGCACATCTTGCCACATTTTTTATATTTTTTATCCTATGTTCCTCTTGAAAGTATGCATTTTAATAATATTTAAAATGTTATATTTGTTTTATGTATAGAATTCAATTTTAAAATTAACTTTTTATAATTTAAAAAATTACATATTGACATTGTACACTAATAAATATTATAGTGGATGGCATAAATCAAAAATATATTTTTTATTTGATATTATGGATTTAACTACGTTATACGAATAAATAACATATTAATGATATATTTTTAGTGTAAATTCTCATTAAAAACTTCTACACAAAACACTGTATATTTAACAATAATAAACTTTAATTCAAAATTAATTTTTAATGATATGAATTATTAACATTAAATTTCATTTTTTAGTATCATGTTTACATGATATATAGTAGAAAAGTATAGGGGCTAATTGCTAATTGTTTGATAAGACTGAAGTAATACATGGTATAATAATATCTATTTGTTTAAATAAATAACTATATAATTATTAGACATAATCAGAAAAAAAAAATAGATAAGTACATAATTTCAATTAAAAAAAAATACTTTCATGACATAACTACATAATGCTTATCTTAATATAATAATAGATAAGTGCCATTATTACTGGTTATACATGAGTTTCGAATCAAACAAATCAAATCAATTAGGTACTTTTTTACAGACAAAAATGAGCAATGTCCGTGTGTTTTCATCTGACGGGGAAACAATGAGGTCAGACTTATGGTGAGCAAATCAAGTTCATACTGAAAAAGAAATAGTTTTCAATACTTTAACATGTTTTACATGGTCTGGACTCAGAAATCACTTTTACTAAATATATATAAATATAATGATTAAACAATGATATGTAGTTATTGAGTTAATGGATTTCTATCAGTGGGGGTTTGAGTTTGGTAAACTTAAGAAAAAAGATTGATATAATGAAATGCCATTCGGCACTCGCCCACTTATTTACTAAGACCAATAAAAAAATTTTATAGGTTCTTCATAAGTTAAATTTTTTATTTACCTAATTATATAATTAATTATTAAACTTATTTTTAATTTGAATCGGTTTTACTTGCATTAATGCATTACTTAACTATAGTATATAATATTATGAATATTTTTTTTATTTATATTGAATATTGATATTGGTTCATTACAGTCATTACATCATCCATGACCTATGGGCTATGGTAGATACACCCACTTATTTTTAGACCAAACACTACTTAAACTTTTATTAGTGAACTTAAACATTTTAAACTCTTAACTAGAAAAAATTAAATACCTAGGTATATAAATTTGTTGACACTTGTATAGTAAGTAGTATTTATGTTAGTTGGGTTTCAAACATTATTTTTTATACCGTGACCTAATACAGTAAGAACACTTTTTAATAAAACTACCTATTTACAACTAAAAACACTTAAAATAACAATTACTTAGCAATTATTGGTTTGTTTTATAACCCATACATTAATTCATTCTCTGTATCTAATTAGTATCTTTCAATAATACAATTATTAATATAATTTATATGTTGTTTGTATCTAGAAGAAGCAAATGAAGATGAAGAGAAAGAATAATCTATTTTCTATTACATAATGTTTAACAAGCACTCGATAAAGTTATTAGAAAAATACTTATTGTTTCATGAAAATGATTTTAACTTATCCCAAGACATAAAAGACTCATAAAATAAAATAAAAACAAGTATTGGCAGAAAAAACAAGTTTAAATATATAACATATAGATATATATTGTATATTAATAAAATAATATATATATAGGTAAGTATATTATAATATAATATAAAAAAGAGAAAAAGTAGATGGGTAACCACTCTGCTGTACAGTAGATGTCGAGTGTTATTTTGTCATTAACTATGGTGCACAATATATTATATTGACATGTGTTAAATTTAAATTCAATAAGAAATTATTCCATACAAAAAAAAAATAATAACGAATCTGAACAAGGTTGATTAGCTTATTCAGCCTATATATAACTCAGTAGGGAATAGGTATATGTATTTTATGATATAGCTAAACTCTAAGTAGGTACCTATAATAACTATACTATAATTGCTATTAGTTTACCTACTTACTCGAATATTAGTTATATCATTATATGATAGGTAAAGTACCTATATTGAATTAATATTTTCCAAAAACATTGCATTTGGAAATTTCAAAGTTTCAAGTGCCGGTGAATAATATTTTTAAATTAAAATAAAACAACTAAAAATCATCAATCTTTTTTTTATTTTTCTTCGTTAAAATATCTAATTTCGATCAAATTTAAAATTCAACAAATCTAATATAAACATTTAGTGAAAACTTCAAGTATATATTATACTTAGTTATTGGTCTTTGAGTTACACCAATAAAACAAAATTGTTTTTATTTTTCACAGATATTTTGGAAAATCACTAAATACAATAAATTTGTTACTAGAAATAACCATCAAAATTGAAAATCGAAGCATTTTTACTGACCCAAAACACTCGTATATGACGTTATGTCTGTCGCTATACTAACTTAAAATTTAGGGTTATATCGTTATATGAACTGTTTAAATGGTTTATGGTTACCACAACAATTTTTTTTCGTGTGAGTCATGTCAGTCATAACTGCAGAAAAAACACAAAACACACGTCATTATAAAATCCAAATATTCATCTTCAGAATCTAAAAATTATAAATAAAAAAATATATATATTTCTGATTTTTATATTAGTAAAAATCATGCTCTATTTTAAAACTCACTCTATAATGAAATAAATCTGTCGATTCCTAACACTACAGGTATCTAAGTTGTATAGAAGGTTCACTGAAATATATTATAATTTAATAAATTTTTATTATTATTAAGGAGTTTATCTACTAGTCATAGTACTATCATTAGTATCATACCTCATACTTTATAAAATAATCATTTTTTGAAAATAAATTACTATATTGACATATTGTGTGACTATAGATAAATATTTACGATTTGAAAATAGGTATCTAGGCAAGTGGGTTTATCGTGTATTGTTATATGATTAGAACTATAATAACTCTTTTTTCAAAAAGTTAAAAATCTAAATAATAATAATTTCTGTCTCAGATGATTGTTATCATACAACCACTTCAACGGAACATAAAATTTAGCTTATACGTGGTGGTGATGGTAATTTTTCATCATATACATTATGATTTATCGTAATATTATTAACTGTGTACCTATACAGCAAAGCGGTTACCTATTTACCTACTTTGACGGTTTTCAAATTATACTTCGCCCACCACCCGACTTACCCGGACAAGACGGCCGGGAGTGACGACAAGACCGGTCCGTACATACGGCTGTTCTCGTGCAGCCGCGCCAGCGGTACGAACTTGCACTTGTACGTGGTGGTGATGGTGGTGGTGGTGATGGCAGTTTCGGTTTTAGTGGTAGCAATTTTAGTTTTGACGAGCGGAGTCTGCAACCGGAACGTGGACTTCGCGCCAGGGAACAGTCGGCACGCGTCCGGCACGGCGTACACACGCTTGTGACCGGCCAATCGGCGGCTGATGTGCGCCGGCTTGTACGGATAATAATTGTTGTTACTGCGCCGGTGGCGGTGGCACCGAGTGCTGTTGTCCATCAGGAACGCTTTATAGTCATCGTCTTGTTGCGTTCGGTACCAATTGCCCAACAGCACGAATTGCGATCGGTCATCACTGGATTGGCTTATTTTCGTTATCGTCGTAGTCGTCGGGTTGCAAGTCTACAGCAGTCGAATATTATTTATTACCCATGTGTTCGAATAACGTATTAACGGGAAAGCCCGGAAAAATAGTGAACGAGATATCAGAAGAGTGAAGAACAGCGATTGAAGGGAAGGGATGACGACTAAGAATAAGTACCTATGTATGAGAAAAAATGTAGACACTTGTGTATAACTTAAGGAGGAATAATCAAAAAACTGAGAATTTTAAATTTTTATCTCTCCCCCCCCAAAAAAAAACTAGATCAAATTTGCTATAACAAAGTTGAGATCTGAGTATTTTTTTTAGTAAAAAAAATGTCTGGGTTCAAAAAATAAAAACACTAGGTTATGATGATCAAAATTGGTCTTAGTCTTGCTGTAGTAAGAGCCTTGCGAGATCGCAAGACCAAGATGGTACTGTTACTAGCAAGATCATGACCAAGATTAGGTATGCAAGACCCACTACATTGCAAAACTCTTGCACCCCATCCGTAAAATATATTATTTTATAATAATAGTTATTAATAATTTATAATGAAAATAATAAGAAATTATCTTAGTTATTACCAGGGATCGAGACTTGAGCATTTTTTATGGATTGACATTTTTTTTTTATAGCAGAATTCTATGGAAGTGTATGTCATGTTAGGTTTTTTTTTTGATTAAATATTTTTGTTTAAATTTAAGTTTTTTAAATGGTTGTTTGAGTGCTTATAATGATGTTTGAAGCGTTTAATTAATGATTTTAAGTGCTATAAATCTCGAGCCCTGGTTATTACATACTTGTCCTACTTATTAAATTGTGTTGATAATTTGAGGAAATGACAAATTATTGAAAAAAAAATTAGAAACAATTAGAATCAATATTAGAAAACTATATAGATACTTTTAGTAACTACTGAAATTGATTTTATTTTCCCAAAATCGATAAAGAAGACAAAAGTTGTTTAGTAACACATTTTAATTATTATAGGTAGATAATATTTATATTAACTGATATAGGTAAGCAATTATTTATTCTAAATATAGTGTTACTAAATTTAGTAAAATAATAAATTTATTGTAAAATACTCATATTTAAAAAAAAAATAAAATAAGTTGACATTAAGATACCTATAATATAATATAATATGCTGATAAATTGATTCATAAAAACATATATGAATAAAAATAAAATTATTTTAATATAATTTAAACGTTTGATTTGTTCTATGTTTATGTTTGATTTATTAATATATTATAATATTTATTAGACTTGTAAAGTTTCATCTAAGTGGTAGCAAAATACCTACACAGCTACCCTATAATAGGTTTTTATATTATTTATTTATACATTTTGTGAAAATAGCAAGTCTTGCCGGCGTCTTGCGCAAGGCCAAGACTAATACCAAGACTCAGTTTTCAACACCAAGACCAAGATTTTGAAAGTATTGGTCTTGGTCTTGTTTTGATCATCACTAAAAAATACTACATCACATTTTAAAACAAATACATTCATTGCTGCGCTCAAAATTTAATAATAACAATATAAAAATAAAATATTAGTTTTAGTAATACATTGGATGGAATAAATAATAATTCTATAATTATTATCAATACCTATATAATATGTGATTTGTTCATAATACCATTTAGTAATATAAATATTCAATAAAATATGCTTGTAAGAATATACCTACTAATATTATTAATAATAGTTATTAGTATTTAAGTATCTTAGTATCTATATTATAAATAATTTAATAATCATAGTGTTTATGTAAATAAAAATTGTTATTGACAACGGCATTATACTATTTGGAATGATATATCACTCAGTTTAGTAGGTACCTATGTTAAAATATAACTAGGTGTATGTATTTATAAATAATAGATTATTTGTTAAAAACATGTTTAGAAAATGTTGATACCTATTTATATAGTTTATGATTCTAAAATTTCCTATTTTTTTTTTTAAATTTCATCGTATTAATTGTTAGTTACTAAAACCTATCGTATTATATAATACTAAAAAATAATATAACAATATAATACTGTATTATAGTATGCAATAATATAATATAAGTTAAATATATAATTTATTTTATTTAGTTATTTATTATACCTAAGTCACTAGGTTATCACTAACATAAATAGGGCCTAGAAACAAATTGAGTTAATGCGATATAATATTTTTTTATTATTCAACGATATAACGTGCGAGGAGATGTAGTTCGACAAATATGTGTAGGTGTATCGTGTATGTGTATGTGTAGGTATATTGTGTATGTGACAGATATATACAGATAAGAGACGAACGACTATCTCACATAAAGGGGCTAAAGACCTTAATCAGATATTATAATATTAACTATACACCAAATAAAATTAGGTAGTAAAACTTTTTCTTGTAATATTTTTACGTTTTATCTTTACAACTTGACATTGCTGAAGTGTTATATACTTATATCATATAGTCGGTATAACGTATAACTATACATTAACCTGACCTTAAGTTAAAATAATAAAATGTCTAGTACCTAGCTATTGGTTATGATGCTAATATATATAATGTAATATTTTTTATGATGAATATTTGTAAAAATAATAAATTGTTTCATACCGTCAACTGTGTAATAAAATGATTAATTCCTGCCGAATACCATTGTTGATCGTCGGGACAAGTACATGTATTTCTAGAATTTTTTTGGTAATTTTGTGGCTCATCCTCTGTCAAAATAAATTGTCCACCTGGTCTAAACCGAACATAACAAACAATTTTAATACGTTAGAATGTTAAACCGTGACATTTTACAAAGTTTAATTATTCGAGGCTATATATTCTTTTTAGGGAAGAGATTTCACTGACTTTTTTATAGTGTTTAATAATGTATTCTAATAATTTCCTAATGACATCATAACTATTATTGGTCGGATAACTTTTAAAGGTTAAGTGAATTGAATGATTTTTATAATTTACTCACAGTGAAAATCTAACCGCACAACAGTCCACCAACACACGTATTAGGTAAAATTTGATTCATTAGTTAGGTACCGAAAAATCTAGGTGGTGTACGTCATTCAAAAAACTTTCAAAGTTTCTTTTGAGATGCTATCATTATGTAGTATAAATGTGTAATAGTATGTAAACTTTTTTTTAGAATCTAATTGAATACGAAGATTTTTATTGTTTAATTATTTTTTATATTTAAAATATTATAGAACCGATAAAAATATAAAATACCAAAATTTATTAATTATAGTAATATTGTATTTTTTATAATAATATTTAATATGTCTATTATATAGGTAATAATTCTAATAAAAGTATTATACAGTATAATGCTTTTTCTTAAAGCAGATTTGTTACCATAATACATGTTCATTTTTATATAAAAGAAGAATACACTGCAGGATCTTAAATACATATTAATAAATATTATTAACTATACTCGATTACTAAGGTAAACTCGTGAATCGTGACAAGTTATATAAGCGAACTTGTCTAAATTAAATATTTAGATTTCATTAATATTTTGTTTAACATATAATATGTGTGAAGTGTAAATCTATATAATTATTAATACCTATTATAATATACTATATAATAAGTACTATAGTACATAACCCAATACATAGGTATACATTTATTCCATATAATATACCTATGATCCGTTTAATATAATATTATCTAATATCTTACAAACAGTCCTACAAGTCTATAAATCGTACACAAACTGCAAGTATCATGCAGCATTAAAGCAAAAGTACCTATATGTATACCTAACCTCATCGAACATCTAACTTATTCTCATGTTACCTACATATAAATAAATTTATATTAGTAGTTAATATTCAAAACTACTGAGACGATAATAGCAGTGGATGATGTGTAGAACTTTGCAGGATTTACCATTTTGTGAATATTTTAATTGGATCTCAATAGTGCCATATCTAAGCTAAAAAATGACATTGTAAAACCAATACATTTGTCACTTCGACCCTGAAAATCTAAAATGTGTGATATTGGTATGGGATTAGTATTTGAGCGAGGGTAATAATGAACTACCACATGTTATATTAAGTTAAAAATTTTGTAATATAAAAATTTAATTTTAGTTGTGCCTATTTTATAAAACGATATTTTGTTTATTTATTTTATTACCACCTGGGTGGTTGTATTATAAATTATAATATTACGTGTATCATAATAATAAATTATAGGTATTATATCTTTATTATTTAACTTACAGCTTATAACTGATCATGGTAGTAGACGACGATCGATGACTTCTGTAACGAGTGAATAATTTGCTAGCTATCGAAATCACCTGGTTTCGTTGGATCGTGAGCACATATAGCGAACGGTTGCCATGAGCCAGCAATACGACGTTGGCGGAACATCGCGTGACGCGATTTATTTTATCACCAATTAATGGCTGTGGTCTCCAACACGTAATGGCGTCATCGACAGTCGGCACAACTCGTGCCACGCTGCCACCGTTACCGTCGACATCGTCCAACCGTTTTCGTTTTCGTCCCAGCACTAGATCTTTAAACTCATCTTCGTTGTCGTCTTCTTCTTCGTCTTCGTCTTCGTCTTTGTCGTCGTCGTAGTCTTCATCGTCGACGTTATCGTCATCACCATCGTAGTCACAGTCCTCGACTTCAACCTCCTCCTCTTCTTCCTTCTCCTCTTCTTCAGCATCCTCATCATCCTCTTCCTCCTCTTCCTCAGACTCCATGTCCTCGTCCTGTTCATCATGCGCTTGCTTTCCTTGACAGTGGATCGACCCCAGACCGTTGCACGTATCACGGAATCGACAGCGCTTCTCACACCGTGGCTTACTGTAATTTGGCCTATGATATGGAGACCGTTTTGTGGGGTACGTTTGCATGTGACGGTGTTGTTGCGGTCGTCGATACTGATGGTTGCTACAGTTCTCGGGGAGACGATGGACGCGAGATTTTCTGCAACGACGAACGGAGCCGGAAGTCTGACTGGCCTTTGTTTTTCGGCTTTGTATAAGACGTTTGGCGGTTGTTCCGAACGATTTTTTGATGGGTGATATTACGTATTTTGATATAGGATAACTACAATCATGAGATGGACAATTTAATGAGAACAATTTTATTGATTTGGTTAAGTCAAATAAATTTTGTTATATTTATAACTTATAAGTTATAAGTTATGATAATTGCCGAATAATATGTATTCTATTTTAACTCTCTATTAATAAGGTTAAAGTTAATATTATAGAGAAAAATATGAACCTAAATTGGTTAAAACATTTTAATTTCCTTTTTTTTTTTTTAATACTCGGGTCAAATAATTAACCATTTCGTTGACTATTTAATATTTATCCTATACTACGAGTACATTATAGTAGGTATTCCTGTTTCTTATTTAATATTATAAAAGATTACAGTACCTACTGACTTAAGAAATTATTAGTAATTAAATACGACTAAATTATTAAATAAAAAAATATTTATTTGTTCGTTTATTTAGTTTTATATAAATTATTGTGTACCTACAGCGCCATTGAATAAAACAATATTTGATTAACTTTTAAATTAAAAATGTTAAAATAATAGGTAATCACATTAATGATTTTATTACTTCTTTAAAAGAAAAACCTCTACATAATATAAAACAATATTTTTACTGTTTTTTATTGAGTTAGTAGTATTATTAGCATTAATTATTAAAACCAAATTGAATACTTTTAACCTACCTACAATGAACAATTTTTATACAACGATGAGCACAGAGTGACGACGAATAGTTATTGTCAGCGATAAGCATAAGATATATCGTTTAATCTTTATTGATGTATTTTTATTGCATAGTGTAATATACGTACGTATATAGGTTAACATATCTTTAAAATATTATTAAAATTTATGAAAATCTATCATAATGTTGTGACTCCAGAGTTGGCTAAATACTAAGTTACCAAAAGTATTTCGTATACTTTTAGCGATATAAGATTTATTTATTATAATATATGACAACATAATAATATACATATAAAGGTACAACCTAGAAAGTGTATTTGTAACAAATCAATTTTTATGTACATACACTAAAATATGAACTGAAGGAGTCATCGTCCATTGTATTGACGAAGGCACCATATTGACTTAAACGAACTATACACAAAAGCGTTGAAATTAAATTGAATATCTTAAGTATAAAAATAAGAAATTTATTAATATATTATTGATCATAAATGAAATAATAAAATTGACTTTAATTGTTAACAGGGAAGTATGGCAGTACAAAATAACTGTTAACATAGAGCTTTTCATACAGTTTACTGATTGATTAGGTCTATGCCAAGGTGGATATATATATATCCACCTTGATCTATGCAATAATAATATTTGTGAACTTGTTATACATATAGATTTTGATAATAGTATAATCAAATATGGTGATTAATCATCGATTAAGTGAAAATAAAATTCCACGATGTTTTTATTTACATAGAATATTATTAAATGAAATCATAATACATAACACATAATACATTATTTGTATGTTACGATAATTTTACTGGCTTTTAATAATTGGTCGTATAATACATATTATAATTACGAGTATCGTAAAATACTGTGATTTATATAATATTGTGAATTTGTGATGGTTTATAATCGTTAACTTATATTTTGTATGTACTTATAGATATATATAAAAGTGATTGAAATGCATATAGTAATATTAAAAGTAATGAAATAAAAATCAGTGTAGGTATAATAGTATATTACATTAAAACTTACAATATATAGGTAGTTTAGTTTAATTCAGAATATCAAATTACGACTCATCAGTGGCTGCGGCTTAATTTATGAACAGAATATTATAACGCCATCTAGCGTTCCGATACAAGTCCTTAATCACTCAATTTATCTATACTTACCAAATATTATAATAGTAGAATTTATAAGGTAGGGGGATGCACTGTGAAGTACTGGGACCAAGTTGTAAAATTTTACGGCTATAATATGTTAACTGCATCAAAATTACATAAAAATTATCATTATACAATTTGCGACAAAACCGATGAACTGAGATACGAACTGTGACAATTTATTTTATATAAATTATGTCTATAGCCATATAGGTACCTACCATCCACAGACATATATAGGTATTATATCTTATAATATATATGTCTGTGGTACTATCACTATGTGTACACCGATACGATAAAATATATTAGGTATAGGTATATCGTATGTAACATACATCGATACATCATATAGGCATACCTATAATCTATATTTATTATATATCGCTTAATTATTTATGTTATGTTGGATACAAATTGGTAAGTAAAATTCTAATTTGTTTTT
This sequence comes from Rhopalosiphum padi, assembly GCF_020882245.1. NCBI lineage: Eukaryota > Metazoa > Arthropoda > Insecta > Hemiptera > Aphididae > Rhopalosiphum > Rhopalosiphum padi. Next base: position 42,261,930 of record NC_083599.1, read on the forward strand.
AAGTTTAAGTGCAATATACTTAATATTGATTACTTTACAAGTGAAGGATTATTACAAATGATAACACTACTTAATACCTATTTGTAGTGTTAGATGACAGTAGAAAAAATAATGATTTAAGTATGGTGTTGTATCGTTTAATATTTAATTTAATATGGAACTTAAAACAATGTTTAGCTAGAATGGTAAATAATTAATTGTTGAACAATTTTTAATTTCAATTTAAATATGAATCAAAAATAAGTGGCTATAAAACACGGGAATGCTCAAGTAAAACAAGCACTTTATATATAGTAGGTAGGTACTAGTTATATAAAATAAATTGCCACATGCATGCAGTTTTTATAATATATCTTATATTCTTATCGGTTTTGTCGCAGGTTGTATAATGTTAAATTATTTTTTGCCGCAGTTAACATATCGAATTTTAGAAAAGGTGCAATTTTTCCGCAGTTTATCATCTTCCAATCTTACGTACCTATAAAGAATTTTACTCATTGGATAAAAACGATTAAAAAATAATAATAGTACAAATGAATAATAATAGTAATACCAATGCAACGAAAAATCCCGTTATAACAAAAGTCATGGAAGTCCCTTGCCGAAAAGCAGGGCTTATAAAGAGCTTATTCGAATTTTCATTACAACTAAATTTCCGTTATAATGAAAAAAAAAATTCGGTCTCCTGGAGTTCGTTGTAACGGGATTTTACTGTAATAATAAATAATTATTATATTTACTTAATCCCAGCGGTTGCTATGGATTGAAAATGATAGGATGGTGAGAGACATATTGATGTACGATGTCATAGTATTTAAATTTTTTTAAATACCTCGGTGTCACACTGTCACTGAAAACATTCCGTACTCCTACATAAAAATAATGTGTCCGGTAAGCGAGTATTAATCGCTCTATCTGGCCAACTGTACTAAGTTGATCTGAGTAATAGTAGACACATATTTTATAATATGTAAGATAAATCAACATACCACAGTCCATATCACATTTGTCTTTAAATGTTCGACCACCAAAAAAATATTGTTATTTTTTCAATTTAGAATCGTCAAATCTCCTCTTGTAATTTATTATTAAATTAAAACCGATTTTACAACATTATCATTAATTCTATGTAGAAGTATGGCATTAAGTTTCGCATCGGTAGTTCTAATTTTTTCAATATACATGGTTTACAAGTAAATAATAAATTAATAACCTTATATTTTATATTAGTATTAGTCCATAGTTTTTGTAAATAATTTAGTAAAATTTATCACAACATTTATTCAGATAATAATAATATATAGTAAATTAATTGTTTGAATAGGTACTTCGAATCATTATTCAATTAATTTATTTCTAGTTCCATATATTTATACTTTATACAGACAATTATAATGTATTTGTATTATGTTTAATTTATTTACCTTCACCGCACAATATTGTTTTTTAATTGATTACTAACGCTAGCTGGTTGTTTTTGTCTTTACATTTTAAATTTAAATTCTATAAATTTTTATTCATTGAAGCTTCTTTTTTTCGGTGTCAATTTTTAAAACTGACTAAACAATGACAAATTAGATAGTAAATACATTAGATAGGTAGTATGTATAGGGTACATACTAATTTTGTTTAAACTTATAATTTATTTCTCCCGTAATATTTTTTCACAACTTGAAGTCTATTTTCTCTATACGATTTAAATTGTCTTACTTTGTCTTCCACTTTTTCCTTCCAATATAATAAATTACAAGTTATAACTAAAATTTTTAAAAGCTTTAACTATGAGTATGTTCTAGCTTTTAAATTTTTATAATTTTGAATCTAGTTTTCTTTTTAACAATACCTAATAATTTTTCATACATTTGTGCAAAAAATAAAAATGATAATATTTTCACTAAATGAATAATTTTTTTCGTGTGTACGAGTATCGTACATCGAAAGTATGGAATAAACGTCTACCGTCTATTTCTAATCGAGAAACTAGCTGTGAATAATAATAGAAGAGTGGTATGCGTCTCATCTTGACACTACGCCCCAACCTCCCAACATGTGTTTCTCAGGAAACGAGCAATGCGTATCGTCGGACCGAAAAACGATACCAGTAAAAATACGTGTTGGAAGGTATCTACGATATTCGTCGTTGCGCTGCACTACTGAACACCACTCGTTTGCTAAAATGAAAACGATATTAGTATGATGATCGAGCTAAAGTTATTGGTATAGAGTCGAACGGCCGTGGCGTGACGAACGTGACAAAAACGTCCCACGACTACCGTTTTACTAATAACAACAAACTGAACATTTCGTGGTTACACGCTCGTGGGATTACCGCAAATAATTTATGGAAATGTGCGGTTCACATCGTAACCGCTGTTCGTTGTACGCAAACGACCGCAGTATACAATATACTAAAAATATTATATAAATTATATTATGGTAAGCATAAATACATTGTATAGCAATGAACTATTATACCGTGTAGCCTACACTGAACCGTGTATTTGCAAACGGGTAACCACGATATTTTCAATCAGCCAACGCGACCTTACACTCCACCACGGTTACGAGAATCATAACAATATCCGAAAAATATAATTTTGAAATTTACGATTATTTTTTAAGGGTGTAAAGTGTTAAGTGATTCAAGTGATTGTTTATTAATGCAGTGCACGCGCGGTAAGTGTGATGGGTAATTAATTTAACATATAATATATAATATAGAAAAAATTCAATTGCGTAAAACGTTAACAAGAGGTTTGATAACATGGTAAAATGTTGTCTTTTCGTTTGCTAAATGATGGAGTAAAGACGGGTTTCCACTACATTTGTGTACGTGAACGTGCATAAAAGTACTTTTCTGTGATAGGTTGGTATAATACATAGTAAGCTTGAATTCTACCTTTTGAGCTATATATGTTCTATGGAATCTGCTATTGTATTTAGTTATAAAATTTAACTTTTTGCATGGCGCTTACTAATGTCTAATATAGTAATATACTATATTCGGTCAATCGTGGCACCTATATTTCTTTGAAATTACGGTACAGGAGCGGGGTTAAGTCGCAATCAGTTGAGACAACAGTCGTTTACGTTTTTAATAGGCACACAACTACACAAGTATATAACGCGTTGCCGTCCAGACTATATACGTTGTGGTTATACATCCAATTGTCTTACCGTCGAAATCTTTGAGTGTACATAATATGACGTATATAGTGGTGTGAAGGACGACAAAATACTGGCATAATGATTCATGAATTGAATTACTAATAAAATTCACAAGTAATATGCAACTATAAAAGTCTCGTCCGGCAGATCCAACGAAACGCGTAACCTCATGGAATTTCCAGAGGATAGGGTGAGAATATAAGACGTACATTATTTAGACAATTATACATTATGATTACTTACAGATTCCATTTATAAATATAGATACTTAAATATTTTATTTTGTGGTAAATACTGTATTGTTCACTATTTTTATTTTTTAGTAAATTGTTATTACATTTCTCTTGAGTAAGACTTGAATTTTATAAATAGCAACATTAAATAACAGCAATTTATAATTTGATCATAAATATCTACACTTTTTTGGGGCATTTTTAGATTAAGTAATGTATGACTTTATGATGATATTGCATTTTTGTGTATGTCATCACCTTTTAGAGTAGTAACAGTACCTAATAACGATTTAGATTTTCTACTTAATTTTTTCCTTGGAAAGAGAGTTTAGTTGGTATTTTATGTAATCAAAAATGAAAAATGTTCAGAACTTTTCAAGAGAACAGTTTTCAACAAAGTCGATTTTCTTATTTGGTAATACTATAAAACCGAATCTTAAGTACTTAAAATTGTCATAAAATATTTTCGTGTTTTATATTTGCATTTTCTATACATCATAGACGTATAATAATTTTGTAATATCACTGATTTATAATAAATATACTGGTAGTTGATAGTTTTTTCTATTTTAAAATTTTAAATATTAGAAAATTACTTAAGACCCTATTGAAAATTATCTACGATTGTCTTTATAAACGTATACTAGAATCTTGAACAAAATAATACTATTTATTATGTATCACTATAATAATATGTGTTCAATCGTAAGATTGTTTTGTAGAGATAGTAAATAGTAATAGATGATTGAAGTTAAAAATAAACCTTTTACAATTACAAATAATTAAAAATTATTAATTATAGATGCAACGTAGGTATATTGTATTAATTATTTATTTAAATCATACTATATAGTTTATACCGTTTAAAATTAATGTTCTAAATGATATTCATATCTAATAAAACAAAAATAAGTTATGAAAGGAGCACATGCTCTTAATGTTCCTTCCCTTTGAATATGATTATGATTTATGATACAGTTCGGACACGTAATTAAATATATAGTTATAATTGTCTGAGGATGCTTCAGACTCCTGCAATAAGATATTATTAATTACATTTTTTTTTTTATCTAAAGTTATTACTTATTAATTTTAAATGGTTTCTTTAATAGTTATTTTTCACAGATTTATTATAAATTACAATATCTATACGAGCGATAATGCTATTGATATTAATATAATCTTATCAACAATTATTTTTATCCATATTTTATGTCGGTATTTTCATAATCAGTGTTTTTTTAATTCATTATCATTAACATTGAACTGTTATCGTACAACAAAATAAACTTTATACGGCATAAAATATAATTCCTTACACAAATAATATTTCATTATTAAATACGTGAAAAAAAAACGTTTGTATTGTGCCTATTTATATCTATTACAGTATTACTAAATGCATAGTAATACCTATTATTATGACACGTTACGTCAATTTACCTATATCCTGTACGATTCTAGTTCTTACCTACACCAAGTATTAAACTATATTATACTTGTTCAGGATCCAGGAACCATTACTAAAGAATATATAAAATCGGATAAGGTCCAACAGCTAATAATGATGACCAATATTTCAGTCCTTAATCTGCAGTAATCGTATTATATGTTTAATTATTAACACTTTTACGAATAGATTATCTTATAGAATAAAACATAGTAATTTTCATTATTAACACGTTACGAGTTGCAACATCATAATATAATAATAGAGTTTTTTTATTAGGATACCAGGGCAAGTTTGGCTGTAGGGGTAAACTGACACACGTCGAATAAAAATTACACAATTTAAGATACAACGTAACACCATATAATATGTGCATCAACTATAGTTATCCAATTCATTAACATACGTAAAACCAAAATCGTGCAATTTAAATCACTCCACGTGTTATCAATATAATAAATTTGTATGTTTAAAGTAAAAAATAACTTCAGACGATGACTAATCTATTTAACTATTTTACTGCAGAACAAATTATAAGTTGTCAAAATAAAGACAATAGTACTTATGTATGTATAACTAAATTATATAATAATCGTATACATAAATTATCAATAATAATTAATAATTTCAATAATATCAATTACATAAAAAAAAAATATAGCTTAGGACTAGTTGTCAATTGATATGATATATAATATATATATAATTTAAGACGAATTGATACGTGTAATAGTTATCTTTGTGCGACTAAGATAATAAATTATGAATAATCTAAATAATGTAATGATGTAGAAATTATTATAGAATTTTTTTTCTGTATCAATTGTACAAAGCCAGTTAATTTTTTAAGTTATCAAAAGATTAAGTTATATTTTAAACTCATCTGAATGAAGCAATGAATGTATTGATTTTATAATGTGCGTTGTGTGTCTTTTTTTGTTCGTGTTCAAAGACATATTTAATTACATAATGTTGTTTTTAAATAACTAGAGAAAAAAAAATTGTGGAAATATTTTCATATTTTAGTAGGTACTATTATAGTTTTATTAAAATATAATCATTTGGTATAATCATAGATACAAAAAAAGTTAGACATCTTCGCTCAAAATCACTTTTTATTGTATGAGCACGTACTCACTATTCGCACAATTTGAATTCATCGAATTCAAATTTAATACATTCATTACAATTTACAGTGACTTACTGAATGACGAGGTACACTTGCGCTTATTATGTTGCAGAGTAAACTCACAGTTTTTTTTACTCATTTTGATTTGTTAAAAAAAATCATTATTTTATAATTATACAACATAATAAAACTTATTCTAATGAACATTTTTATAATAAAATTATATAATATATATTTTTCCTGTTACTTGTTAATTTTTATATATATTTATAAATTTATAATATTTGCGATTATATCAATATTGAATACAGTAATATACTAACCAAAACCTATGTCAATAGTTTAGTTATGTAACATTTTTTTAACATTTTTTTTTGTTTACTAAATTCGTTTAATCATTAAGACGATCATTGAGTATCATTACACAGCTTACTACTTACATATTTATAAATTGATATAAATACATTTGATAATTTATAAAACAAAATTATGTAGGTGGAAAAAACATATGCAAATTGTGTTTATTAGCTCCGGTACTTCGGTTAGATTTGGTGTGGTCAAAAAATGTCCAAAGAAAATCAAATTTTTCTTTTTATATCTATAATATTGTATTATCTACCTAATTCTTTACTCGTATATACAAATCCGTAATACTATATTTTTAAAATTATAGCACTTCATCAATCATCGATTCAGTGTCTATTGAGATGCTTATTTTGTACAGTGGAAACAATCAAAATTGTTCTATGACTCTATACATACTTTATACTTTATAGACTTAATAAACACAGTCGATATAGGTATCTTACAAGCAATAAAAATAGTGGGTGTTAGAGTGTAAGAAACTAAATTTGGTTTCTCTCTTCCTTACTTTGTTTATTTATTTATTTTTTAATATAAAACTTCAACTTAATGTAAAGAGATAATTTTTTTGTTTATAAAATAAAATGCCTAGTCGTATATCATTACATACCCAGCTATATATTATAAACACAAATAATTACATGTAAATCGACATTTGAACTAACCTTATACAGTTGTATTATAATATATATTCGAAATAATACTTATTAATATATCAAATATCCATATAGGTAGTCAGTTGCCTGTTCGAACGTACCGCATAACCATGTACTATAATAATATGTACAGTCGGCTGAGAATCGATAACGATACCGAGCGCTACAAAATGAGAAACACGTTTTTCGATTTTACCTCTAAGTAAGACTGGTGAGTCGTGCCGCTCTTCTCAAAACGTATTCCAGTACCAGGGTCCCAGAAAGAAATGCGTTTACTCTGCGCTTCATATTATTGGGGCGGACAGTGAAACATTCGTTCGTTTCTCTCGTCCTTCGTCTTCGTATATTTACATAATATACCAGTATTTGTGTTATAGTAGGTATACTGTAATAATATTATTGATCGTAATTCAATATTTTTCTGTTCGTTATCGTCGTTATTATTTAAACGATGAGCGAGTCAAATATTGTTGTATTGTGAATTGCAATAAAGAAATATAATGTAGGTAGATACATTATTTGTTAAAAAATAACTATATGCGTTGGCTCGATATTACTCGTATATAGTTTTTTTTTTATCAATTTTTTTTGTTTTATTATATTAAATTTATTAGTATGATACGATATGTAGTTAACCCTAACCTAGTTATGCCTGATATGGATTTTAATTCATAGCATTTTTAATAATATGTATATTATATTTAAACTCTTCAAATTATATTCTCAACATTTTTTGTTGTGAAATATAACAATATTCAAAAAAATAGCAGGAAAATACTAAAGATTACAAAATTAAACAATATACCTATGGTTCTGTATAAGTTTATGTATTTATACCTATATTATTATTTATTTATTTATGTATTTAGTAATAACTAATAGCTTAACCATACTCACCGTATTGTTAATTTTAAATAATACATTTTTATAAATTTATTAAATACTGATGGATTTAGTAATATATATATATATATATATATTATACAACTATAATAACTGCAATAGAATAGTATATGGTAGGTTGTATTTTAAATATAAAAATAATATATTAAAATACTTAGATTTTTCTATGGAGTTTGTGATAAAAGATTATGTTTTTGAAACACGAACTTTCATTTTTAATGTTTGGTGTGAATTGTTAAGCAGATGATTCTTTTTTTCTTTTTTCTAATGTTGATTTATTGAAATAAAAATGATAGTAAGTATCTATTCTGAGTTTTATAATGTATATTATAACAAGTTTTAAGCATTACTATCTTAGATCTTAATTAATATAGTCTAATACTATATTAAACATCTAAATCTATCTATATATGTAAAAATAAATGTTTCTTTGATTATTCTCTATTACCTTAAATATACTAATGGGTAATTTTTAATAAAATTTATATCAATAGATTCCTTGGGACTTGGAGGATGTTTATAGTTTTTTTTCTAATTATTATAATGTTGCTGAATAATTGTCTGTTTATCTAAATCTAAATGATTGCTGCTGGTTGTAATCGTGATTTGCTTTCTTAATATACTGGACATATTTTTATGTTGATAAATAAAAACGAACACCAATCTTTACAATATTATATTTACACCAGCGTTTAAGTAGGTATCCGTTGAATCTGTCTTTAGTTTTTTGTGTTAACATCAAAAGTATGTGTTCAGGATGATGAAGCAAAAAACATAAAATTAATCATTGTAATAAATATTGTTTGTACTTTAATTGAAGCATTTGAAGCAAAACGAAAAATATTAGTATAATTTTAACCCAAACGAAGTCTGGACAATTATTATACTATGTAGTATAATAATAATATAGATGATAACAAGTAACAATGTGTATGGTTATTTTGATAGCTGAAATATACATTTTCTACTGTACTAAATCCATTTTTGTTGCATACAAAATATATCTATAAAATTAATATTTGTATATTTTATTATTGTAATTAATTATTGTTATTATTACAGTGAAATATTTTTATTAAAATGGACAACTAAGGGCCACAAGATCATCAAAAGTATCCGTTATTTTAGACTGCAGGTTTCCGCTGTAAATATGCATTATGCTTAAATATTGTATTTTTATGAACAAAATTCGATAGTTAATAATTAAATATTAATATATATTTACATTTAGCGCCATATAAGTATACAATTACATACATAGTTAATTAAACAATCATATCATATATAATTATAAATGTATTAATATACGCAACTAATTTTATCATTATCTGCTATAATATAATATATAACATATAGTCATATAATAATATATAACATATGAGTATAATATTATTTAATCTGCCGTAATCCGTGACTTGACCGTCAATGCTTGAATGGTAACGCTGTTGCAGTGTTGCGTACTATTTATATGAGAAGTAAGTAATTAAATTTGAGTTTGAACTAAGATTGTTGTCCGTTGTCAAGGTATTGAGGCTAAATTTACTGCCCGTATCCGTATTAGAAAAAAATCCGTTATAGACAAGTCGAAATACACCGTGTTCTATCTTTCTTTTAGCTTAATCATTTTATTTGATTTCACTTTATTTGAATACTTAAGTACAAAAACGCAAGACTATTATGTAAAATTTAAAATTATAAGTTAACTGTTGATAATTTAACATAAATCAGTAAATTCAATTCTGCACCACTGATTTGATTTGATTGAAAAAATGAAAAATGTTTATTTAAATGATTACTTAATCGGTTTCATATTATTATACTATTATGTATATATGTATATATGTATCAATTATAATTTATATTCGTTTTTATATTTTTAATTTTTAGTTACAAATTGTACAAGTATTTAATAAGTATTAAACGAAACAGAGAAGTATTGATTTATTCCTATATTTAATTTTTAAGTTTTGTGGCGAAACTTGTCTATCATAGAAACTTTATAACTACTTTATTTAATAGAAGTTTTATCTACAACTTTACTCTATATTATATTTATTAATTAAACCGAAAACCATACTTATTTTTTTATTTTCTCTATATTTTCTTAATGTACTCGTAATAAAATACGACTGTAACTGTGTTATATAACAATTTAAATATTTAAATTGAACTATTTTATATCTATGGAAATATTATATAATAATATATTATTATTACATATGCCTTACAATAATTTCTTTAAAAAATATTTATTATTTTATTTATTCAGTATTCTGGCTAGTTAAATTTAAATATAGTTACACAAATACAAAAATATCAAATTATGAAATGTAATAACAATTCATCTATTTAAAACAAATTGTAATTATAAAATATTATGTAGATACTTCGTTTTTATAATTCAAATTAAGAACAAATACTCTTAAAAAAAAATTAAAATGATAACAAAAATCTGAAAACAAAATTTCATACTTTTAAAAATATTTTTTTTATTTCTTAAAACCATTTTTTATAATGAATTTTAATACTTATTATTTTTTTATAAAAATACACAATAATAAAATAAAATATTAAAATTCACTGCACTAACTGAAAACAACATTTAATAAAATTAAAGAAAATCATTTATGATAGTAATGTGTTATTTTTTAATTTATATTTTTAACGTTATTTTTTTTGTACAAGAAGGTACACAAAACATGTTTTTTATAAAAAAAAATTCACAAAACTATAAACACTTAAATATTTTGTTTTTAAATTCGTATTTATTATTTATTAACGATTCTCAAGACATGTTTATATTCAGAATTCAGTAATTAATTTTACTGTCACTTTCTTATTTTGAAAAAGTATCGTTCTGCCGAGCACACGCAACAGGTTGATATACGTCTGATTCCCTGGTACCAAATTTCAAACCTACTACTATAATACGTTTCTGTCCTAACTCATGTTTTCAATTTTTTGTGAAACGGTGAATCACCCTGTTTTTTATATTTCTCTTATTGGGTTCCGTTGTAAATAAATATAACATACCTATATAACCTATGACTACAATCTTTCTGATTTAAAAATTATTACAATGATAATTATGTATTTTATATATTTAATGTATTAAATTATGTTGACCTATTATTAAGATTGACTCACAATTTTATTAAAACGGAATAAGAATATATTAAATATAGTTACATAGTATTGTTAGTTTATAAATTATATTACATTTTTTGTAACCTAAGATCTATACTTAGTAAAAATCACTTAAGAATAGTATATATTTGACCTGTTCAATCAATTATTGATTATATTATTGAAAGTTGGGGATGATCTAATGATGTTCATCTAAGAAAACTAAAAATGACTGAAATTCAATAATTCAATTTATATTAAAGTTACCTAGCTATAAAAGCTTTGATATTATTTTTAAAGAGCTAAATGTGTATAATTTTGATATAATAAGTTATTTCAAAAATCTCTATAATTAGTAATTACTTATGTATAAACATAGAAATTTAATACCAATATATGTAAATATAACTAAATCTATATGTTATAAATAATGTTCTGGTTTCAAAAGCTTATTAAATACTGCTATTATTCTACGTAAAGATTAAAAAAATAATGTTAAGCTCTTTAAAAGTTATTATCATTTTAAGTATAGCATACTATAAGATTACACTAGTTTCTAATGTTTTGAAATATTATATAGTACTATTTTATTTTAATTACACGCTGTTATTATTATTATTATAGATAATCATATTATATGATAAGCAGACTAATGTTGCTATATTTTTTCTATTCAATTATATTTAACTCTTTCTTTCACTTGTTCTTTTTTTGTTTATATAGCCTTCTTTTAAATATGTATATTATTTTTAAATAGTAGAAATTATATGTTTATATTTATTATTATATATTTATACAACTATTTCAAGAACTCACTACCTTCAATACAAGCATTAGTTTAAAAAGGGTGTGTGAACAATAATTATTGATGTATACAATCTAATTAATATATTTAACTGTTTGTTTGAAAATAAATACAAAATTACATATACAAGTTATATATAAGATATATTATGATTATGATTTTTTTCAAATTTGGTTCTTAATAAAATAAACAATAATAATCAACTAGAAAAATCATAAACTCGATTCACATAATAACTTTATCGGTACACATAAATTTATAAGCTATTCAATTTTTTCATATTACCAAGAATAGCAAAAACTATTCAAAAGTACTTTTTTTCTTTAAATAAATATTTAATTTCAAATTTTTTAAATTTTTAGAATATTTAAGGACTATTTTTATAATTTTGATTTATTATGTCAGTAATAGTGCCCTGTAACGATTCAAAATCATATTTTTAAAAAAGATAATCAACTTTTAAAATATTAAGCTGATGATGCATTTTTTTTTTGTATCTGAATGAATTATTGGTTTTACAATTATATTTTTTATGTGTGTTAGTGTACAAAAGTAGCATATAGAATGATTTAGAATTACATATAAGAATACATATAGGGATGTATAATTTAAATATTCAATTTTTTTAGTTTTTTTTTTTTTTTTTATAGATGTCGATAAAAAAAAGTAGTTAAAATACTTGAAAATTTAATATAGGCTTCCTAATAAATGGATTATTTCTTAATTAAGAAATATCGAAAACTAATTGTCACAATATTTTTTATAAGCATTTAAATTTAAAATGTTGACAAAATTCGTTAAAATCTCGAAAATTAAAAATTATTTTGTAGTAGGAAATTTATGAAAAATGTCTGTTTATTCCAAAGATTCTTTAAATGTTTTGCAACCTAAATTAAGAAAATAATTTCTACCGGAAAGTTAAATTAGTTTTTTATGGCTGTTTAAATTTAAATTTTTACTACTTATTTATTCACTTTCAAAAATGTTTGACACTTTTGAGTTTTGAGCCAGAGCTTGCGCTAAAGAAATATTAGAGCTGCACACCCTGTTTATTTTATAGAAATGAAAAAATTTGACGCTCGCTTGGCTTGCGTATAATAAATAACACATACTATAATAAATATTATATAATATATTATACATCATAATGTTTAAATAATAAAATTCCTTAAATTATATTTTGATTAACAACAATTAATATTCATCTAATTTTAAAATGTTTTTTTCTTTTTTATGACAGCCTTTTCATCAATATCACTATTTTCTATTTAGTGATGGTTACTAATTTGATCACAATCACAATATGTATTTGGTGGCATAACATAATGGTCATGACCACGGTTTATCTTAAAGACTGTAGATTTAATCTCTTGATATTCATAGATAAATTATCAATGTTTTAATCATAATTTCTAATAAATTCGGAAAACAAAATAATGTCAAATGATATAAACTCATAGATATAGAATCAATTATTAAAAGATCAAAACATTATTTTTTATGAACTGCACGACATTTAAATAAGAACTGCACATTTTATGCATAACTGCACGTTAGCGCAAGCTCTGTTTTAAGCTATTTATAAGTATGAACTATATTTTTAAATTATTTTAGTTAATTTTTTATTAAAAAAAAATATTCGATGGGTCAAATTCTTAAAAATTTAACACAACATCCCATATAAGTTGTTCTTATATCCATTAATTATTAAAAATACATAAGCACAGATTTTTAAATGTATTTTAATTTTGATGTTATAATTTTGATGAAATACAGGTTACTGTGATTTATATTTAACGTTCTATGTAATTTAATTGTAAATTATATAGTAATAAAGTAGTATCTAACAATTATAATTTGTTCATAGTTTTAACTACACACATACATATATATATATATATATATATATATATATATATACTTGTACAGTGTACATTAACACACATTTTTCCATAAACATTACGATAACCCCGACCACTACTGTTCGTATTGCTACACCACTATACTCACCCAGCTATTCATCTTTTATTTACACACTAGACTTCTAGAGTGTTTCTTTTTTATTCGTGGATCCCTTTTTTATGCCCATTTTATTATGGAAGCCTTACTTGTTTTTTAGATTTTTAGATTATTTTATTAAGTATTCAACAATAAGTTATTACAGCTCGAAAATTAGAAATCCTACTTTGTTTTAATAATTTTAATGCGTCGTTTTACACAATAAAAATAATAATAATAGTGTATAATAATAAAAAGTGTATATTGTATTTAATTTAAAAAATATTATAAATTACAGACAAACAGAGCTTATAAATTTTAATTTTAATGAGATGAGTGAAATTACTTTTTATTATTACAATTAATACTCTTAATATAATTATAGTATTTTTATTAACGACATTCAAATATTATTTCTATATAGTACTAGTGTTTTACTTATATGCTTTTCGTTATCGACGGTTGTTTCTCGGAAGTTCACACAATCGCGGACGGTCGTAAACAATTAGTATTTTTTATCAACAACGTTCAAATGTTATTTCTGCAGTATACTGTAAAAGCACTAAAATTACACTGTATAAGTATAGACTATACCATGTACATTATAATTTAATATAGGTACAAACATTTTTTTTCCCCACTAGCCGCTTATAATCTTTATAAGATGATCTTTGAAGTGAACCCCAGGGTTTCGAAAAACGCATTTTAAGAAACGCTTTCCTGGGTGTTAGTGATGTAAATACGTATTTGGTATCTGGACGCGCGTACTTTCGCATTACGCCCCCGTCGTATACACTAATAATAATATAATACATAAATATAATGTAATATTTTCGGTAAAAATTATATAAACCTACCGTAATACAAAAAGTAAAATAAAGGATTTTAATGACTATATATAACAAAAACTGAAAAACATATCTCGATGTATGCTTGGTGATATAACCTGACAAATTATTATTTCTACTCAGGATCGTTTTTCGTATACAATGATATAAATTGAATTCAAATTTCATACACCAATTAATTTTTTTTGTTGGTTTTTTTCGTGTAACTCAAATACGAATAACCGTAGATACTTGAAATTATTTCTTCAAATGTTTGTAATAGCATTTTCCTCTTATGCTATACAATTTATCAAAATATTTGTATTTATTTTTTGATCTTTTTATCGATATTTTAATTACTTTTTTTAGTATTTTTTTAGTTTTTTTTTCTATAAATAATAATAATTGAACATGAACGAAAAAATTATCGCTCAGTAAAAATATGTATTACAAGTTCCTCATAAGTTTTTATTAAAGCCATTTAAAAATATAAAATATATAAATAATTATTAATTATATATATAAGCATCTGAAGTTTAAATTTGGATAAAATAGATATTTAAAGCACAGCAAGTAAAAATAGATCAAGCTAGATTTGCCATTAACATCTATTTTTAAGAATAATCTTTATAATATATTATATTAAAAATGCATTAATTCAGTATCAAGTCAGATTATTAGCATGTTATCGGGAAATTAGGAATTCTCCAAATGGTCTTCACGTTGGCAACTTTATTAATACCGCTACATACTTATTTAAAAAAATATATTTCGCGTCTATCTACTACCTAAGTAATACAATTTTATACTAATTTAAATATTTGGTGATATTTTAAAGTCTTTACGATAATTTCTCTTAATTTCAACATAAAAAAAATACCATTTTTATCAAAAGTTGTAAATACTACTCCATAAATCTTTTATCCATTTCACATTTTTTTTTTTACATTTTACATTTTACAAAGTACCTATTAAACAAAATAAAGTGAAATAACTATTTTTGGTTTTTACAGTTTATCAACAAGTAAAAACTTATTTAAATGTAGCACCTAAAACATCTCTCAATATTAAAGATTGAAGCAAAATATATACGCTTATATTTTATAAACCTAATTAATAATAATATAATATACTAGCTATAATCCGTATGTAAAAGTGTTGATACTTCTGGGCTATTGCAGAACTTTAGGAGTGTTTTAGAGGGAGATTGTTTGAGGTTAGGAATACACTAATTGAAAGTTATCGGGCGTAGTGATTAATAGGTACTTATAATAATAAAATACAAATAAAGCAAAACGGTATTTTTTTTTATTTTTTTTTTGGACGTTAGTGAAAATGTCGGTAGTTTGTTTAACTGCGGCGGTATAGTGGTTGGCGGGCCGGCGAGCGGTGAAAGTTGGGAAAACCATTATATTACAGTCCGATTACGAGGCGGGACTACTGGCTCCTCCCACTCCCACGCGCTCCTCATCCAAGTTCACATCGTATCACATCGTCGACGGTCACGCCCACTGCACCGCTGCTACAACTGCTCGCCACCGCCACCACAAACACCCCCCCCCCCGCCACGCACATCCACGTAAAAATATAATTAATACCAATTTCGATCGAAACTTTAACCATAGTTGACAGCACGCGATTGACCATCCACTTCCCTCTACAATACTTGCACCTGCCATAAACGATGAAAAATCTTGTTGACAAAGTCACCCTTTGTCACTCCATCCGGGTTCGGATTAAGGGTGATAGGGGTGCCACGTCCCATAAGCCCACATATGTAAAGGATTCATATATTCTGTCATATATTCTTGTTACGTGGTTATTAATTGTACTTTTTATAGTGATTATAATAAAAAAGATTCATTTTAATACAAAATAAAATGAAAAATATAAGAGAATCTATAAATATAATATATTTATTAAATAATAAATAATAGATATGTACGGATAATATTAGTGTGTGCTGTATCTCTCTTGCAGTATTCAATCTAATGATTGGTTTGCAGGTACTTCCGTGTTTCTCTATCACTAGCCTTCCTCTTCAACTCATGATATGAGTTACATCCTTGATCTTCTATATTATCTGACTTATGTATTGTAATCTTGGTCTTCCTCTATGATTTTTTCCATCAATTACTCCTTCTAAAATTAGTAATAGCAGCCCATCGTGTATTAGAATATGACCTATTAATTCATTACGCCTTTTCTGTAAACTCTTCCACATTGATTTCCTCTCTGATACCCTTTCTAAAACTTCTTCATTAGTGATTCTATCAGTTCAACTTATCTTTTCCATTCTCCTGTAGCACCACATTTCGAATGCCTCTATTCTTCTCATTTCTACTCTTGCAATAGTCCACGTTTCGCATCCATATGCGAGGATCCATATATTAGTGTGCATAAAATAAAAAAACCCAAATTTAGCAGAAATAATCATACCAACATGAAAAATATTAATTAGGGATACATTTTTATTAATTCGGATGTTTAATAAATCAACATAGGTACTTATATAAATGAATTATCAAAATGTTTATAATTTATAATTACATTTATGCAAATTAATAATTCACTGAAAATAATATTATAGGTATATGGGTTATATTATCTACCTACGAGTACATAAAAATAAAAAATAAGTATATATATATATTTTTTTATAAGTTTCAACTCTTTGTTATTATAAATTAAGTATACTTGAGTAATATTTTATTAAAGTATTAAATTAATGATAACGTGTTTAAACTATTAAATTATATTATTTAAAAAAGATAACATTTTAGAATAATATCAATGATTAATCTTACTTAATAATATAATGTATTATTGTGTATTTGTGTATAATAATTAATCAATCTCAATATCGATTACTGGCAGTGAATATAATTACTGAGTGATATATATACAATATGCATTATACATTATACATTAATACGATACATTATAATATATTAATATAATATAATTTATATATTATTAATATATTATATATATTTATTAAATAATTTTTAGTCATGCTTATTTTATTAATAAATGCTTAACCCTAATTATAAACGTTAAAAAACTAAATTAAAATGCTATCCAAAAATATTCAAAATATTTCATTCGGAATACTACTAAATTTTGAGTAATAGTAAATTTAAATTTGTGTAGATTGAACCGTTCAGGCATTTCTTTGAGGTACTATTATAGTATTATGTAGACGTGCAAAGTGTGGATTGTTGTCTGTCACTTGTCAATGATGCAAATAAATGCAATCCACCAAGCTGCAGTAGTGCAGTTTGATTGTTTTTAAACAGTGATTCAAATTTATTTCACATAGCCATTTTAATAATTTTATCATAAAAATATTCAAAACAGAGAAAAATGTATAACACGAAAACAATTTTAACAAACATTATGTGAAGATATTTTTTTTTTAAATTAATGTTAGTGATTAAAGAATATTGATTAGTGCAAAATGCTATATTTGAGAGGGATATAAAATTTTTATAAATTAAATTTTGACCCACGCAGTCGAGTAGCTAATGATTTAGTAATCCATCTAAACCACATATGTGGTTAAACTGAAATTTCTAATAACTTGAAATCCCTCTTAAGCAGAACATTTTGCTTTTGTTCGGTCACTAAAATTTATAAAAAATATCAAATTTACAAATCATTTTAGATATTTCTAAATAAAAAAAACTTTCATATCATACATTTTTCTCTGTTTTGTATACTTATATTA
This sequence comes from Rhopalosiphum padi, assembly GCF_020882245.1. NCBI lineage: Eukaryota > Metazoa > Arthropoda > Insecta > Hemiptera > Aphididae > Rhopalosiphum > Rhopalosiphum padi. Next base: position 42,280,318 of record NC_083599.1, read on the forward strand.
TAAATTATACTGTTCTGTGGGTGAAACTATAATCTGACATGATATTATACTATATAGTATATAGTGTGTATATAGCGTAAAGGTTATATATAAGTACATCGTACAGGATTCATACATAATATTATACAAAGCTATAGCATTATAGATATTGCTTATATTATGCAATATCATGTCAATATCTACCTACACTCCGGTCAAATTCAATAGTCAATATTGAATCTAAATGTATACACTTCATCGTAGGTACACATGATGTGCGGCACTCTAAAATACACACACCGCAAGATAACGTCGTATGTTGCAGTTGATATAATAGTCTATGTGTCTATCATTCCGTCCTCATATACTTATATAGGTGTATACTATTATATACATATATTATATACAGTACACACACCTACATTTTATTCCGACAGTGTGCCAGTGTCATATTTCACCTGCTACAGCAGCCTACAATATAGGTACCTACTATTATACTATACCACGTATGCTTTCATCCTCTCATTCTCGTTCACTTCCTCTATCCCCTCTCTTTTTTTTCTAGTTCTCTCGTTATTTCTCTCTTCGTTTAATACCATATATTATACCGCAATATTTATAATGCACCTTTAACGCTCATCGTCACGTCACCGACGCTACCGTTGCTCATCCCCTATGTATACTGCTACATCCTACACCAATAACAACAACAACAACCGACATCAAATATAAATATATCTATATATATATATATATATGCGGATAAGCTCGAGTGTAGTGCAACGTCGACGACGAAATAATGTTAAATAATGACGGAGACGGCGGTCGTTGTGTGTATATCGTATTTCGCGTGCGCCCCCGCCGCCGCCTACGCTTCCAAAGTATCGTGTATCGTGTACCACCATCACTACCCCCACCACCACCACCACCACCACCACCACCACTACCCCGGCGTCACTAACGCTGCCGCGGATATCGTATGTCCACCGTTCCGCGTTAAATTACACATTTTCCCCGCTGTTCGATTGTCGTCATGTATAGTCTTCGTCATTGCATTCGTATCATCGTACGGTGCAGTAGCAGCGTTATAATGTATTATTATACCATCATAATGGCGTGATATACGTACTATACAATATATTATACTACCTATATAACTACTGTTTACTATATAGAGTACCTATCTTGAAAATCAATATTAAATATTTATATAGTATAACTTAATATACAGTTTTACTATAGTAAGTTAGTGCTAAGTGTACAATATATATATATATGTGTGTGTGTGTGTGTGTGTGTGTATCGCGCACTCTTACGCGATATGATACAAAAATAAAAATAATGATGGGAGGTGGTCGCAAGTAACCATACTAATATAATACTAATAATATTGACAGTGACAGTATTAGAAACTTGCATCAGGAAAATACCATTTCGTATCTCGTTGGAGTAAAATTGTACTGCAGTATAGCGTACACGTTGATGACATGATAATAATAATATACATTTGTATTGTTTTTTTAAAAAAAAAAATAGATGTTTTACAATAGCCATTTAATTTAACTACTAGTAAATTAATAATAGTTTTAGTACTTACTCTATAACTATTTCCTTAATTTTGATGCAAATATAATATTCATTATATCATCTATGTTTTAGAGCATTTTGTATCTTTTTAAAATAAAATCGACATGTATATATTTACAATTATTTTTAGTTTCCCCGGTAATGAATGTTGATAACATAAAATGAGTGAAGGGGGTGTAATGCCACCCACGAAATGGCACATTAAAAATATTTAGTGGGACTTCGGCCTTCCTCCCAAATTTTTTTCAGCCTACTCGTATTTATGTCATCATAATACATGTATATATTATAATATATGTATGTAATAAATGCACAGATGTCTTGTGCAGGGTTAGTGCAAGCATATTACTTATGTTTATAGTAACAGTTTGTAGGGCTATGCACAACGTAAACTGCAACAGTAGTATTATATAATAATATTATACACTATAAACACTTGTATTATACTACGAATTTGATATATATAATATAAATATATATATATGTGTGTATGTATGTGTGTGTGTGTGTGTGTGTGTATAGTTAATATGCACGTCGGGTGGTGTCTGGTATGTGCGATGTACAATGACATGTCCGAGAGACGGTCAGTCCTTTCACCGTCGTCCGAAATCCATCTGGGCCGGTTATAAACACGTGCAACAGCGATGACGGTTATTGCCGCCACAGCAGTTAGTACTATAACATATAGTGTGGGAGTGACGTATAGACTATAGAGTGATATAGGTATTAAAAATAAATAAATAAATATAATGTCTGAGGCATATCTATATAATAAATTATTAGATATTATAAGTAAACGCATCTACAATTGAGTCTTTATTAGAGCAATTATTTTTATGAGCCATAAAAATGTGAAAAATATATCTATATTATATTGTAAATTATGCACTGAAACTTATCATAAAGACATAAAGTATATAATATTGTTGGAATCGCATAAGATAAAAATTGTTTTCTATATACTTCCTGTTAACACTTTAATTGCTATAAGAGTACTCTATAAATGACTTATTTTTTCATTTAATAACGAGTTAATAGTTACACTAGCTATATATAACAGTTTACATATGATACATATAATATTTATGTACCTACACTATTTTTTTTTTAATTTTTAAAATTGGTTTACCACTGAAAATACTCTATGGTTGAAACATGTTACATTATTACTATCGTAGTATATTGTATAAATACGTATTGTATATTTAACCCCACTCACTACCTATAAGACTTTCCGGTTCATCGATTCTTTCTTGTTATCCTACTGGGTTCTTATTATTCAAAAGACCCATTCAAGCCAAATGGAATCACGCGTCTTTATCCGTGTTTATGTTTTGGACCCTGACTACTACTTTTAGCTCCCAGTCTTTATATTATTTTTCTCATTGTAAACAGGAAAAAAAATGGTTTTAAGCGGTCCCCCATAAATAATTGTACACCCTAGTCAACCCCTGCTCTGTAATCTAAAGGTTTACATAAGAATCGTCCGCGCGTACGTTGTTGTATTGTATAGAAAATTACCGTAATTTGTCCAGATTATAGGAACATGTATTATGTATAATCGTAACTCTTATAATATGTTTATTTTTTATATATATATCTACATGCTATATTATTAAAAAAAATACATAAATCAAGACATATGGTACTTGTTGCAGCATTGGTTCAACCTACATGTATAGTACTACAGTCTGCATTTAAGATCAACTGATATAGTCGTTATTAATGAATAGTAATAGTAAAATTAAACGAATTGCTACACGATCATTCGTTAAGATAAAACTTTTAAGGAATTAAACAAAAATTTAAAAATATGTAGAATCTTCAATGTTCAGTAAGTCTGCTTATTTGTTTTTTTCCCCGGACCAAGAGGTATTTATATTATAAAATAATAACCATACTTATTATATAAATTATCTGTATTTGTATTTTTTTTTTTTTTTTAATCGATAGAAGTACTATTTCACTAAAAAGAGTAATTTATATGAGAGACATATACTATACTACATTATGCGATTATACTGTACACGTTGAAAAACTATTATGATGTTATGTAATGAAACTGATTAATTCAAATTGGTGCGCTGCTTATTTACCATACTTATACATGAATTAGAGTTAAGTTAACTGTCGGAAAATAACCGAAGCACATACGAACTGTGTTTAAAAAATATTTTAAATTAAAATATATTGCGTGAACAATATAAAATCATCAGTAATTGTATAAACTCGAAAATAGTTTAAAGACTGTCCTCGCCGTACTGCTATAATAAAATTCATATTTCTAGGAATTCCATACTAAACACTGTGCAGCAAGAGTACATATGTAGAACGTATAAACAAATGTAATAAGATTTGCATCGAGACATTATCCGACAAAACGACGTATTTCATAAATAGTGTCCGGTTTTTGGGTTTAAATGGGACCTATGCATAAACATAATACGTGTTTACAGATACGATTTATAGCAGCGAGTAAATTATTATGAATAATTTTCGATTTGTATATTCTACATTTTTAAAAGCATCATTAGCTTAACTAAATTTACAGAAAAAAAAGTACCATAAATTGTACCATCTATTTATTTTTATCTACGATTATTTTTCGTTCCTTATAAACATAAAAAATAATAATAATTTATAATTCGTACACAACAACACGAATAAAAATAATCGATATAATAACAATAATATTGTACAAATAATAAATTCTAAAAATTTGAATTCGAATAAATGAATAGTTCGTAAAAAGATCAGGGCAAACATACTTGAGGAATCACCCTGTATATATTATTAATATAATATAGTAAATACGAATCGTCTATATACTAACGCTGAACCGGGTCTGTCTGCTTCGTGTAAAATAATGTCGTAGGTATGTGTCAGAACATGTGCATAATATATATTATATGTATAGTCGTAGACGATATAATGACGAGGGGAGGCGCACGTCCGTCTACATCGGAGTGACCACCGTCATTAGGGTATTTTTCACATCATGTAGATTGTAGACATACGCCCAATTATTTTAGTTTGTGTCTGAACTCGTGTATAGATATACCTATATTTACAACACTATATAGACGGTCTCACGAGTTTGCAACCATTGCCGTCAAAATTAAAATTATTACGTTCACCGAACATTCTATGTAGGTACTAGGTAGGTTATAGCTGCATTCGGATCGGTTTTAAATTTTTATAAGAAACACAAAAACCAATATTTCAAATTTTTTTTTAGTTCAAGTAACAAAATAAAATATACTTCTTTTATGAACAAAAATAATTTTAGTTCTCTAATACAAAAATAATTGACCAAAATCATACTTAGAGAAAGAATTATTAACGGTGACTGATGATTAAATGCTTCAATATAATATTATGTTTATTATAGTAAGGTCTAATATTTTTATTTCTTAAATACAAATTAAAACTGTATACTAGATACCTAATTTACTTTCAGAAGTTATTACTTGAGATAATAAATAATATCCTTATTGCTTATTTTAGAGTAGCCGGAAACTTCCGAATTTTAAAAACTTGACCTAGTGTAGTGGTGTCTCGTTAAAAGTACCTATATACCATTTTCGTACTTAAAAAAAAAATGTAAAAATAAAACTGTAAAACACCGAAGGTGCATCAACTTCTACTAGCCGATAAACATATTTATATCATTATGTAAATGCTAAAAAAAAAAGACTTTTTATATTAATACAATTTTAATTATTTAACTCTGAATTAAATAGTTTGTACAATAATTTATTCATTAAATCACGTTGTTATTTTATTTTATAAAAATAAAAATTTTAAATATATTAAAATAGAATGTGAATTATTAATTAAGAATGACATTTTAAATATTTGAATAGTATAATATTTTGTACTCAAATTTCAAAGGTTTTTTTTTACAATACTATAGTAAAGTATTATTTCATATTTTACAACAATTCGTCGAAGACAAATTGTATTTCATAACTATTACACTTTACTAGTTTAGTGCATTAATAATTATTCCTAATCAATCTATATGGAAAATGGACATTGGTAAATCATGTGGGCTGCGTTGGGGTGAATAATTATGTCGAATTAGATTACTCTCAGCATAAATTAAATTTTGTCGCATGATGTGATGTCAAAACAAATATCCTTCTGCAATATAATCCCTGACTTTTCGTGTTTATTCTGTACAATATGCGTGCGTGCAGTAGATTCCCAGCAGTATATGGCTAAATATTGTATTGATGGATGTTCCCTGCACGGTTTGTGTGTGCGCGTTTTTGTTTGTTCTCGGAAAACACTTTTTGGGTGGCAGTAAAAAAAAATATAATATACTTTAAAGCCATGTATATTATATCGATTGGGGAATATTGATGAGTGGGTGTTGGTGGTGGTGGGCTGCAGTACGACGCGACGGCATTATATTTAATATATTATTATTCTGAAAAAAGGGGGTCAATTTAAGCGGTAAGTTAAATAACATAAAAACCGGGTAAAATGTTCCTGGTAAAATCGTAAAATTAATGTACAAATAAAATACAATCATATCAAGTAATTTTTTTGCTCTAGTATGCTCAGTAATGTTCACGACACGTGTTAATATACCTAATAATTTTATGTTAACTTAAAATTTGCATAGATTTAAATGTATTTTTTACGACGTTAAAGATAACTTATAAATGTTTCTCAATTCATATGAATTAATATTTCTTCATTCAACGAAACGTTGAGGCGGTAATAATTTTTATACAATATATTATATTTATACATAATATTTAACTTCCTCTGTTGTTATATAAAATATATCATACGTATAACAATAGCTAGATAGATACACAGATATCTACAATAACATAATCAATATATAAATATTATGGTTATTGCTGCTATAACGATAGCTTTTACTGCTGCCATTATCATTATTACGATGTCATACAATATATTATTATAACATGCAATACTTAAAACTGATTTTCGATATTCATAAAATCGTTATAATGTTTTGAGAAATTAAATTTTTTTTTCCAATAATATTCAAAATGTATATTTAAATTAATTAAAATCAATAATTTATTTAAAATAATAATTGTTTTACAATAACTATACACAAATCAATTTAAAGTTTAAAAAATTGCAATCAAAATTTAAAAAAATGTTGATTCGTACATATTTTGTTAGGTTGTCATCAAGCAGTTAGATTTGATTAATTAATTATTTGTATTGATGTGATGGCTATAATATAGGTAAGGTATTATTCTTATATATAATATATATATATTAATAAAAAAAAAGGTGATATCTAAGTGTTAATAATCCATATTTTAATACAAGTTGTCTATACAATTCAACTAATGATAATCGACATTATTGGTAATCTCTAAAAGCATGTAATTGTTTTTATGCCGGAACCATGAAATATTATGTTACCGACTTATTGTTAAAATATACTGTTATGTATATTATTATAGGTTACATTAAATTATATTATTATTTATCATAAAAATTATCACATTTTTAAAAAATTGATAGATTGAAAAAAGTAAACTAATATTGTTCAATCTTGTTACATTATAATTTAGAATCGGAATTTTGTGAATTAAAATTTAAAATTATATTTCTGAAAATGTGTAGTTATAGATAATAAGATTTTTTTCGTAATATAATTTAAAAAAAATACTATTTCAGCAATTCCAATTTTCAATTGAAAAAAAATGTTTATTATTTGAAAGAAAAATTTAATAAATAATAATAAATGTTTTTGTTATGTAGGTATACTTATTGGAATGCTCATTATAATGCATACTATATGAAATTCCATGTTTTATTCATTACGTAGGTATATAATACATAATACCAATAGGTATACATAATAGGTATACGCTCGTGGACAAATGATATACAAATTAACAAAGGTAAAAATTATAGTTGAGTTATATTTCAGGTATAAATTTATTTGTGACAAATCGTGATCAATATTTTAAAGTATAGTAAAAGTGAATTTCGTTCAGAGATTTTTTTTAAGTATGCAATATTACTTTTTTTGATAACTATATTATTATATCCTTAAAAATTATTTTTAAATTTAAACGCACATATTATTATATGTATTATTATGGTTAAGTATATTGTATTGTATTTTTTAAATTTTGTTTTTTTGAGTCTATTATTACGATTGTACGATATATTTGTAAATTTTTTATTTTGAATTGACACTATGTAACTGTTTAATTACTATGGTAACTGATATAATATTATGATTCGGTCATAACTGTACTAGTTACGAACAATTCGAAATAAATACTGCGCGTTAAATATATAATGATAATGAAAGATATTGAAGAATATTATTATCAAAATTTGAAATCCATCAGTTAAGAACTATCAAATTATTTGCTTACTATATTTGTTATTGCAATAATCAGTTATTAATCCGAAATCAAAATTGAACATAATTAAGGGAAAGTGGGGTAGAACAGTACAACTAACTTCTAAATATTGTAGAACTTACAACATTTTAAAGATTTGAAATTGGATTGCGGATATTGTTAGCTTTAGTAATATTTAAAAATTTTTAAAAATTTTGAACATGAACTTAAAAAAAATACAAATTTTAAATGTACTTAAAAATACCCCATAATTTTGCCCCATAGGTATGATAGTTTTATGATCTAAAATAGTAGAAATAAAATCGGTGATACACAATACCCATTACCCTTAATAAAAAAAGTTTTGTTAATAAATTCATCATAATCGTTATCATGCGGTGGGGAAGGGGGATATGGTGTAGAGACTAGAGATTTATTTTAAATACTATTAGAGTGATTTTCATGTTTAACTGATATTTTTAGTGTTGATAAATATTTATATTCGTGACTCACTATCATTGTAGATAGCTTGCATAATTATAAAAGCAATATTTTAACATACGGTCATAGATAAATAAACATCAATCATTTTTATTCTATCTTGACTCAATTATCAGAAAACCTTATCATACGGTTTTGCCTCTCATCATACGGAACTACTCCGCTTTTTCTTGATTATTATTGTTGTAACTATATAAAAGTGTAATAACCTAAATTTAAATCTTATAAAGTATTTGAGTTAATGTTCAAAAAGTATTAACTTATACTTTTTAAATAATTAATAGGATAATTGGAAACTTAAAAAAATAATAAATAATAATATGATGTCTACATTATTACCGCCAACTTCAATTATTGGTATAAGTGCGCGTTAGGTACTACTGTGCAGTCCCGTTGTAAACGCGTATTTAGCATAATGATATTATTTTTTTCCCTGGTATTTCGACGTGCGTGCAAGAATATTTTAATATTATACTATAACAGTCCATTATCGTGGAATCGAATATTGCCGTACAACAAAAACGGAGGGGAATAACATTATCGAAGACGGCGTTTTAATTTTATAGATGATAATAATAATAATGTATATTATTATTAAAAGCGTCGCATCGTGTTTATTCTCGCGTGCCACTCTCGGGCGTTTACGACGGGCGGTGGAGACGATAACGCGCGGTGACAGCGGCTTATCCGGCGGCACCCCGGCACTGACGGCGGCGGCGGCAACGGTCCCGTCGCCGTAGGTAACTGCGTGCGCGAAACTCGATATCGACGGCGTCCATCCGTCCGTCCGTCGTCGTCGTCGTCAAACACTCTCCTCCCGCCGCCCGTCCCGCGGGACGGCATACACGCGGCGGCGGCAGTCCGGTCCGCCGGTTGACGCCGCTCTGTGTCCCTCTCTCCGCGCGCCTCCGCACCGCAACGCCTGTTGATATCCGATGCGCCCGGTGTCGAATGTCGTGACAACGACAAAGACGACAACGACGACGACGACGACGCTTTCCCGCGGACGGAGTAATAATATTATACTGCAGAGCGATACGACGATGGACGATGGGTGGGGGTGGTGGGTTCAAACTTTGACGTAAACGGATTCTTCTTCAAACGGTTTCACTACCGGCACTCGGCAGGAACCATATATATATATATATATATATAATATATATATAACTGCCTAGGAATTCCTCTCGTTTTCATCGGGGTGATTCTTCCTAGTGCCGCGCGTGCTATCGATTTTCAAATCCGTCAACGACCTGCTTGTACATCATATACTTTTCGCTATCTCAGGCGATAATTTTATATTGCCGCGCGGAATAGCGAAAAATGTATGTAAAAGGCGTACCTTTGCGAAAATATCCTGCAGAGATATTCCAATAGCTGCAAGTGTTAAATAATGCCGGGTATAGCAGTATTGTAAAGTTGTACTCGAATATGTAAACTTTCAAGTTGCAATATTCTGAAAAAATTAAAGTTTTAAATATTTTCTCAAAGTATTTAAAATCTAATACTCGTTTTATTTAAATATTTATACCTAGGTATTTATATAATATATATAATTTTTTAAATGAGTGACTTATACTTAACCAAACTTTCGACTACGGACAACAGGTAGCCAAGTGAGTAATTTATATAGGCAATTCACTAAACGATGCAGCTTATAATTATTTTTAAACAAAGAAAGTAATGAATAACGATAAAATGCCATAGTATTAATTTGATTGAAAATTGATTTTATGGTAAAAAAAAATGTATTTAAATATAAAATGTCACGTATTTTGAATATTTTTTATAATGTTAGCATTCGTATCCATAGTTTAGCACTTTAAAAAAATATATTTTACAATTTTGGCGGGAAATCATAATATTATATCGTGAGATTTTGTTAAAATTTACTACTATTTTTTAATAATAGCCACTCATTACTATATATTCAAATTAAAATAACTAATAAGAACAGGTATCACACTATCACCCACAATCACAATTACATACGCCCTTCAAAGCTCAATTATACCGTGTAATAAAACACAATAATCATATCAATAATCCTACATAGACGGATACATTACATATTTCATACTGCACGGGGACCAGGAGGCAGGTAAGACGACTGTTTAATACGTTTTTCTAGTAAAATAAATTTCCAACTAATATCACCTTGCTGCTGCAGAGGTGGTGAGTCGAAGTAGGATACGCTACCGATCAGTATTGATTGTCTCACACTGCTCTATAACAATCGAAGCGTCCCTACGTCCGTTCTATACTAAGTCGTCAATACGTCCCAAAACTAACGACGAATTTTCGAACCCCACACACGCATGACGCATTATATGTTGCATACTTATATGTTATATACCTAATCGTATAATATTATATACTACCTATATGTGGGTGTATAATATTTACGCGAAAATATTATGTTTGCCGTTCAAAAAGCGTTATACCTTTATAATAATAATGGCGATGCGCGCGCATGGCAAACACGACGAGGGACGGAATTTTTCGTATTTCTGGTCTTGTTTGTTTGTTTTTTCGTTTCGTTTGTTTGCGTTCGAAAACGGCGGCTGACGGACGGGGACAGATTTGAGCGAACCGCAGTACGGACGGACGGACGAGGTTTTCATCGTGCAGACGCACACGCACGCGCAGTAAACGAGACGGCGGCGGTAATACGGCACCGCGACGTACGAGCATTATATCTATATACGCGCCATAGTTGGGGAGAAATCCGACACCGGCCTCGGAGCTGGAACAAACGGCGGTGGCGGCGGTGGCGGATGTGGCGCGTTGCGCAGCAGAGGGACTGAGAATAATATTATTATATTTTTTTTTTTATTATTATTAATATTTTTTGACGAGCATAATAATAATAATAATAATAATAATAGTAATGACGTAAATGCGTCGCTGCGGCGATTGAATTGACATCCGACCATATACCTACTACCGCCCTCCGACTGCGGTCCACCGACCCCGCCAAAACCGTCGACAGCGAGCGACGAAGCGCAGGTTGGATAAGCTCAACGGTGACGAAGAGGCGGTGGCGATGTGGAGGTGCAGTGAGAGTGTACGATGTGTACGTAATGCGTATAGGTAGCTGCCGCGGAGAAGGACGAGGATACCGCAGCGGTAACAGTGGCGATTTATTATTCCAATTTTTTTTTTTTACACCGACTGCGATTATTACATTAATAATATAATATATTATTATAATATCCGTTGCCACTACGGCGGCCGCAACCGCCTGCCACGTCGCTGCCTGTAACGTTAATGACCACCGACGTGTGGCGGCCGAGTGGAAAATACCGACCGGTTGGAAATCAAGTGCAGTCTTGCAGTACCAATAGTATATTATATTATACATTATATTTTGTACCTATATAAAATCAAAAATGTTTTTTTTATATGAGCGAGAGCCGAAAACCACCGGCAAAAGAAAAAAATAATAAATATTATATAGGTATAGCCGTATAGGTATAAAATAATAGCTATAAAATATAGTTTTTTATAATATAGTTAGATACTTACTAGTTTTGTGTAATTATAATGAAATATGTGTCTAACATGCAATTGCAATAGGTAACTACGTAAATACATAATAATAATTAATTCACATAATATATGAGTCGCCCCGAGTCTGGTTTGTTGGCGGAATGGTGACAGAGTGTATGTACTTCCATCCACTTGCAATTTTTATTCATAGTTTCCCTGGATTATTTAATCGATTCATTGGTATGCAATGGTCTTGGTATTCAGGCTTAAATGCTTTATATTTTTATATTATTTACGCTGCAAAATTGCATGTTTACCTTAACCTTTACTTTATGAGAAAAAATAATTTAAAACTTTATGATTAAAATGTATAAATAAATTATATAATTATATATATCAATATATTATATTTACTATGATAATTGTTGTATGACTTACAGCTTTGTAAAAGTATGATAATTTTTTTTCATTTTAGTTAAAATATTTTTATACATATATGATATATATATATATATAAGTATTGTGTACAATACTATATTTCAATTTTTTAAATACCTGCAAGTTATATTTAGATATATACTACAATAAAATAATATTGATTTTGAAGAAAGAATGATTAAATAAAAATATGAGAATATTTTCAATAATTGGCCTCTATTTTGTGGGAGGGGAGAGAAATTTAAGGTATTATAAAATATTTGCACCCATTTATATATTAAATAAAACTGAAATTAGGCTATTGACAAATCATACGAAAGGGTTTCAAGCGAACTGGGTTCGGTCGACTGTGACATGTCAGAGCCACTATACGATGTAGTGGCTATTTAGCACGATAAATTATAGTTTTATTATTATTACTTTTATAGTTATTATGTTGCTATAATTATATATAGGTACATTTTCGTCTTACATTTGGTGGTGGTCGTGGGAATATAAAGTATTAGGTGCAGCACTACCGAGTGGTTGTTTCTGCGAGAAAACAAAAATCGCGGAAACAACCGAAAAACAGAAAGGGTTATATTATTTACCGTGGGCGCAGCGTCAGCCTACAGTAACAACGCCGGTGGCCGTAGTTGTTCCAGAAAAGGGTTAAATGGGTATATAACGCTGCGTGCCCGTCAATAATAATTATATTATTGTCGCCGCCGCCACCACCACCACGTGGGAAAAAATTAAAACATATTTTGTTCACACATACCTATTTCTTTAGAAATTCAGAAAGGGCTTATTTTTTTAAGCGTATTTCTGGGAAAAAATAATATCATACATACATCAAACGACCACAGCGTGCAATATATTATGATTACATACATAGGTACAAATATGACCGTTTGTCGCAATCGTGTTGTACACGCACTGTTTGATATTATATAATATATTAATGACTTAACAATAATATAATATTATACCTACTCGTATTTTATTTTATTATATAACGCAATTCATGATTTTCGCACGGACACTTCACATTTATCGGTTACTGAACATTTATGTTATGTTTTTATAATTGTCGTGTAATATTTGTTATGTACTTATGTATGTACCTGCAACGGTTTTATTTAACGGTTGTACTTAATACTACCACATTTGCAGTGAATGTTACCCATATATCTAATATGTAATTATACGAATTATTAAGGGCAACTATTCTTACTGCACCGTTATTTCTGGAAATGCATCATGGTAAATTATTAAACGCAACGAAGTACAGTGAAACTTCCAAAAAACGGTCACCGAAGGGACCATAAATAATGACCGCTATTTAGAGGTGGCCATTCTATAGAGGTGACAATACAATGGCATAACACTTGATGGGACCAAAAACCTAACCGTTACATAGAGGTGACCGTTAACGGAAGTTTTACTGTAATTCATAAATGTTTTTATGAATTAAGGATTCATCTTTGTACGAAGTATACTAGACGGATGGATATTACAGTGTCCGCAGTGTCGACAAGAAAATACCGCGATGGTTCAAATTTCGTCATTGAGATTTGTGTGATCACCGTATATTTTTCAATCGACAAATCCTAATTAATTGAAACATATTATTGTTATTATCTATCCTTACACGTGCTCCGACTAAATAATAGTAATATTACGTATAATTAATATATGACTATATTATGCCCCAAAAGTCCCGTACCCTATCACCAATCAAGTATTTCTGCGAGATCGCGGCACATTGCATCAATATTATACATCATATATACATAGTTTCGGATATTATAGGGTGGTATAAGACACACTGTTTAATATACAATAATAATATTTTATATAATATACAGTATATACACTCACGAGTTGCGGGCAATCTCTGTACACATCATTATATTTGATTATATTCTATACACGAGTGTATAAACGCCATTAAATCAATTATCTATTGTGAGGACCCGCGTCCTATTGCGAAGTGCACGGTGCGTGTATATACAGTATAGTATAGTGTCAGTTACGCGTATTATGTAATATAGGTAGGTATATTATATACTATACAATATTATATAGGTACGCACTTACACGCACGATGACAATATAACGTAGAAACACTACTCGTTTTTAGGGGCGATGATGCGCTGCTCGTCCCCTATCTGCAAGGGGTATATATAATATGCCGGAGAAGACTACGCACGGACACAATAATAATAATGTAGGTACGTACATGTATAGCTGCTTTAATGTCATCGTCGACCGACGGAAACGCGCCGCGGCAAAACACAGCTGCCGTGCAAATATTATTATCTCCGCGACGTTCGTCTGTCCATATACATTATACATAGACATATATATATATATATAATAGGTTGATATATACAGGGTGATTCACCAAGCATGCTCACCCTCATTTATTCCTTGAACAATGAATTTATTCAAATTTAATTTTTGAACTTTTTAAAAAAATCAAACGCCATGTTTTCAAATTCTAGATTTTTTTTTGTATTACTTAAGTTATGACTTGTGGCAAATCAACTTTTTATTTTTTAAACTAAGATTCGCCTTTTTTTACTGTAAATTATTTATTAGGTAATAATTGATGATTGATGCACCTACCTAATTCAAAATTTGAACGAACCGATTTCCAGTTATTAAAAGTTTCATACTAAAGATTAAAGTCCTCGACAATGGTTTTATGAAAATATAAAATAGACATGATAATTGGACATAGTATTTTCAATTCACTAATCACCATAACTTTCACATCTTCCAAACTTTTGATCGCATTATACATGAACCTATCGTCCTTATAATTAGTAGGTACACACTCAAAGTCAAAATTGCTCAAAAAATACTCGTTGGAAGTTGGAATCTTGATTTCGATTGGTATGTCGACGTTTTCAGAAAAATTATCAGCCAGTCGAAAAGTGGATTCTGGTTTGAAACACAGAAGCTTTCATCACCAAACGACACTCCTCGAGTTGTAAAAAAAATCTAAATAATTTTAAAATACAGTTTTTAGAGTATTAAAAATACCAAACATCGGATTTTGTATAACTAACATGAACACGTTTGATGAATCACCCTGTTTAGGTATATCTATCTTTTAAACGCGCGCGAGCGCATCAACGACAATAGGACGAATGGATGTATTTTGTTTGTTTCGGGTTCGGGTCGTCGACGTCGCCGTCATTACGGACGGACGGGTGCTGTGCTCGCACAGATAATAATAATGTCTTTATATACTCAGTGCGTGTACAAACACACACACACGGACGACAATGATAATACAATGTCTGTGTGTGTGTGATGGGGTGGTGATGGGTAACCTGCAGTATATTACTATACCCTCTGCCCACACCCGGCTCCGTCCTGCCATACATATATGGTGGTACCGCGGAAAAAAAAAATATAATATATTATAATAATATATGCGCGCGCGAGATCGAGTCGAGGGGTACTTCAGTGGCGGCGGCGGCTGCAGTGAATAGACGCGACAACAATGACCCTGGAGGAGACGAGTACTTACACGCACGTCGGTGGTAGTACCAAAATAATATTAATAAAATTTATTATTATACACACACGCGCATTGTATACCTACGAGTATATTATTATGTTGTGCGCGAAGCGCGTTTACAAAAGAACCGGTGTGCCGTATGATTATTATCGTTGCAGTTGTCAGTGTTGATGTCGCTGATGCCGTCGACGCCGCGTCGCCGCCGACGTTTTCGTCGTAAAGGTTCGTGAAAATAACAACAATAATATAATACATCGTATTTTATTACGATCGTATTTATATATAAGCTTATTATACGAATATTTTACGGAGGTATGTGCATTGGTAGGCACCCACTATAACATGATGATGTGTATGGTCAGTGGGCACTGCAGGGCTCGGCGTCCGGGGTTGACGGTGGCGGCCCGTTCCCGAACACGTGGAGCGTTTTTACTGCAGACGAACACTAATCGATTCCGACCGATAACGCGAAACCAGCAGACTGTACACGGCAAGACACGCCGCGTCGTCGGACATGGGTCGCAGCGGAAAAGGAACCTTTTTTTCGGAACGCGTTAGCATTATTGAAAATAACAAATAATTATTATTGCCTATATATATTATAGGTACCTGCTAGTACGCATTATATGGCGATGCCGAGTGTCTGGCATTCATTTTCGGTGAAATTCAAAGATTTATTTTTCTCCCAGACGGCCAAAGTAAATTTCAAAATGTTTTCAGCGTGCCACAGGGCGGGCGTGGTAGTGGCGCTGATGAGAATTTAATATACAGATTATCTATGTTGACGCGCTGTATTTGTACAACTGTACAAGCCAACTAAAAGAAAACGAAGCGGTCACGCTATACAGCGAACAGGCGTACAGTTACCACTAATGTGTCTTAAGGGTTGAGACAACATTAATATTATTTTTATTTGCCAGTTTGCCACCACCATCGAGGTTCTACGGTTTGGATGTTTGAGTATTTGCTGCATTTTGAAAATCAACTAAATACTCACTTTAGTAATATTACCATATATTGAGATGATAGTCTACTGTTTCGTATTGAAATCGTGATCACGTAAACCTATATTTAGGCAATGTTTTCCATGCTATTTTATTACCTGACACTTATACTGCAAAATTAAGTTTTTATATTAATTTCTTTCTAATGTATGAATCTTTATAGTAATAATATGTCATATGCGTACAAGCTTCAACTATAATACAACATAATATTAAAGTTCAATAATTATTAAACCATTATAATTATGTGTATACTCGTATAATATCTAACCATTATCTTTAATAAAACCATTTTAAATAATTCGTAAATTTCAATATTATTGTTTTCCCTATCCTATGTATAGGTACGTCTTCTGAATGTATTATATAAAAT
Organism: Rhopalosiphum padi; assembly: GCF_020882245.1. Classification (NCBI taxonomy): domain Eukaryota; kingdom Metazoa; phylum Arthropoda; class Insecta; order Hemiptera; family Aphididae; genus Rhopalosiphum; species Rhopalosiphum padi. The sequence continues at coordinate 42,297,565 of NC_083599.1, forward strand.
AAGTCCTGGGTGACTGATTAGTGATTCATAACCGACTTTCAGTAAAAATACCAAACTGATTCAATTGAAATTCTATGGAAGTTTACTTATTATTATGTATATAGACGCAATAAGAAAGCATTTTACAGAGGGGCCCTCTCGCTAATATTTAATTGGATTAATACAATACAGGTATTATACTATTTTAATTAACAATGTAACTAAATATTTAAAGTAGTATAGGAGGTATATACTTAACGGCTAAAGCTGATAGCTAGATGAATGCATCGAATTTAGTGATAAATTAGATATTGCATTAGTCCCAAAATAAGTAAATTAATAAGTTCACTGTTTAGTAATCTATGTTAATAAATCTCAGGAACATAGGTTGGGCTTGGGACGCTATACGTTGTACAGATTGCATATTATTATTGTGCCAAACTAGCAAATCAGACGCGCAGTAAACGTCACTTCATCATCATTACGATATATTGTAGAATGTAGATAGCATATCATTGAACCGGTACTTACTAACACTACAATATATTATGTGTGCGAACGCGCGTGCGAACTGGCAATCACGAGAAGACGAGGAGGAAACAGTCGGGGACACGTGTAGTGAGACTGTAACGATTCGCCGATGCTGAGTTTCTGTATGGAACGCCGCGGATGACTGATGAGACGACCTTGTCGCGCGCACGCGTGCCGCCGTCTTGTATGCACATGTCGTTATTCAATTATGATGGTGATAGCTCATACGGAGACGCCGAGACGGGAATCAAATTACAAAGCTAGAAAATTGGCGCGATGTGTATAATTCACCCATTATAATATGCGCTGTTATTCCTGTTGGTAAAATATAATAACATGTGTAAAAATTAAATTTGATTTATCTAATGTTAGAAAATATAAATTGTTTTCACACAAATATGGTCGAAACTGTGATTCGGGACGGGGGCAATATACATGCCATATACACATCAAATTATGGTTAGAGTCAACTATTGAGTTAAGTGACGATAAACATTTTCAAACCATTTCCATCTCAAACATCCATTAAACGTAAGCGTTCATCGTTTGTATGACCCAAGTTGACGTAGTATTAAAGTTAGATCCAAAGACATCCATCTAAAAAGTAAAAACAATATTCCTTATAAAATATTTTGACGAGGTACCAAATAATCGTTGTCATTGTTTTTTTTGATATAACAATACCGACTATACCTGTACACAATTTTAAACTATTCTGTTCGGTAACAAGATGTATATTGTAACAAAATTATGCTACGCGAAACCGGACGGCGAACAAACGAATTTATTATTTACGATTTATAGTTTACACGCACGTAGGTATTATAGTCGTTCAATTAATGGGATAACAGGCGGTAGGAATAATGAGATGAGCCCATATTGCACATTTGCACTGCTTTTTCGAGACGATCGCGAAAACGTGTTTATATGCCAATCGCTTTTGATACACCGCCACTACAAAAAAATTATATATGATGTTATTAATATTTTTTTTAAATACATGCGTGCACTTTTGCTGCATTGGCGCGATTGCAGCCGGCTCCGGTACCAATGCTGTCCGGTGATTACAATATTATTATATTATTATTTATTATAATAATAATATGTCACACACGTGCACCATGTAAATCCAGACACACACACACACACACACACATTATAATATTATCGACGAGACAAACGCTGCCGACGCACACGTGGTGTTTTGGTCCAGTGTCGACCAGCCGCCGCGAACACCTACGCACACACAAACACACACGTTCGGTCGGCAACCCACGCTCACCGCGAACCGTGTGATAATATTATTGCGTACGGATTTTATTATAATAATATCGTCGCGTGTACAATAATTATTATATTTGCGGTTTATAAAAGCAAACGAAATCTGTTCGCTGTCTCTGCACCCGCGGCGGGGAGCTTATTGTATATCATAATATGTATGGTAATAACGCTGCAAGATTGATCGAAAACGGTAGCAGCACTGGAAGACGTATTATAATAATATTGTTATTAAGAGAAGATAGCGATGACCCGCGGTGGTGATAGATAATGCGACGGTTATAGTTTTATAATAAAAACACATACAATGTGTAACCGCTGCGCATAAGGACGAATGTGAAACAATAAATTCAATTTGATTTTAACACACCTGAAGTTCGACGATTTAATAAAAGATTTTTATGACTAAAAATTAAAAAAAAAGTTTGGCATAGAGTCGTAAATATTTTCCGATTGAAATTTTGATGACATTCAAACCTATATGTGTATGTTATAAACAAAAAATAAAAATAAAATTGCTGTAACCAAATAAAAAAATTAATTTTTGTCATTTTTCTAAAAATATTATAACCCCAAAAACATTCCATTTTAATTTAACTTATCATTTTCTAAACACAATGAAATTTTCAAAATCTTTATTATTCTATTTTTAAAAATTTTATATGAAATTTTGAAATGTTTGAATTATTTTTTCTCTATAAAATATAACATGTCGATAAACAATTTTATACTTGTTAAAAAACTTGACAATTTAAAACAATATTCCAGATTAAAATATCGAATATATTTTATTTACTTTTATATATATTCGACGTTATAAATATTCTCCAATCAGAAACTTTTTTGGTTTGTAATAATTTATCATTGTAGAATATTCAAATTTAAGAGAATTGGTGGCAACCAGTGTGAACAGTTGTTACATACCGATCGATCTAAAAATGCGATAATACTTTTGAAAACTGATTTGAGTTCGTTATGATGTCTATTTGAGAATCCACATTTTATACTACATGAGAATATGAGATCAATTAATCCGCTTTTCCAAATTTTAATTCTTAAATCCTTTACATTTTGATTTGAATATTTTAAATTTTAAGAAGTTTCACACGTTGAATATTCTGATTAAAATCAAAAATCTTATAAAATGTGGATTCTCAAATAGACATCATAACGAATTCAGATGAGTTACAAAAGTGTTATCGCATTTTTAGATCGATTGTTATAGAAGGCACACTTATTAAATAAGTTAAGCTATTATGTTAGTAGGTATATTTATTTTTAACTATTACTGTTTTATGTTAATACTGTATTCATGTATGTTTAAAAATTCCAGTACATTTCGAAACCATATAATTGTACATTTATGTATAGTTAATTAGTGTTTTTAAAATTGTTCAGCAATTTATAGTACCTATATCGGACTATACAGTTAAGTTGAAAAATAGAAAGCTATTGTATTTAAAGTTATATATTTAGAAGTCTATATCGCTTAAAATGTAGAAAAACCCTGTACATCCTATAAACTATCTATATAATTTAGATAATTTATTGATAACAATCAATGACGGTAATATTATATTATTAGGTATCGAGTAATAACTAATGAACCGTATTCGCAGCACTTCGGTCGTATTATATTATTTAGATTTTAGTAATAGGCATTTAATTTTATTCAAGTATGCTTAGATATTATTGTACATTTAAATAATATTAGTTTCGTCGTGGGTACAATTTCAGTGTTAATATTATAATATAGTATTATTCTAATAAATTTATAATATATACGCGGGCTTATAGTTTATAATTTTTTATTAAACCTTACCGCTTGGGGGGAACCGCCGACGACGATACCTGCAACCCTTTGTGCGCGCGGGTCGCGGGGAGTGCTCGGGCGCAAGCGCACTTCGCGCACGCCGCTACCACTATCGAGGCTGCCCTGCCACTCCAGTCCCCCCCGCCCATGGGTTACTAGCCGTGCGTTGCCGACGACTGCGACTCGCGGTAGTAGTATTCGAGACGTCGTCGTAAACCGCTCCGCATCCGCGAGACGTACACACTCGCGTTTGCGCGCGAATTTTTCTCGTCGCGCCCGCGCTACGCGCAATAGGTAGGTACGGTACTGCGCGATAGTTTTTTGTTTTTACATAAGGACGACCTTTGTGATATATCATATTTTAATCGTGTCGTCGAAACCGTTGTGCCACCGAAAAAATGTACTTATAATAATAAATCGCGTTCGTTGTGATTCATTTAATGCGTTAATATACACATATATATTATATCGTTTAATAGTGACAGAAAGTGATAATAATATCGTCTGCAAAAGCGTCGACGAGAACATCCGAACTCGCGGTTCGTCTCTCCCAACAGCGACGGCGCCGGCAGAGAAGACTGCTCTTGTAGCAGTACCTATACTTATATTCACCGACACAGACCATCGATCACTGCAATTATTCAAAGCTACTGAGTGGTACGTATATAATTACCTACCTCATCAAGCATATGATAATATAATATGATATTATACACCCTGTACCTATTTTGCTTATAATTAGTTATAGTAGTATCATTGTATTAATTTAGTTATTAATATGTGCCTGATTAATTAATTATTAATTGATTATGGTGACGAACAATGAAATGTCGCAGGCAACCCCAATGGGAAATTATATTATAATATTGTGATAAGAAATAATAGTTTTAAAGCACAAGACGTGTACAATAAATTGTTAGAATTTGATCGAGTATAGAGTGAAGTATACAGGGCTGGAATAACGTTTGAGAGAAAATACGCATCGGCTACACGACATGCGACCCGATGTGTATTATGTATGATATGGTTAAACGTTATTTCGGAGCGACGCGGCGCTGCAGCCGTACGGCGAAACAATACGATAAAAATGAAATATATACGCAAACCGGCAAACCCCTACACCCTTTACCCACGACTATCCAACAACATCGTCCCTCCGATGAGATATTATATCATAGGGACGAGCGGTTATTTTTTTTCGTGTGGCGTACATTGTTCGATTTGCATAATTGTTTGTGTACCGCGGTTTAAAGTTGTTTTTAACGCATACAACTAGGGAAAATATCGATGGATTGCGAGTATTTTAATATTATGGCAGTCGAATTGAGCAGCTATCATATAAAGTTCATTAAAATTTTAATTTAAGTCAAGAGCTGTTTATAATAACGTGTTACCGGGTATCACCACTAGGATTTTTTTTTTATTTGTTTCGAATTGGACTTTGATACGTTCGATATTATTATTATGATCTGGAACCTGTAATTCCTTAGCATACAATCTGCGGCTCTTCAGAATATGCGTCAATATCAAAAGTCAAAACCCGTAAAATATAAAATAATTAAAACTAATTAATATAGATACCTAAGTTTTTTTTATTGTCGTGTGTTATTGGATATAATTAAATAATACCTACGTTATATTTGTATTAATAATAATAATTTAATGCATTATAATGAATTAATGAAAAAAATTTAAGACTTACTTTTATGTTTTTAATGTCTATTAGTTTACTAATAGCCATTGAATTTGTTTAATAAAATATATTAGTATTTTTTTGTACTACGGCATGTTTTTTTTTTATTTTAACTAGTGCGGCTCTTTTAAAATCATGATTTCTCAATTATTTGAAAAAATGTTTCATTTACACGAAAAGATTCTGGACCCCTAATTTATATTATATTCCTAATAAATAATAATACGCCACCAATTCGTGACCAGGTGACCATCATACTACTTATTACAACTTATTATATACTTACAACGTATTATTATAAATGTATAATATAGTGACGGTATCTTAATTCCCCTTAATCTGAGAAAACTTAAGCTAGTCTTTGTTACCCATAAGTTGTTTTCTATTAAAATTTTTGTGCGTTCCTTGTGCGTTTAGCTCAATAAAATTGTTTGAATCTTTAAATAGGTGCGATCAAAATAAAAGCTCATCTTAACTAATTATAACCATTGAAAAAAATATTCTTTCATATACATACATGCTTAATAAACATAGTACATTGATAGTACAACATAATATAGTATATGCCATAGTTTAGTACTTCCAATCTTCTAACAGCTTAGCGCATTTTTATTATTAAAAAAGCTGAACGTTTCTGTTTGTTTCTTACGATATTTCCTATGAATTATTCTAGAATTTTATTTTTACGAATAATTGTAGTCTAATTTATAATAAAATAGCACATAATTTTAAGAGAGTAGTAATACCATTTTATTTTACATATTTAACAAAATCTTGTTCATTTCCGGTAATCACTTTGAAAACTAAACAGAGATATACACTCCGAGATGTTTTCCAACAGTAGTTATTGTCTATAATCGTTTAAAAAATATATAAATTGCTCCAAATGTGAGTATCCGTATATTGTCCCGTTAAAACTTAAAATATCGTGGTAAAAACGTCGCAATAAAGATGTCACCAAAACAAAAATGTCGTAAGTAGTAAGATATCGCTGCAGTCACCGATATAGTTCGTAGTTCTGGTTTTCGTTTGGCCTTTAGTAGGATTAGATTAGATTAGAATATCATAGTTACTTACAAAAAATTAAGTGTATATACCAATGTGTAGACTACAACCAAATTGACCATGTCATTCGAGTATGTATTATATATAAATATTAAATAATAAGCCAAAAAAATGTAAAATTATTTTACTTAAGTTTAATTATTTTATTCATAAAAAAGAAAGAAGAAACGAAAATAAAATTATTTGGAAGTACGTAGAGTATAATACAAAGATACTGCGATAAGACTTTAGAATATATGTGTTGATAATGAAAATCTATCAATTTATGACTACCGGCGTAGATTATTGCATTATTTTAAATATAAAATACAAAAATATAATTATTTATTATATTATTTTAATTATTAACTATGATTGTATATTTTATAAATGTATATGAAAAGCAGTATTAAATTAAATTATAATATAAATGTAAATAATATGTTTATTATCATATTTTGAACATCGCGATATTTTTATTATGACATTTTTACTGTAACATAATTGTCGCAACATTGTTACGTGGGATCGTGAACTAATAATTTATTGACTTTTATTAGCTTATGAGTCATTCATGATGTTATACTCGTTAGTGCCTACCTATATTTGTTTAATTACATTTAACATGTAGACAAGATAAAAAAAGTATGTTCGCACGTGTACACTGTACATATTATTCACTGTAGTTTGGTTGTTTATATTTTATAATAACATGGATTCTTTTTAAATTTTTATTGTTAATCATAAAACCTTACAAGGATTATAATAAGATCCTGTGAACGCAAATGAAATTTGTGGGGAAAAATTAAATCTAGTACAATAAACTTCAAATACATATTTAATTTTCAATTAGCTAGGTATCTACTCGATTTTTTTTCTTAAAATTAAAACCATCAACTAATGGATATTATACAAGTTATGTTATTTATTTTAGTTTTTAACTTTAATTATAAAGATATCAATTCTAAAACATGGTTTTATTTTTGTTTTAAAAGGTATAACAAAATGTATAAATGTTTAATGCATGCATTTACTTATTACTTTATTATATATCTATGAAATATTCCTGTACGTATACCCAATATTTGGGGGCCCACATAAATTATAGGCTGTTAAAGGAATTATCAGCTATATTTGTGATACATATACATGCAGTACATATTAGTAGACTATTTCATGAAAAGTACCATAAATGGAGTTTCTGTTATAGTTAATGTTAATTAAATTTATAATAATGTATAAATTAAATAAATTATAAAATGCATACAATTTATCTACATAATATTTATTTCTAGCTGTAACAATAAATCGTGAGAATAAAATATTTACGGTTGATATAATGTGAAAAAACTGCTAAAAAATGTCTAAAGTATGAAATAATGTATAATTGTACAAATTGTATGTATTTAATAATAAACAACAAACGGTAGACCCCTTAGCATTTAACTTCGGCGTACTGATTTTTAGTGTTTCATCGTCCATATAACGCGGTGTTGCCATGGTCGGCATACGCGACGCATCTCGGTATTTACGACGTCGGTTGTGTAACATATTATTATAATAATATAATGATGTACATATCGAGTCATCCGTGCATTTAAATAACATTTTTTATTATACACACTTGAAATGCAAACAAATTTAATATATTATACACGAGTTAGATATGTTATACGCGTGTGATGGCAGATGGGGCCTCTCGTACGATAGGTCTCTGCAGACGACTACGCGTTTAGGAAAGGTTTGTTGAGCGCTAGACTTTTTCATAGTGTCATCACACACACAAACTGTATATATTATATTATGTACATAGGGTGATTCATCAAAAATGTTCACCCCCTTTATTTCTTTAATAACGCAGTTTTTCAAAATTAGATTTTTGCAATTTTCAAGTATACATTAAGGCCATATTTTTAAATTCTTTAATTTTGTTGTACTACTTAAGAAATATTCTTTGGACATTTTACTAACTTTTCTAATTTCTTTTTAAGAAGAACCTCAGTTTTCTAAAGTAAATTATTTAACACATCATTTTTCTGAAAAAGTTGACGCATCATGATTTTGCAAAATCAAAATTCGAGCAAGTAATTTTGTGTTATTTAACTTTGGTACTAAGCTTTGGTAAGTCTATAATAATGAACAAGGAAAAAAGGAGGGCTCTATGTTGATTTAAAATTTTTAGTATTCTACAATAATCTATCAATATTTATATAATTTATAAAAATGGTCAAAGTATAAATACTAGATCTAATATTACATCTTTATTTTAGTAGATATTTTCTTTTTTAATTTTTCCTATTGAACTTTTACTATATAGTATAAATATCTGATTAATTAAAAAACTACTTGTTTTAATTTAAAATTAGGTACATATTAAAATGTTTAACAATATAATAGATCAATTAAAAAAGGATGTTTTATAATTGTAAAAACAAACTTTGTATCGCTACAGGACACGCTCCTTATGTATATAGTACAAGTGGTAGTGCGACGCATATATTATTTAAAAATCCAAAAATCAGAATTTTAATAAATAAACTATTTGATGAAAGAATGGGGGCGAGCATGCTTGGTGAATCACCCTGTATAATATATTAAAATATATTATACTGTTCTTCCGTCGTCGTCGTCGTACAACAACAGCAACAGCAATAATAATAATAACCATATAATACGCGTATTTTATTCGGTCGTTTGTGTTTCTCGAGCTCGCGAGCTCGTGTGTATTATGGCTGCAGTGACAGTCGCCCAGCGTATATATAATGTATATTATTATCGTATATATATAGGTATACGCTCACAGTCGGCCGCGGCCCGTTATCGGCGCAAGAGATCTCGTCGCCGCGTCATCTCGCCACCACCGGACACCACCATATAGTGCGCCTGTACCGTCGTCGTCGGCCGGGGCAACCGCGCGTGCCCCGCGCACACATAAATATATTATAATAATATATATAACGTACACGCGCGCGGGCTTATATCGAGTCGTTTACACGCGTGTATATATGTCGTAAGTATACATATTATATATTATGTGTGTATAATATATATACATGTGTTCGCATATACCTACACACGAACAATCCTTACTTACAAGTATATATATATATATATATTATATATTACTATGTGTGTATGTGTGTAATATGTATGATAATATTTATATACAACGGCTCACGGCAGACACGCGGGTCGCAATATATTATCACGACAATAACGTATATGCGCGTGTTGTGTGTGTGTGTGTGTGTGTGTGGAGGTAATATCGCCGTCTGTAGCGCGCGCGCGTTTAAATCTCTCCACGTAGGTACACGCCGTCGTCCATTCCGCCGCAGTCGTCGCGGTTTTTACTTTTTATCCCGTTCTGTCGTCTACGTGTATTATATACGAGTCATAAACCTATATGTACCTATATATGATGTAGTCGCGCGAAATCGTCATAAATTAAAACGATATTATTCGCAGCAATATCGCGGTGAATTGCACATATCGTGTATATAGGTATATATAGACACTACGATTATTATTATATTTTATCTCCTTACCGTTGTATATTTTATAGTATACCCGTGCAACGTATATTATAATATGTATTGTAAATAAATACGTCGCGGGCGTTCGGACAGCACGATTTCTGTGACACGACATCGCGAGATTCAACAAAAAAGCCGCGGTCGTCAACAACTGCTGCACGTCCACGATATATAGGTATGATAGGTATATAAGGTACATAATATATCCTTTATATTTTAACATAAAAGAATAAGCGTGCAATTTTTTTTTTTTTCGTTGTTGCTCTCCAGTCATAGGTACATAATAATATTAATAATAATAATATGGTAAAATCTATACTCGTGACGCGTTATAATAATATATAATATTATTACATAATTTATATATTATTATACATGTCTTGCGGTCGTTACGATAGTGTCACTTCTATATCGCGTGCAGCACCAGCCATCGTTGTCTATGTACGAAATAGTATACGCGGTTGGCGATATCGATTTCCGCGTACATACGCGATGCAGCGCGCGCGGACGCACCGACGGGTTGAGTTACTGTGACGAAAATCGTCGATCGTATGAGCTGTGCTATATCTATATAGCGTTGTACGCACTGCAGAGTGATCGCATTGCGCCGTGCCGGTTTCGCGTTACCAGCGTGGCGGTCCGCCTGGACGCGGCAGGTAAGAGTGCGGTTCGCCGCGCCGGTGATGTGCGTGTCGCGGGCCCGACGGTTAGAACTTTCAAAGCGCACGCCGCGTCTGCGGTGGTGTTGACGTGAGGTTTGTTTTTTTGTCGGGCGTGGAGGGAGCGTCCGGATATGGATCGGCGACGATCCGTGACGGCGACGCGGTGGTGCGAATCGCGTGTCGTGCAGTGGGCCGGCCGACCGAAGAAGGGACAAGCTGTAAAAATATACCGATATAATAGCGCGTGTAAGTACATATTGTCAAAATGGCCGCCACTGATGGCGGATCTCCTGCAAACAACGATACATACGCGTATATATATATATATATTATTTATTATTAATTGTATTGAGTAATTTCAGACAAATGTATATAACATTGTCAACGTTGATTTCTAAAAAAATAATTATCTAAACATGTATATTGTATAGGTACATAGGTATACAGTAAAATCCCGTTACAACGAACTCCAGGGGACCGATTTTTTTTTCGTTATAACGGAAATTTTGTTGTAACTAAAATTCGAATAAGCTCTTTATAAGCCCTGATTTTCGGCAGGGGACTTCTATGACTTTCGTTATAACGGGATTATTCGTTGTAACGGGAATTTACTGTATATATAATATATATAAAATATATAGATATAGATAGATACGTGTACTTACATTATAGCATAGGTCACCAAATGGAGGACCGCAGACAAAGAACAAATAACACGTCATATTACGACAACATTATAATATGTGTTATTATTGTAAATTATTATTTTTGTTAGATTTATTGATTTTTAAATAATGTAAATATGTACTTAGAATTTTGAAGGCCCACAAAAAATTTTCAGATTCCTAATGTGGCCCTTCAAAAATATTAATTGGTGACCCCTGCATTATAGTGTAGTTTTAGTAGCTACCTATACTGACTATAATAATTAATATATGAGGAATATCTGCTGGTCTTCTCATTCTGGTTCAATAAACTTCTTTCCTGCTTAAACGATCGTTTCCGTACCCCACGCCTCTCCGTTATAATAATATATCCAATTTCACAAAATTAAGAAATTTAAACTACTTATCTGTGTTAACTCTTTATCGAACCAATTTTTGTTTGCTCAGACACGCCTTGCGATTTTTCACGGGCCGAAGTGCCCAATGCTTCACTCAAATTGCTTATATAATATAAATATATTTAAATTACCAAAGTCAATTTTAGATTATATTTTTAAGTAAATTAAAAACAATTTTTACGAGTTAATTGAAACTAATTGTTCAATGTTTTACTTGTGATTATTGAAATAGCATTATTAATTTTTTTCTTATTTTATTTTAAGTTTTATGTAAACCTGTCATGAATATACTCGCCTACTCGATAAAAACGATGTGTGATGTGTGTTGTGTGTATAATTTTTAATTTTCTATTATATGTGTATTATAAAAGAACATTAAGTTTAAAAAAGTTTAATAGTTTTAATATAGATGAGGATCAATAATAATATATTATGACTACTTTCTACTTTTAAAAGTCTGCGCACGCCTAATTTTTGACATAATGCTTTATCAAATTACTATGGAGATGTGCGAAAATTTCAAACACCAATTGTATTTAATGTTTTTAATCTAAATCTTTTATTTGGGCGACTTTTTATACGCTTATCAAATCATTTAATATATAATGATCCTATTGTATTTCCAGTTCATTATGCAGTAACTACAATACGCGTATAATAATTAAAAACTATACAAATAAAATTACAAAAATTATACAAATCTTATAATTAAAGAAGAGTCTTGCATCAACAAATGATGACTAAAAACTAAAAAGACGACGGTATCGGCTTACTTAATAGTACCCATAGTTATATATTATTAAATAAAAATATAATTTAAATTTTAAATTACTATCCAAGTAACTTATTTTATCTCACAAATTTGTAATTAAAAATAATTGTTATAAACTCTAAGATCTTCTAGTATGAGGATTGTTCGTGATCATAATACTTATACAATCATGTCCTTTTTCTTATTTATATATTATTATATCATCACTTACTGTATTAAATATATTTTTGTGTAATAGATTTTGTAATAAGAAATTTAAGATTAAAAATAAAACAACTTAAGAGAACGTCACACACCCACTCACTTAACTTATAGCTATACGTTTTATAATTAATCAAAAATATGCCAAACTTATTAAATATATTATAGAGCATAATATTAGTTTATTATCAAAACATGATCTGCATGTGTTCTCTCTTTGGCTTTGTATAATGTTTTAAATTTTAAGCGACAAAGCGAGTTTATTTAAACTTTAATATTTGACATACTCATAATTCGCTTATTAAAAATTTAAATATCGTAGAAAACAATGATAGAATACATGTAATAGTTTTACCTTTGAGTTTAATAATAAGTCGCACTCTGTAATGTTTAAGCAAACAACACGCGTGGTGTTCTTTAATACGCAACTCTGTATAGATATTAGGTGCAATAGGTACATAATAAAATATAGTAATTTATTGGATATGTATGCTTGATACAAATAAATTCGGCAAGTACCTATATCAATCGATGATGGTGTGGCTTAGGCGGCGTAGGCGTGTTGAAACCACCACCCTGACCCCCACCGTAACGATTTCTCCATATCAACCCCTCAATATGTGTTTAAGGAGCTTGTGCCGAAAACATAAGCTTATAATGTAATGTGACGGCAGTATATTGAGAGAAACAATTTTTTGAACTTTTATTGACATTCAAGCGAGCTGCTCATAATGTAATATAAGTTGCTATAGTAGACACAACATATAATACTTAATCAATACATAAATACATAGGAATAAAGTAAAATGTATGATATTTGTTATGTTATATAAATAAATTCGATACGCACCTAAATAATACAGTTAGTGATATTATGTTAAATTTTAGATAGGTATTTAATAACTTAGTATTTTTTGAGTTTTGAAATATAAGTAAATTAGTATAAAATTGTATACACACATTGTATGATATTAATTATTAAATCTCAATAATATATGTTATAACTTTTAAAATGTATCTAAATATTTAGAAATTTCTTACTAATATATTACTCACAAGTCATAACATATTAGGTAATCATACAGTTATGATGCACTCACAATCTTTTTTTTGGCCAAAATATTACAATTTATACACACGCAAAACACGTATACTATATAAACCAGTATTTCTCAAACTGTGGATCTCGACCCAATGGTGAGTCAATTTTTGGTGAGTCATGAGAATTTTTACTAATTATGAAGATTCTAAGATACTCATATATTATTTTATACTATATACACATAAACCATAAAAATTATAAGGTGCTATTATCATTATCAACTACAGCAGGAAACAAACAAACGACTCATTATTAAAAATACATTTGTAAAATTATATTGATTAATAATTATAAACATAAAGACTTAATAAGGTAATAAGTAAAAAAGTAATAAATAAACTTTTATATTTTAGAACTACTTGTATTTATCCTATAAAAGTGAAACCATGTGGGTCACGATCGATTTTCAGGAAGAAATTTGGGTCCTTAAAAGATTGAGAACCGCATAATATTAAACAATAATAATTTATCATGATAGTAATAAATGAATATGTGGCTTACTCTAAACCAATCGTCTTTAGTATGGATGTATAATATACTATTATTTAATTTTAATACCTTCTCGTATTTATACTTAATTTTAAGATACAAATAATTGAAGATAATATATTAAGATTTATATTGAGAATAACAGTCATTTAAAATATAACTACATATACTGAAAATATTGACAACAAAATAATTCAATTTTACCATTCAAGGATATTATTGTATAATGAATATAACAATTATACTAATACAATCGTAGGTTTCTATGACTCAGATATTGTGGCCCCATTTGATTACTATTATAGAATCCATAAACCTACATACGACATATTACTATTATAATAAACTTATACCGAAATTTCGGTTAGTACCATTAATTTTGTGGGCCTATTCTGCATGTAATTATATTCGTATTAAGGTTAGGTATAAGGTACTACAGTCAGCCGTGTTACAAGTAGGAAAACATAGAAAAATTGATATAACAATATTTTTAAGTAAATAATATGTGACAACTGACAAGTATACTTAAAGTAGGTAGCCATTACCTACTGACTAGGTGTATTACTATACTAATGAATACGAGTCTAATCTGTAAGTAACAGCAAATGTTTCAATTCATATCGTAGTCAGTACTTTCCGAGATACTTCAAAACGATATAAAAGACTTATCGTTTGACAAGATTGTAGGATATAGGTTGGACGGATTTTAATTTTCAAAGTGAACTTTGATTCATAAGATTTCTATGTTTCAATCGAAGAGAATTATAATCCACTATAATGTTATGTTATAATTCACTTATAATTAAAATATAAACATGCCATTATTTTGTTCTACTGAATAAAGAAATGGGTGCAACATCTAGCGAACTAATTCCACTTGTTCATATTTGTGGCCTATGTTTTTTTTTTAAATCGGTAAAGGTCTGCGATGGTCGTTACTAATAAGTAATATTATTGTAAGTAATTTGTGATTTTTTAGCCTTTTTAAAATGTTGTTTACCTTTTGCCTCATGCAATAACACGTTACACGTGATCCTTATTTATAAATATTTATAAAAACAAGACGAATATAAAAACACAAATAAATAACCAAACACTTATTATAATATATGTGTATAGACCGTCATTTTATTATTTATACTTAGTGCCAAATACGAAAATTTATATAGTTAAGACTGTATAATATTATTAATAACTTATATATTATGTATAAATAATGGTCGTTTGCTAATAGAGACACAAAAACGGTGTAATGATAAATGTATTAATATGTCTACAATATTATAGTAGGTATGTAGCATGTACATTGTATAAAATACATCAACATTATTGAAATAATAAATATAAAATAGTATACACGATGCAGTCGTTGAACGACAAACCGGGCGTGGCACTTTATAGTTTATGTGATTATAATGACCGGTCGTGCCACGATATCGTAATGCCACCGGTGAAACGAGGCGGTAATTAAAATAAAACCGTCGGGTTCACACTATACACCGTGTCGAGCCGTCATGTTCCGTACCTAATACCTGTACTTATGGGTATCAAAATATTGGTAACACGCGTTACCAACAAGTCGATTTGGCGATGTAATGCGAATCAGGCTTTTGACGCCGCGGTGTCATTATATCATTTGGACGGACGTCGTGATGGCGTATTGCATTTTTTTTTATCATTTATTTTGTACCGCGAATCGCTGCGGTTTTGCGGGATTGTAATTACGTCGCTGGAGATTGATCGTTTTCCTAATTCTTTTCCAGTTTGTTTTTGTCGCGTAGATACGTATAGGTATATTATGATCGGCGGCGTGATCTGCAACGCACGGGGAAAGGGGGGAAAAATACTAAAAAACAAATGACTACGACAGAAATGATAAATAAATAAAAATAATAATAATGTAAAACCGTACGGTTCGACGTGTGTTTATCTGGTTTTTTTTCCACCGCACCGGGGAAGTCTTAACCTACACGCCGCCGACTATATCACAACATAACGCGCGCTGCATGACCTGCGGGATGGCACGGCGGCGTAGAATAAAATACAACAACGGACAAAAAACACACACACACACACACACACGAAATACGCACCGACTGGGCAGTCGAACGTCAGGAATTTATTATTATTATTATTATTTCTATCATCGTTATTATTATTATTATTATTTTTACGCGCGTTTAATGCGTAAAAGACAAAACGAAAAAATTAAATTAAAATAAAAAAAATACGACCGAATGCGACGACCACGAAAAACCCGGTTCGACGACGCGTGTCACCTACCCGCCCCGCCGAGGTCCCGGTCGGTGATGTATGCGCACCGATAACATCATCATCGTTGTCGCGGCGGCGTGTGTGGGCCCCGTCGCCCGTCTCGGCGGCGGCGGCGGCCGTGTCACACTTTTTTTTTTCCATTCGTCCGTATATTTTGTTCTTTTTTTTTCTGTTCAGTATTATTATTATTCGTATTATCATTATTCCTCCGTTTCACACGGCTCTAGTGTCGTCGTTTCCGAAAACCGGCGCGGGCTACGACGACGAAATTTCATATTATTTTATACCTAATACTCGTGTATTACATATCATTATAATATTATATTATTGCATGTACATCAAATTCATACCTGCGACATACGAGTGTATTATAATATCACTATAATTTTTTATATCTATTTAATATTCTATATAATATTATTACTGATTGATTAGTGTTTTCGGATCTTGTTCGGTCAAGAGTTTGACGAGTTGATGACAAATAATAACTCTAATTAATTTACAATTGAGCCGAGGTTATATATGAGGTTAACGTTGAGAAAAAAGTTGACGGTTAACAGGCAATATAATATTATTTAGCTCCAAAGGTAAATGCGAACAATAATATTTATTCAATTCATTTAAAAAGAAATTAATCCATTATTTTAATTTATTATCCTAGGGTAACATTATAATATATAAGTGGTGCACTTATAATTCCTATAATTTGGATTTCCTAAAAGCCCTTGTAATTCAACGAGTCCGTTGTGATTAATTTATAATAAATATAATTTTTAATACCTACAATACGTCCGTGTTATCATAATAATTTATCGTATATATGCATGGGTGCAATTTTAATCCATATTTTTAATCATTCAATTCGAAAGGGGATTAAAAAGCATGTTCTTTTTAGCACGCCGAACTACAGCGATATATTATTATAATTTTTATATTTTTAACACAATTTGTGGTAGTGATGGCGTACCGTGCACAATGCTAACTGAAATTAAAGTGCACATGCCTATACATATAGAATCTATGTATGCATGTGTATTATACCTATATTATAGATTATAGGTATGGGATATTATTATACCTTCCACCAGAGGCGTGCCCAGGATCAAAATGTAGGATAGGCCCGGTTATAATTATTTTAGTTTATATGTACACAATACACATTATTTTTTTTTTTTAGAAACTTAATAATATTTTTAAATTGAATCAGAAAAAATGATTATAAAATAATATAGTACAACACAATTTATTCCTCATATTTGACTTGTTAATAATACTTAAAGTTACATATTAAAAAATAAAATTAAGTTTTTATATAACTGAATAATACCTAAATGAATGCAAATGAAACAATAGTTTTTTTAATTATAAGTACATAAAAATATTTCATTTGAATATTCGATTACATTATTGTGACCACGTAAACCTATATCCTGTCGTGCGCAATACAAAACTGAACGAATTACACTTTTTAATACTTCTCGATTTTTATTTATATTCTCTTCGACATGACTATTCATTTGAGTTGTAACAGCTCCTATACTTTTTGATGATATATAACCTTGATATTTGGCTAACGATGTTTTATGCGAATCTGCCGAGTTATGTTTTTTTGCCATCCCCGAAATATTTTTCCAATTATTATATCCTGTGGCTATTAAAATATCTTGATGCTTTTCACGAGATATAGAACTAGTAAAATGACGACAAAAAAAACAGAAAATTGCATCCAATTGAACAGAATATTCAATCCAAGGATAAACTTTGTACCATGAACTTTGAAAACTACGTTGTTTTTCACAAATTTTACGACGTGGAAAATTGATAATCGGCTGAATAGGTTGTTCATCACTATTTAAGCTAATATCAAGCACATTTAAGCTAGACGAGGAAATAGAAGACTCGTTAGAAGTTGAGGTAACATTTAATTTTAACATTTTTGTTTGTGGTTGATCTATTGTACTATCGTCATCGTTCAATGTCCTTGTGGGTTTCGGAATAGGTTTAAAAAACTGGCTAATCATATTTTTATTTTTATTTAATTATTAGTCAAGTTATAATCAATATAAAATAAAAAAAGTACTTAGGTTATTCTAATAGTGTACATAAACAAAAACAGACAAAACGATTTCCTCGATCGGCTCGGTTACACACAAGTCACTATAATACGTCTACACACTACACAGTACACACTGTAATAAACTAATAAAATATATTTTGTAAACCATATTCATTATCTTATATCAAATGACGATTGTCGGCAGTGAACGGTCAGTGACGAATGTATAAATAACTCACTTCGGGTGTATTATTGTCTATTATTTACTATTTTTAGCCGATAAGCAGTCCTGTGGCTACTATTGTTTGCGACGAAGGAAAGAATTATTAATAACGTATAAACGCTTGCTATAAGTGGGTAATAAATAAATAATCTTTGTTCCAAAATGATTCAATTACATATCGTATTATGAAGCAAAAAATTGTATAAAATTATGTTTCTTGAAAAATATTAATAATTATTATTTGAAAACAGGGTAGGCCCGGGCCTACCAGGCCTACCTGCTGGGCACGCCACTGCCTTCCACGACAAAATATAATGTATCTACAACTATATACACGTATAAAATAGTTACATGCAGGATTTTGGTTTTCTAATAAAGAGATATTGTTATCAAAGTGATTAAGAACAAAAATTATATTACATTAAAAACCTATGGTGAACATTTTAAACAGTTATCAAAAATAAGTAATAACATCCAAAACCATCGGTTTCTCACGAGTCACGGCTGATGAATATTATTATAATAATAACATTATGCAATAATAATTATTGACACAATGTAATATTATCATATTACTATGCTTAATTGTGTGATTGTTGTATTATCAACCAACGGTTTTAAACACAGCGAATAATTTAATAATAAAAAATCAGATTATATTACGCTTATTACAGTTTTTATTCACCTTATATGATTTAAGAACATTGCAATTTATTAAAATAATTTGTAATAATGTTTCACATTGTCAATTTGAATTATGTGCTAAACAAATAAATCTGATAGTCATTTTCTATAAGTAATGAATTAATAATTGGTTCAAGTAAAAAAAAAAATGTTTTATGGAGGATATGCGTGGCCTAAATTACGGTATGGCGTACATCACATAGCAATGTCTTATTTTAAAGACATGATAAATGATCATTGATCATAGCTATATTAGGTAGATAAGTATGTTTTCTATTATAGGTACTCGTAAATTCTATAAAATTAACATTTATTCAAAAATAAATTTCTAAAGATACCTATTAATAGTATTGAAATTACATTATTTAGCTAAAAGTTTAGATTTTTTTCAAAAGTACTATTAAGTATCTCAACCCATTACTAACACGTATTATACACGTAATATTATTATACTAGACGTTTTCGCCTTGTCGGGTATTTGAAGTAATCTTCGAGTCAAAGTGTCGTTCGTAGCAATATGCAATATAATTTCACAAACAATAAACGACCACCGACGAGTATATTATTATTATACCAGTTATAGCACTTATAAAGTAATAATCGATACATATATAACACCTGTTGTATAATCTTTCGTTTTCTTCGACGCCGTCATGTAATCCGCTTATATACATTTTTGATGTGGTTATCGCAGACTTCCGGTACTGCCGCCTAAGGCGATTTACGCCCGAGGTCGAAGTGCAATTTTTCGTCTCCGGTTCCTGTACGGCCACCGCGACGCTCGCGAATCTTTGTATTTATCTTTTAAGGCTCTTAATCACGAATTAAGATAAAGGTACAGGATACAGAGAACTTATCAGTTGTTACAAACAAGAACCTTCATTGCTCTTTCGCTGACAGGTAGCGCTTGAAGGTGGCTGTGACGAGTTTTATACTAATAACATGATATCCATTATCCACTTACGTTAATGCGTAATTCTATTTTGCCATAACTCACAGAATTTATCCTATCCTACTCCATATTACTTGTGCAGTTGTGCCACAATACCACTTGCCAGTATTACATACTTTTACTGTTCATGTTCATCTATGGTTTATTTATCAAATTTAATATAAGACAAGTGTCCTGCACTTCCAAATATTCTTATTTATTCTTACATCTTGTATTTTTTTTTCAAGAATAGAAAGGTTTAAAAAGAAATAAAAAGAAAGAAATGAATGTTTGTTGAAATAATAAATTCATTGATAGTACAAATATTCATTATTTGACTAATTTAATTACTCAAAACACCTTCTTTTCATTTAGCCATAATTTATTAATTATTAATTTATTATAAAATAAATTAAGTATTATAAATTCCACTTAAAATAAATAAAATCCTAACATAGAATTTGGGATACACAAAATTGATCATGACGCTTATATTATTTATTTCCAATACAAAAAATATGTACCCATAGATAATGTTCTTAGTGTTCTGATATAAAAAATGTAAATGTGATAAGAATAAATAATACATAATACATATATATATATACCTGATTAGTACAATTGCGTATTATTGTCACAGATTACTTCAATTGACCCTAAGCTACGCTAATTTTTGTTAAATAGTTTGGGAATAGCTTCAATTTTTAGACGAGGTCTCTTTAGACATATCTGTAAACATTAAACAATTATCAGGTAATTAAATAAAAAATTATATAAACTTTTTATAAAAATGAACACTATTTTTTTGTTGTTTTTTGGGAGGAGAACATGTACGTACCATATAGTACTTCGTGTACCAGACTTCTGAGCATTTATTATATACTCCTTTTTATATGTAAACTGCCTTTAAACTTAAGATTTTGCACTTAATTAAATAAATATTAATGTCCGTCTCCTAGATATTAATTAAATTTACGGAGACACAAATATCTTGATTTTTCCAATGAATGACAATTTGGTACGCAATATTTAGTAGACATAAATACATAATAATTAGCTACCTAATAGTTTTGAAGCATTACTATTATTACTATTATTTATATTAGTCTGAACTCTGAAAAACAACCAAAAAAACACAAATTATCTCTCTTGAAACTTAATTCACGTTGAAATTCAAAATATGCTGATAGCAAAAAAAAAAAAAGTTATTTATAAACTGCATTAGTTAAAATCTTTATCGCAGATCAGTTATTACTTTAATACCGTTTATGGACAATCGTGGTTGCAGGTACAAAAGTTATATTCTGTTTTTTTTTTTACAGATTTTGACGCACGGACATTAGCGCATAAGAAACGTCATCAGGGTTCGGTCGGATGCGCGACGACTTTGATCTTCAGCTGGTGCGGCAGCAGCAGCAGCAACACTTGCAGCAGGAAGACGTAGTCGTCGCCGACGACGACGATCAGCGGAGGAGGAGTAGACGGCGGATGCACCAACACCAGCAACACCACCACCAGAACCACGACGACGACGACGACGGGGACGACGGAGACGACGACGACGACGGCGGAGAAAACGCCACCGACGACGGTGACGGCAGTGGCAGCGGTGTCGGTGTCGGCGGTGACGATCGCGACGGTAACCGTCATCAGCGGAACAACGACGTCAGTGAACCGGACGCCAATCGGTTGTTGAACGACACGGACGATACGGAAGACGAAGCTGACGTCGTCGTCGGCGGTGGTGCGAGCGCGTGCAGCGACGCGACTGCCAACGCGACGGCCAACAGCACCGGCGACGGTGGTGTTGGTGCCGACGTGGACGACGACGACGACGACGACGACGACGTGGACATGATGATGATGATAGATTCGGGTAGACAGCCGACGGTCATCGGCGGCGGCGAGTCTTCTTCGCCACCGCCACCGTCGCAGCCCGTTACACTTGGCTCGACCAAAGTCGACACGGCCACGACATCCTCGTCATCGTCTTCGACGTCGCCGCCACCGCCGTCCACTTCGACAGTGCCGATGCCGTCTATCACCACCAGTACCGCGAGTACAACCGCCGCAGGCCAACAGGTATAATTATCAAAAATAATATTATTAAGTACTTATAGATTCTGCGTTTGCGGCATCCCGATTTCCGGATATCATATATAGCAGGGTATTACATATTATACTATTAGTGACATTAAATCTGTTTATGTAACCAACAATTGTAAGACTCGAACTTACATTTTTTAGTGAACTTTCACTTTCACCACTGTTACAAAAGTGATATTTTCAAAGATAAACATTTAAAAACGTAATTAAAATTGATAGACCAGAAATAGTATTGATACTTAATTAACCCACGATTTGATCATTTTAATCAATAAATTGAAAACTAATATGTCATATTATGATGAAATCATCCGATAAAATTAGTTTGTAATTTGCTTAGTGTTCAGTTCTAAAGGATTCAAATCAAGTAAACACATAACCGTTATAAGTATGTAGTCTCCGTCTTACCAACGTATATGGTATACCAAAATATATGTTCAGCACATTTTGTGTGTTTAGCTTAATATACGATTGAAATAGCCTATTATAAAACGTATAGGTATTAGCATTATTTATGTTCTCTTTCGTTTTTTCTGCTACTTATTATAATTTTTAGCGAGTTATAAGTATGTAAAATTATAATTTAATATAAAAAATGCTCGTAATACATTTAAAAATTTAAAATATTAGATTAAAAATGTAGACATAATAATAATTTAAAAAAAAAATAAACTTTTCTTGCTTAGATTTTTGATGTAAAACATCTAATGGCGCGGTACGGTAGTGAGACCGACTGTGGCGTGCTGTCGCGTCGCCACGCAGTGACTCGTCGACTCAATTCGTCGAAGCTCAGCAAAAAATTAATAATAATTAAAAAAAAAATAATAATAATTAAATAGGTAATAATAATTTTCAAAATTATTACAAAAAGAAAATTGTTGATGTTTCACATCTGCCAGGCGTCCCGCGACGGCTCAGTTTTGATTTTTACTGTTAATTTAACCATCCATTAAACAAGTACGACTATAACAATTTTTCATATTACGCTCCATACATAGCGTTATTTTTGTCAAATTTATATAAATATCCATTGACAATTCTAATACAAAAAGTCTTCGTTCTTTTTCACTTTTAGTTATCAAATACTCGATTTTCTCCGCCCAATCATCGGAATACTGTTTATAGCATAATATTGAAAATATAAATTTCATGGCTATAAAATTAATTTAAATAATTCGATATGTGCTTGTTGTAGCAGGATGATTACGATATGACGACAACGGTTCCCAGTGTCAGTTACAGCGGTATTGGCGACGGTTACCCCACTTCTGTACCGTCAGTGGGTCTTGCCGACATGATTGGCAGCGCCGGTAATCACCTTCACCCACACCACCATCACCATTTGCTCCTTTTACATCACCAGCAGCAGCAGCAGCAGCAACAACAGCAGCAACAACACCATCAGCACTCTCACCAGTCGCAGCACCAAACCAGCGGTACTGCGGCCACCGGATATTACGGCGCTGACGCGGTCGGCGGCCAACATCACCATCCATCGGCGACGGTGCTGCCACTGCCACCACCACCGCCACCGCTACCGTTACTGCTGCACGAACAACAGCAGCAGCAAATCGGTGGGGATTTACAGTTACAACTCCAGTTGCACCACCAGCATCAACATCAGCACCAGCAGCAACAACATCAACACCAGCAGCACCAGCAACTGTTGCAGCAGCACCAACACCAGCAACACCAGCAGCAACACCAACACGAAGACTTATCTCGCCACCTTCATCACCACCACCATCAATTGCAACTGCAGCAACAGCATCTTGTCGATCATCAGCACCATCATCACGAACTCACTAGTGCCGCTGCTCATCACCATCTGCAGCAGCAACAACACCAGCAGCAACAGCATCAGCAGTTTTCAACCACTCATCCACACCACCCACAGTACCTCCAACAGCAACAACAGCGGCAACAGTTCTCGCCGGCTACGGCTGCGGTCACCGCCGCCGCAGCCGCCCTTACTCACCCGCACTATCACCAGCACCAGCATCACCACTTGCAGCACCAACAACATGGCGTCAGCGACGGTGGTGGCGCAGGTGACGATGACGATGAGGACGTAGTAACAGCCGCCGCCGCGGCTGCAGCCGATAATGGTGGATATCCGTCGTCGTCGTCGGCGACGGCCGCTGCCGCCACAGCTGCCGCTTATGCAGCAGCGGCGGCACTATACGGTGGTAACTCCGGTGGCCAGGGACATCACGGTGTTCATCACCATGGAGGCCACCACCAGCAGCCACAACAACAGCACATGCTACAACCACCAGTTGTGCCGGCAGCACCGCATCAGCAACACGGCATGCAGCAACAACACCACCACCAGATGATGGTGATCGGTGGCAGTGTTCCTCCGTTAACTACCGCTCCACCGGCATCCGGTTAGTATAAAACTCTTATCCCTGGCCCCTTATATGTACAGCAAAGGCGCCATTTTGGGGGAACTTGTAGGGTACACATTGGCACCCCTATTTTTTCTGTGTTTTATTAGCCTACCACACACAATTTACAAACGCTCCGACGTGCCCTCTATATGTCTAAAAAAATCAAAGTTAAATTATATCGCATGTAAATGTAGACGCTATACATGGCAACATGGCAAATAATATGTTATTTGTACCTATAATAAAATCGTATTCGTGTTAATCTTACAAGATCTATGATTTTAATACAATTTGGTATGTCATTATTAACAAAAACTACAACCGAAAGAATGACATTACATTTTTCAAATGTTGACAGAATATGTGAGTCATAAATAAAGTTTTATTTCAATAGCATTAAACTTTGAATTAACTGAAAAAATAGTTTCCAAATTGTAATTGTTTTTTGCCTCACCAAACATTTAGAAAAACACAAAAAATTAATAATAATAAATTGTGTTTCGTATATAAAAACATAATAACGATCCGGTTTTTTTCTATTCCTGTAAAAATGATAATAATTTATTTGTAACGAATAACAAATAAAGAGACTATTGACATAGTATTCAATACGTTAAATATATTACGTTATATATATTTACCAGAAAAGCGTCAATCTTTATTCGAATGGTTAGAAGATAATTATTACATATACATGTGACAATAATATCACAGAAAATATTTTGGTGCACGCGTTGTCGTTGTCTACGATGGAAAATCCTCGTAAACGAATCGTGTTCAACATTAACCTGACCAAGTCTGGTCATCTATCATATTGAGTGTAAACTTTATTAGTATTCTGTTCAAATAAAGTCTAAATATTGTACTCGAATTTGCATTTGATGTCGGTAACCTCACACACAACACTAATTTCTCCGGAAAACGACGACCGACGACTGAAGTCGAAATCACAGTTCGCGTCAACTGCGTAAATATTTTTTATAATTTAAATTTAATGAAATTACACCTGTAGACACTATAGACATATATTAATAATAATATGACGTTTTTCCTCCCTATTTTCACTGTACCTCTGTTTCAACCACATCGTATTGCCTCGTGTTTCAGATAGTCCTCCTACACCCGCCTTGATGCAACTGAGGGCAGCTGCAGCCGCTGCCGCGGCCGCAGCGGTGGATCCAACCGCTGGAGCGGTGTTGTCATCACCACCCGCCAGCAAGGCGACTAGACGGACAGCATCATCAGCGGCCATAAATGATGCGGTCGGTGGCAGCGGGGGCGGTGGAACAACTGGCCGTTGCGGCAGTGGTCGCGGCCGGGGTCGTAGACCGGCCGCCGGTGTTTCGGCTGCGGCCGCGGCGGCGCTACAGCAGCAGCAACAGCAGCAACCGTTACTATTGCACCCACAACACACGCACCCACACCACCACCCACACATGCAACAGCAGCAATTCGGCAGCGGTGGACCACCGGTCGTATCGGCGACGGCAGCGGCGGCGGCGGTGGCCACGGAACAGCAACAGAGCCCGCCGCTTGACAGGGTGTTCGTGTGGGATCTAGACGAAACCATCATCGTATTTAACTCGTTGTTGACGGGTGGCTACGCGGTGGCTCACGGCAAGGTACGTTCAATATTGTATTAAATTTATTAATGATTATTATACCTACCCTAATATTACTACAGTTAGGATTTTGTTACCGTAAAAACTTAAAATACATCAATAAAACTTTATAAAACTTTCAATCCTCCCAAGAATCTTATAAAATCACAAAATAGTATATATTGTGTGGCAAGTGTAGCGTATGGATATTTCAGTCACAGGTTATGTTACGACACTGGTCTCAGATAACTATTAAATTATGCTCAAAGACCAAGATTGAAAATAAATTTCCTGCAGCACGCCTCACATTGACCATTTTGCCACTGCTGCCTTTGTATAGAATAACCGTAATTAACTTACCGACTTACCAGGTAGTATTTCATATATGATCGATAGTCGATACAATTCATCGATACACTCGTGTATATTAACGTGATTACTGCAGTTAGTAACGTTTTACTCGCTGTATAACGGAATTTCTACTTAACCGCCTGTCAGTAGAGAAAAAATTTGCTTTTCGTTGAATGGAAAAAGATAATTCCCAAACGCTTCAATCGGCATTAAACATTAATACTGTAGTGAGGCGTAAAAAAACGCCGATTATCGTTTGTGTATTATTTGTTTACCTTCGCTAAATTGTAGTACATCATTTGCATATTAACATAGAAGGGTATACAAAATAGTTAAAATAACATTTACTATCAAATTGTGGTTAAAAGTTCAAAGTTATTACCAAAACCAAACTCTAATAAAATAATTTATCTAAATTGTTGGTGTAAATAAATTACATAATTAAATAAAACGGTGATGTACAAATTAACAAGATATATAGACACACACGTACAAATTATCAAAAATAAAATAAAATATGAGCATAAAAGTATAAGGATTTTTAACCCTGAAATTATGAGAAATAACTAAAATTATATGCGTATAGAATATTTTTACATGATATATGACAGTTTTCGATTTCGATAATATTCTAGAGACTGAATTCGATTTAGTATCATATTATTCAGAGCACACCATTATTCTAAATATTGATTTTTAGATTATAATATTACGACTATTTTATAAAACGGTACCGTGCAAATAAATGGCGTTTATTACTTTTGGGTAAAAATAAATATTTGAAATATTTATTTTAATTACTATAACGTTACTATAATGTATTAGGTTCTACAATTATCAATAAAGTGATTATTATTATTGAAAATACTAAATTATCTGTGTGTGTAGTGTGTACATATTGGGTTAGTATACGTCAGTTTTTTACGATTTTCATTTTAAGCTGTAACCAATAATATAGGTAGGTTTACATTATTACACATAACTTGCAGCTTAAAAATTAAATTAAATATCGTTAAAATTCTATACCTCTGTGCCTCTATAATATTACAATATAGTATCGTTACGATGTTCATTCCTTATCTTCTAAACAGGACCAGCGGGTCATGCAGCAACTCGGGTACCGGATGGAAGAGATGATATTCACGTTGGCCGATCAGAATTTCTTTTTCAACGAAATCGAGGTGCGTGGCAATAGTTTGACAGACATTGCGTATTATAACAACAACGATAATACACAAATATATAATACAACTAGATAGCCGACTTGGCTTTAACGTCGATGTCGGTTAAATAGCTGACTTTTCTAATCAAAGAGGTCCGTGTTTTACAGTCTGTTCGTTGAAATGTGATATGAAAATAACTAAAGTAATTAAATAAATTGGATTTTATCGTAGACCTATAAACTAGTTTATAGCTATTCGGTTCTTATCGATGACGAAATTGTTAACATATGGGCCTCTTTGATAAATCAAGTCGGCCATTTTCCAGCATACGAAACTTTACATTGCGGTTACATCATCTAGTTATATTATATATCTGCGAATACACCAAGATTTTAATTTTATAACCAATTTGCGATTTGTGCGCAGGAGTGTGGCGGCGGCGACCAGGCGCAGCACATCGACGACGCCGCGTCCGACGACAATGGCCAGGACCTGTCTGGCTACGACTTTGGTGCCGACGGGTTTTCCGCGTCCACAGCCTCCACCCAACACCACCAAAACCACTTTATCAACCAGCACCACTTCAACAGCACTGGTGCGAGTTCTGGCAATAATCACCAGCAACACCTGCAGTACCACCAGCAGCAGCAACAGCACCAGCAACAGCAGCAACACCATCACCCGCACCAACACCAGCAGTATCAGACGCAGCCGTACCAGCACCAGCAACACCAGCAGCACCAACACCACCACTTGATGGGTGCCGGTGGCGGGGGCCCGGCCGTCGCCAATCCGTCGTCCGCCGGCGGTCTGAGGGGAAGCGGTGGCCTGAGGGGTGGTGCTGTTGGAGGTGGTTCCGGCGGCGGCGGTGGCGTGGACTGGATGAGGAAGTTGGCGTTCCGGTACCGACGGGTCAAGGAGTTGTACAACCAGTACCGGAACTCGGTCGGAGGTAATTAATATAGGCAGTACTTTTATAGGACTGCGAAATTATTCGATTAATCGTTGGTTGTGTAATAACCGATTAGTCGAAAATCGAAAATGATATAGGTAGACTATTTTATTATCAGATATTATATTGATTGAAAATAAATTGAAGTATTTAAATAATAGTAAATTTAAAAAAAACCAAATAATTGTATAATACGAAAAAATAATTTATGTAAATACATAATATATAATAAATAACTACTAATACTCCAGCAAAAAAAGTAAAAATAAGTAATACCCAGCAATAAATTATTCAGATAAAACACTTGTCTATTCAAAACACATTTAAATAACATAATTTATGTCACTAAAGTAAAAGTAAAACTATCTCAGTGTTTAAATAATAATCGTAGATTACAGATAATTACAGAAAAAGTAAAAGCTGGTAAAAACCACGTTTTATTATAAAAGTTTATTTCGTGCACAAAAATGTATTAATTACAATATCGTCTGTACAATAGTGCTGTTTATTGTAAAATATAATGTAAACCTATCAAATTAGTGCGCGCGTAATTAAAAATATGCCAACCGTTTGACATTCTTAAATGTTATTGACATAAACAATAAAAAATTACGATTGAATATTAATTAATTATTTTTCTAAATCGATTGTTCCTCAACTTATAATAATAATGCAAATCCCTGATCGAAATGTATAGTTACTGATGTCGGCACGTGGAACATCATATCTAATAATCGAGCGTGGAATTCAATTAATAATTAATGCAATAACGTGCGTTCTTGAAATCAACTTAACTTTTATTGTTGTTCTTCTTTTGTAAAAACATATTACGTATATAACGTATATTGCAATTTGAAAAAAATAATGTAAATGAGATTGGTGGCGGAGAGTAGAAGGGTGACTGAAGTCTTGACAATACTTCATGGAGTAATAATTTAAATAATAAAATAATTTTCTTCAATGCATTCAGTTTCAGAACACTTACTTATTTAATTACTTTAAATAACAACATTATAGTAGGTACATTAATTTTACTATTGCACTATTTAAACTTAAATACGTACAACGTACATCGTTACGCCCAAAATAACTTTTTATATAAACTATGCATATTAAATACATATGAAATTACACGAAAAAATTATAAAAAAAAAAACAAATAAAATAATTTAAAAAAATTTAACCTATTTCCTTGCACTTAAGTCTTAAATACATTATATAATTTCATTATGATAAGCACTAAATTTAATACTTAGTAAACATACAGTATAATTGTATATTTAGTGCACTTATCCCGATAAGCAAAGGTAATTATTTTTAACTTTTTAACTCAACTAGTTAGTTTATTTTCTAATCAACTTATGAACTTAACTAGTTTAATTTACAGTTGAAATTCACCAAGTTAAAAACATTTTGAAATTTTTCGTTTATATATACTTACGTAAATATTACTATATTAGTATAAAATAAAAATAATTCAATACTATAATAACATAAACATTTCTGTTCTTTTACTTGATAACATAATTTTTTATATATTAATATATATTAGTATATTACTACAGATTAGAAAGGCAATAAGCCATAAAATATACACAATATAGTAACAATATTATTATAAAATGTTTGCAATACAAATAAGTAATAATAATAATTTAATGTAATAAATATTAGTAAAGTAAAAGTAAAAGGGTTTAATATACAGTGTACATTATTATAAAAGTTCAATAAAATTTGTTTATTTATCATTTATAAATTAGAAACTAAAAAGACACATTCAATCTTTATGTGATTTACATAATAATTAAAAAAAAATAATAAATTTTTTGTTTAACTGAGTTAAGTTAATATCTTTCTCATTTTCTCCATATTAACTTTTAATTTATCGAGTTAAATGTATAATTTGTTAACTGTTAACTTTTAACTTATCGATCTTGTATCCTCTTAACTTAACTTAACTTGAGTTAATTATTTTCATTAATTTGCCCATCTTTGCCGATAAGAAGTATAAACTGAAGACCTTTATCAAAATTATATAATGTTATCAAGTACATTCCTGGTCTTGTAGTTTTGCAAAACTTTTCACAAATTATAATAATATTTAAGTAAATTAATTACGAGTTGGTTATATAAGATTCAATGATTTCTTTAAGGAGGCATCTATAACATTTTAAACTTTTAAAGGCGTGTTCATTCCGCATTGAAAACGAATTTTTTTTAGATGCGTAGGTATACGATAACACGATTTACACGTAAATTATTACGTATTATTATTTATTACAATAGTAATTACGAATTATGCAATATTCAAATACGAACATAAAATACAGGTTAATTTATATCGCTTGTATATTGTCTGATTTCCTAGACTAGTTTTATTTTATTAAATCTATTATAATATTTTTAAACGATCGACAAATTACTTCATTAAATTTTATATTCAATGGTAATATTATTTTATTAAAAAAAAAAAAAAAAAAAAAATGTCGTATAACGTGCATTGTTAACTGTAATAATCTATAATAATTTTAAAAGTAAATGAATTATATAATATGATTTGGGCCTATTACAATATTTTGTTGAACTTAGCCTCTAAGCCACCCTATTTATGCTTTTGATATTTGACCAAAGCGTTTTTACGTTTTATGAAAATTTTCGTTTTCTTGTGTTATAGGTCTGTTAGGACCTGGCAAACGGGACGCTTGGCTTCAGCTTAGAAGCGACATCGAATTGCATACAGACGACTGGCTAACGATGGCTGTCAAGTGCTTAAACGTCATCAATTCTAGGTGAGCTTATATGAGTATTAATACAATATTATTCAATATGCAATATACTAATTATTATTTTCTGTATTACGTTACACTGGTATACATTGTTAGTTATGCTTATAATATAATATTACTTTAAAAGGGGGTCTGGAGGTAGTAGCTTAAATTCATCTTTTGTTGAGTATTATGATTCGATTGTTTGAATCCACAGATTTTGAACGCTTGCAAACAACTTGAACGTGACCTACACAGATTTATTAGCTTTGTAAAATAAACTTTTAATATAAATCGATTTCAGCATGTTCCTTTGTTCCTTAACTTATCGTCATCACTCTCAAAAACTCCATTCTGGATCTATTAACACTCATCTTCTTCTTTCACACTTATAAATTTAAAATTTTTTCACTTCTATATTACTATCAAACTTTTTTGAATTATAAGTATTTAATGTTAATAAATCTGATGGTGAAGACGTTGAAGTATTTTGGATTAAGTTCAATTTAAAAAAATTGAAAATGTCGTTTTCAAAATTGATTAATTGCGAATTCGATAATCTTTTCAGAAATTTTATCTGATTACTATAAAGATTACAAGGTTAATCAATACAATTATACAATTATTGGTATAAGATATAAGTATATTTTGATAGAAAACACATACAGGATCCCAAAATTGGACATCATTTGAATACAATTTTATTTAGATAATATTTTATTCGAATAAATAATTTTCAGTAATTTTATCTTATTTAACATAATATGATTGGTATTTTAGTAATCAAAATATTTACGTATTAAAAAACTATAGCTAGCATTGTATTTTAAGTTCACGGTTGTAAATCTTCTTTTATTTGAAATAAATAGAAAAATACTATAAATGAAACAAATATAGAACTATCTAAAGAAGAAACTAGAGAGTAAAGAATTCGAATATATTTATATTTTGTACTAGTATTATTATGTTTGAAAATTATTCAATTATATTTTTATTCGAATAATTATAAAAAAAATCATTTGAATAATCATATTTGAAAATTATTTGAATAATTATCTAGATAATATTTTTCCCAACCCTTAAGGATCCTAACCTAATCTTGAATTTTTATCATATTATCATATTATTGCTATTCTGTAACTACACTATGCTTTGGATTCACATCTGTTTTTAGATAAATAATAATGCTATACATGGATATTATATTAATCTCTACTTATGATCACCGTAGGCCTAACTGTGTCAACGTGTTGGTTACCACCACGCACCTGATACCAGCGCTGGCCAAGCTGCTCCTATACGGTCTCGGACAACATTTTGCCGTGGAAAACGTGTACTCGGCCTCCGGTGGCGGTGGAGGTCCATCGACGGGCGGTGGTAAGTCCGGTGGTGGCGGCGGTGGCACTCCGGGGTCTGCAACATCGACTGGATCGTCAAAAGAGTCGTGTTTTGACCGGGTGGTACAGAGGTACGGCCGTAAATGCACGTATGTGGTTATCGGTGATGGAGCTGAAGAGGAAAGGGCCGCCAGACAGGTATTTACCATCATAAAATAATTATTATTTATCTAGCTGTAAAATCCGACTTCGCCAAGGAAAAAATTAACAAATATAGAAATACGGCGCTATTTTCACGAGCCAAAACTAAATTTCTGCGAAAACCCCTTAATAGCAACCGATGTAATTTCAAAAATAAAGCTATTAACACTCTCCGAGTTTCAAAGACTGTATGTAAAACTTGATGCTAATTTGTTCAATAACTTAAATAAAAGTCTATAAGTCCTATCATACATTAATTTCTATATTATAGAGATGGGGCAATTTTTATTTAAAAACAATTAAAGCAATTGCCTAACAGGTTGCCTATAATAGTTATATAATATACTTATCAGTTTTCAGACATTATTTTATTGGTAATGACATCATTTGTGGAGTCAACGACACATAAATATACATTTAAATTTAGTAACTAGGTATAAAAAATAAAATACCTACAGCACAATAAACAGTGGCTTAATGCTAATCGTATAGTTGCATAGAGTATACCATCAAATATCTATATATTTTATTACTTATAATTCATTTATCATTCATTATTCCTAAACAAGATTATTCTAAGGCAAACTATGATAAATAATTTCTATTGGAGCCCGGAAGATTAAAATAATAAATAAATGAGCCCCAGACAAAAAAAAATGTTTATGTCAAATCTCTATGATTAATTAATTATGCAAACTAATTGAGATATTTTGACGGTCCAGTTTTCTGCCTTCCGTGGTCCTTGCTGACCTTTTTTCTAAGATCTTCTTTCCTAAATATATGAATTTTAAAGAAATTATATTTATTATAGTTTAACGTCAATACTCCTAGCCTCCAAACTCATGAACCTCTCATATCCTAGTAATCTACACCATGTTGACGTTTTAGGTATGGACGTATGGTATTGTGGGCCGTGATCAGATAGATATGTTTTTTCCTCGTTTATTTCTTCGTCCTATTTCATATTCTTGTCTACCATTTGATTGGTGGATCGAGTATTAAACCTTAGGTAAAATAATATATATTCCTATATGATTATATTTGACGTGTCATTTAAATCTGCAGTATGTTAACCATTTAAGGAATATTTTAAACTGCTGTCTTTGCAGGTTATAAAACGCGCTTCATATATACATTTAGATGTGTTTTATTTCTAAAAAACTTCTGTGGGCGATTGTTTTAGTTATTTTACTCGTACTTATCAAACTTCTTAAACAAATTAAATATAGCAAATTTATAATTTTAAATTTTACAAAATTCACTTTCACGTGAAAATGTGGATAATTTATCTTAAGTAATTATAGATTTATGGCTAAATCCAAATTAGTTTTGATAGCAAACTGCAACTATAGTATCAATGTCGACATACAGCCAGGTCGCATCATTTATTCATTTGGAACACATCATTTTGGAAGTATAGAAAAACATTCGAAAAATAGATACCTAAGGAGAAAATCAAAATCGTATTATAATACTAGAATCCATACACATATATTACAAATTAAGTTTTAATCAAAAATGGAATATTTATTGCTTGTTAAGTGCAAGCCATTAATGTTATAATTACTCGAAGTTCTGATTTTGAGTAATATTATTTCAATTTCTAACTGGCTTGCCTTTGCAGATGAATTTTCCGTTCTGGCGGGTGTCCGGTCACAGTGACCTTCAGGCTCTGTACAACGCCCTCGACATGGGATTTCTCTAAACTGACTAGATACTACTAAACGGAAACAGCAGCATCATCAGTGATAACATCGGCAGTGTCAGCAGCAGCATCATCAGTGTCAGTGATATCGTCGTGTATATATAATAATAATATGTGTGAGATTCGACCCAGTGACGACGTTATAATAATATTATATAGTATTTTTTATTTTATTATTTAGTAGTATTGAATTGTTGCGTGTAAATAATAATGTAATATTATTATATTATAAATATATAATATAAACCACACGAGTATCGCGACAACGGCGGTGTAGTGTATATAATAATCAATTAGAAACGCCGTCGTAAATTATGTGTTTTAAAATGTTTGTATATTATTACGTTTTATTTTTATGTGTCTACAATGTTTTTGGAGTGACTGTGAGTTCGTATTTTTGTTCTCACGTGTAATATTATATTATAATATATCATTATTACTCTGTACCGCTTGGAATTTATTGTATTGCCTACTAGTTTTTTTCTCGTGAAATCATCCCACTCTCTTTCCCCTAAGCGGCCTAAGCAGACAATTATTTATATAATTTGTGTAAGCAGGACTTATATTCGTTGTCTCGTATATGTATATAATATATATTATGTATTTTTTTCATATTTTATTCCCATAGTTTATACTATATGTTGTATATAATATATTGTACTAGCCATTATTTAGGTACTTGTTAAATATAGCACTGTAGTATATTGTATCATAATATTGTGATAGACGATAATGATTTAGGTACAGATAGTTTCATTAGTTTTTCAGGTAACACTAAATTTCTTAACCGGATTACGTTGTACTGAATTGGAACTTTTTCGACAAACTAGGTAAATATACTTTTATATGGGAACATTTCAAATATTTCACTCTCTTGGATGTGCATGCCTAGTAAAACTTATATTTTTTTAATTTAATAATTAAAATTGTGTAATATACTTAAATAATATATTTTATACTATACATGTTAAATATTATATACTACAAGAATTCACAAAAAAAAAAGTTTTACCTTAAAAATGTAAATAAATCGATTTATATATTTTAATATATCGAAAAAACGTATTCGTGATTAAATTGGAAATTGTTCTCATTCAAGAAATGTTGATATTAGAACAATAATGTTAAAATGACTAAAAAAAAATAACTTACCCAAATATAATATCAAAAGAGGCTTTTCTGTTAAAAAAAAAAAAGTTTGTACTGGGTATGCACTTATCTATATAATACGATCGTATTGTGTACCTAAATACCCCTTATAGTTTGTCAAGCAAAAAGTTACTATTCAATCCAATGTAATCGCGTCGAAAAATATTTAGTGAAAAAATTATCACACCACTGTATTTTATTTTTTACTGGTTGCAGTGTACCTATACTTATTATTTGAACGTAACGTAACCACAATACTGAGCGTCATTATTTGATGGATGTAAAAGCTGAGCGAATTGCTTTAATTTTTTGATTAGTATAAGTCGTGCTTAATTTTTACCAAGTAAAATTCTATTATTAAATATTGTTTAAAAAAATATTGTTATTCAACTTTATATTATTCTACTGAGAATATAAAATGCATTTTATTGTAGGTAACTATAACCTCATATGCTTCATATTTTTGTATTACTATGCTATGAGTGTATACTATTACAGTAGCTGGTACTCACTATAGTAAGATAAACTTGAAATTGAAATTATCAGTTTTGATTATTTAAAAAATGTATTGTATTCATAATCAGCCCTACCATTAGTGCGACCAATATAACTATTATTTAATAAACGAAAAAGTCACAATATCGGTATGGAGAATTTAAAATACTTTACTAGTTACTTTCAGAAGTATTAAAAAAAAATTGTTACTTTTTAAAACTTTTGGAGAGACGTTATAAATACAATATATATTATTGTTATATTGTTAATAAAAGCTGGCATAGGTAATTAATTGTTATTTTGTTTTATACATTTTTATTCTATTGAGGATAAATTATTAAAAAAATGTATGGTAGACAATAAGTAGACAGCATACCCTAAATCAAAAAAATAGTGAGGAATAGCATATGGATCGATCGCAAAAAAAATAATCAATAATTATTATTTTTATTTTTATCAGTCGATAATTTTAATGTTATATAAACTCAGCAACTACAATCATGTTAGGTAAAACAAATGTCCGTTATATTTTATTTATATTGTAAAATAATTATTATAATTACTAAACAAATACTAATTATTACTTATAATTATTATGTAATATTATGTTTTATTAATAATCATAGCTTTAATCCAAGATCCGACCTATGTCGGCGTTAAAATATATTTATACCTATTGCAAACAAATACAACACAACATTATAATTGCTGAACGCGAGACAATGTTGATATAACTAAAAAAATGTATAAGTATAATATTATATTACATTAAAACAAGTATGTATGTGTATTATTATAACAATGAAGTTGAATCCATGGTTTTAAACAATTACTTTTCAAGGCGTGTTTCATTAAATTAGTAAGATCAAGTATGAGTAAATGTTATTTATTACATAACAGTACTTAAAAAAAACGTGAGTTTGAAAAATTATCATATTTAAGTACGATTTGTGTCTGCTCAAAAATCTTTTAAATTGTAAATTTGATCAACATAAAATCTAAAACTACAGAAAACATATATTATATAGTACCTAGGCGTATAGAAATATCATTTTGTAATTTGATAATTTGAAAGAGAAATATTTCATTCAGTTTAATGGAAAATTAGAAAATATGTTACACTTCTTGTAATTTAAAATGCATTAAAAAACTAAAATAATATAGTCAACAATATTAAGTACACGTTACTTACAGACAATATCTATTGACTATTATTATAAAGAACTTAGGTAAATGACAACCAAAATTCCGATTCCCATTTAAGTTTTAATTCAAGTAAAGAGTGTAAACAAATTTTGCATGCGTGGAGTACCTAGTTAAAAGTAGTAAAAAAAACATTACCATGAAACCTTATAAAATACTTCAAATACTTATTTAATAAGTTGATGTCATGCATTTAACTGGTTTGTAAAATAAATTATCAAATTGAAGATATAATAATAATATAATACATTTTTTCAGATGTCATTATAGTATATCAAATAACTACACTTGGTGTAGGTTATACACCTTTTTATAACTATAATATGTATTAATTATTGTATTATGTATATTATAGGAAATAAATACTTCTGCAAGCAAAGTAACTTAAATTAAATTTAAAATATTACTTAATATCTGCTGCTTTAATATTAAAATTACCATTTAGTATGTTACCAATGTACATGTACATTGTACTTGATAGAAATAGTTAAAATTTAGATTAAAATTATTTTAAAAATGTTATCGAGTATAGAAAAAAATATAATAAGTAATGGAAAAAGATCAAATTTCTAAATTCTTTTTACACATAACATAATAATTACCTGAATACTATAAACTTTTTTATCTACTAAAATAAGTAATAATTTTATACTATTATTAGACCAAATTAAAAAGCTATAACACGGCATATTCTATTGTCTTTAAAGTTAAGTATTTATTTGATTACTTAAATAAGATTGTGGATCAAGTGGTTCTTTTCACATGAAATTTATTTTACGAATATTATAATTAACATCTTAACAAATAAACTACAATAGAAAGCAGCAGCTTTTGGAAAAGCAAGCAATCTTATCGAAGGTATCATTGCTTCTTTTGAAAGTTTAAGAACATCTGAATTCTGAGGGCTTTTCTGAACTTTGGGATGAGAATGATGAGATATCATTATTTTTGAATGAACATAACATATTTATTGAAATTTCATCTCTAGGTAAATATTAAATATTTGGAACACTTATACTCAGTGAAAATAAAAATAAATTGGAAGTACTTAAAATTGTATTCAATAAAATGTTAATAGAAAATTTTTTTTTTATTTTAGAAGAAACTCTAACAGTATTATTAATTTCTGGATAAAAACAATATGTAAGACGCCTAATATTTAAACAATTAATAAAAATGTAAATAAATAATATTTATGTTGTCTGCTTTGCTGATTGTAGTTAGAATCCTTTATTTCAAATCATAATTTCACCATAATATCTAGAGTAAAAAATATATATATACCAAATGATTTTTTTATCATGAAACACTCATTATTTT
The DNA here is from genome assembly GCF_020882245.1 of Rhopalosiphum padi. Classification (NCBI taxonomy): domain Eukaryota; kingdom Metazoa; phylum Arthropoda; class Insecta; order Hemiptera; family Aphididae; genus Rhopalosiphum; species Rhopalosiphum padi. Next base: position 42,336,634 of record NC_083599.1, read on the forward strand.
CAAAAAGTATTCATACGTATTTAAAGTTTAGACAAATGGAGTAGTGGACAAACATTTTTCGGGGTAACCCCGTACCACTCCACTTCGTGCAACAAAACTTGAAATATAAGTTATCTCATAAACTACTCGCCTTCAATTCGATTTTTATGTATCAAAATACTCAGAAAAATATTCTGCTTTAGAATATGAAATTAAAACTATGTTGTCATTCAAAAAAGTAAAAACTTAAAAAAATATAAAGATAAAAAATATTTATAAGTTTAATTTTTTAATAATAACGTTGTTTTTTTAACAACTCGAAACTATGTAAAAAATGTTTTCAAAAACACAAATACTTTTTGAAATAGTGAGTGTTTTATGATAAAAGAATCACTCTGTATAGTGATTATTTCTAATTATTACCTAAATTTATGTGATGCGGTGGGCTCTAAAACGTAACGGAAAAATAAAAAACATAAATAATTTATTGGTAAGTACGATATCATCAAATTACTTTTATAGACTTGTACATCAACATTTTTTGTGTCATTTAAAAATGGTCTGCAATGATGACTTACCAAATGACAAAGAAATATTCGTCGATTTTTACATTTTATACCGCAAACATTATTACAATAATAATTCATAAAAATTAAGTGAGACATGTGTTGTACGCAAAATTACCATTTTACAATATAGTGACCAATCTTTTTGGTTTTCATTTATATAATGTGATAAACTATTGCAAATTATTTTATTCGTGAGTTCTGCCATAACGACAGGTTGTTTGTGGGTGATATGCACTTGAGAATACTTGCGTAATACCTAATCTTTTGCATGCATATTCTACGTCTTTGTTTTTAAAATGAATATCTCTATCACTACAAAAATATTTATGTACTCCATACGATGTTAAATCCATCAAAAACTTTAATGTGGCTGCTCCGTTTGCGTTTGCCACTGCCTTTGCAAATGCCATTTTTGTCGCGTTACAAGTCGCTACGATAAGATATTTTTTCCCTCTAGAAATGAGTAGTGGGCCTAAGTAATCAAATGTCAATCTTTGTAATGGTTTTCCAGATATTAGAGGTATGGGTTGTAGTAGTCCGTGGCCTTTACCTGTTGGATCTTTTATCATCTGACATGAAACACAAGTTTTTATAAATTTTATAGTATTTTGAATTATTGTTGGCCAATAGTATTTTTGTTTTAATTTTGCCAATGTTTTAGTTATTCCAAAGTGTCCATTAAAAACCGATTCGTGGTAAGATTTAAGTACCGTGTTGGCTAAATCTTTGGGTATCATCACTAATAGGTTATTTGCTTCATGGGGTGACCAATTTTTAAAATATAGTAATTCATTTTTAATACAATATTGCCGAGATTCCTTTTTGTATTTGGAATTAATTGTAGTTTTTATTGCGTTAATATTATGCCGTTACAAAATTCATCTAGTTTTTCTTTTTCTTTTAATATATCGATGTAAACTTCGATTATAGATGTGGGGATATCGTCTTTTAATTTTGTTTAATCTAGTGGTTAATGTATTAATATTTTCTACAGGGTATCGGGATAAACAGTCTGCAGCTAAATTTTCTGCACTTGGTTTATGTTTAATTTCTAAGTCAATTTCTAATTACTTAAAGATAAATTTCGTTATGCGAGATGACGGATTTTTCATTGTTTTATAGTATTGTAAACTTGAATGGTCACTAAATACGGTTATTTTCCTACCTATAAGATATTCTTTAAAATAATTAAGTGCAAATACTACTACTGACATTTCCAGTTCTGTAGTAGAAACATTTTTTTCTCCCACTTTTAATTTTCTAGATGTTTATCTTCATTAGGATTTTCCTGTTCTAAAATACCTAAAAGTCCTTCTAAGGATGCGTCAGTTGTAACAAAAACAGGGTATGTGTACTCAAATTGAGTTAAAACGGGCGCAGTAATTATTGATTTTTTTTAAATATTAAAACTGTTATTGTGGTCCGAACAAAACTTATTTTTTTTTTTTTTGTTAGAATTTTAAAGGACTTGCGATTTTTGAAAAATGTAATATATATTTTCTATAATAACTTTAGCCCAATAAATGATTTGACATCTTTTACCTTATTGGGTATTGGAAATTTTTTTATTGCCTCTACATTTTTCCCTAATGGAATAATTCCACTATTAGAAACCTCATGACCTAAAAATTCTATTTTTGAGCTAAAAAATACACATTTATTTGTTTTTAATATTAATCCGGCCTCATCTAGCCGTGTAAGAATAATTTCCAGCCTCTCTAATGATGATTCAAAATTTCAAAAAGCTTCATTTTTATTACAAAATACTTGAAAACAATTTAGTTGAAATTTTAATACAAAAAACGTATGTTCCGCTAGCAATATTTGATAAGGTAGTGCAAGGGTCCCAAACACATGAAAAAACTACGAAATACACCAAAATCATATTTAACCAATAGATAGCGCAAAACACTAGTAACACAAATCAACTTAAACAATATCCGACACCTGTTTGGTAATTTTTTAAAAATACTTACAAGTCCGTCGCCACTTTTTAAGTGGTATGAAAATTTCGGTATTGACGAGGAGAATAATAATATGCAATCAGAACGCGGCGAGTCGGCCCGGAAAAATGTCAGGAGCTTACGAAAGCCCGGCCACTCGTATTGAAATACGAGGTACGACGGCGGCCGAGTTTGGTAATTTTTTAAAAATACTTACAACTCCGTCGCCACTTTTTAAGTGGTAAAGTTGGGACCATTTCTTAAATGGTAATCGGTGTTTGAAAATTTGAAAAATTCGACAGCTAATGTATGGATTATATTAATATATGGTTTTTAATTTTAACACCTATAATAGTTATATTTTCTATTTAAATTTTATGAGCTGTACATATTTATAATTATACTTTATCCTTGAACCACACATGATAGCCGTAACATGTAAACTTAAGTTGTAAATATTTAATATTTCCTACTTTTTGTATTGTTACAATTACATATGATCTGTGTACTATATTTCATAAAAATGGTGTAATTATTAAACTTGTAGTACGTAATATTATATTATTATGTTAAGCGTTTAGAATATGGACCACGTTTGTATTTATTCTACCAATTAATTCAATTTAGAATTTAGATATATAATTACTAAAATTGTATATTTTTCTCTCTAAATATTAAATGTCAAGAGCAATATATTCATATCTTTTGCAATGCTTTAAGTCAAAAAGTTGATTTTATATGGTTTTTTACGCGAAAAAAGTTTAAAAAAATGTATGGTAAAATGAAATAACACGGTGGCGTACATAGAAAACGTTAGGATATGTGTTAAAACATGTAATCCGTTTTTCAAACTATTATTTAGCACCTTGTTTACGGTGTAAATAATGGTTCTACGCGTTTCGTTCATAGACCCTTTTTGATTCGTCTAGCATTAAAATAGTAGTTGTTCGAATTTCAAAAAGATCTGACATAAACTTAAAGTTCGAAAAACATGTAAATACGTAATTTTATAAGTGTGAAAATGACGCAAAAAATCATAACAACTGAACCAAAATTCGGATACGTTCCAAAATGGTACCAATTAAACCGGGATGTATAGCTCCATATGTTGGTATAACAAAAAAACCAAAATATGTAAAATCGTTGTCCCAGTGCGAAAAAACACGAAAAAAGGGCGATTTCGAACATTGGATGCCACAATATAGGGGGAAAAAGTGCTCCTACGATCTCGATTCTCGACACAAGACGCCAAATTTGATCACCGACTACCATTCTACCATGATCTCGAGTTTCAGACACGTCGTATGACCACTTAGGTTTTTCAAAATTCCCTTTGTGGGGGGTGGGTCGAAGGTACCCCGACTACTAGGGGACTTTTTAGAGAGGCCTAAAACAAAACTTTTGGTGAACGAACAGATCCCCTAAGTTAAAATTCGGTCGAGATATACTTTACTCAAAAACAGGGAAAGGAAAACTTGTAGTATCTGAGTATCTTTAGTACGTGGCCGCCTTCGGCAATAATTGGGTATCCAATACCTACTATAAGTTAGTTATAAACTGATACATCATGGGCCTTTGTCGACCGACGGTACTTATGAGTTCCTCAGCACAAATAAATATATAATAAATAATAAGATTCATTTATCTTTAATGTGACCCGTCGGTACAAAAAAGTACTTCTTTAGTAACATGAAAAAAAAATAAAATTCTGATCCAAATTTAGAAATATAACTGACAACTGTATAATAGATGTCAAAGTAAACAATGTACACGAACATTCTTAGAAGTAAACATGCCAACATCAGACTGGTTTTTAATCACGTAGAAAAGCTATTTTTAGCATTCTTATCGGCTGGAATTATTTCTAATTGTGTCTAGATTATAAATATTGTTATTGTTTATATATCTCGATATATTAAAAGAAGGGACTAAGTCTGATTAAATGCAATAGATTCAAAAGTACCGTCGGTCGGTCCATTAGCTATTTCATGTTAGCCAAAATAATGTATGTGATCTAATATTGTTGATGAATTATTGTTTTCGCAACTTATAATGTGATTATTATTTTATATAAGATTTTAAATATTTGTGATGCTTAAACATAATATTACAATTTTAAAAAATTATTCTAGCAAAAATAGTTTTCTGATTTGTATAGATTGTATTTAAAAAATAATGTGTTAAATGACCAACGGTACATTTATGTACCAGGATCAAAATGTTAAACTGACCAACAGTTTTTCTAAGTACTAAGTACTTAACTCAAATTTGGGCTAAAAAATTTTTTTAAAAGGTGCACTTATTTATTAATAAGTCAATTATAATGATTTTATGCAAAAAAAAAAATGAAAAATAATTTTAATTCTATGTCTGGTCAACAAGGGGTTAAATAAAACAATTGTATTATTTAATATTTTAATACATATTAATTTTATAATATTAATATAGATTTAGACAAAAAACCCCTCCGAAAATTTTTCCTACCTACGCCCATGTTGATACTATTAGTATGTACATATCCTGATTAGTCTTTCAGTTTTTGATAATTGCTTAGTGTATTAATTATTCATTTGATAGTAACTTGAACAAAAAAAATGTATGATGTATGAAAAATACTTAATAATATATTAGCTAAAATATTTTAAAACCCAAACCCATAAAAAATAGTAACAAAAAATGTATTATCACAATTTACTAAAGCATGAATATTGATAATATTGATATCATTTCTCATAATATTTTCAATTGATTTTCAGATTTTGGAAACTATCTGGACAAACTACTTAAGTATTCGTTAATCCAACCATTTTAAAGTAATCTACATATAATTCGCTATTGATAAAACTATACAATTCACCAGTTTTTAATCACTTATGTGTGATTAATCTAATCCGCAATAAAAAAGATATACAAAATACTTTCATAATAAAACCCATACTTTTACATAACTAAGAGAAAGTCCCTTATTTAATAATTAAGTAAATTAAGCTTCCAATAATCTGCATTATTATATTATTTCCATTATGGAAATGGAAGTTTAACTGCAAATACTGCAAATTGCAATCTGCATAAAGATTGTGTAATTAGAAAAATTTGAAGTTAAAATATTTAATTTAACTACACTTAATATTAACGTGGTATTAACGAAATGAAACGTAGATTCCAAAATTGTATTTACAAAAAACCTAAATACCTCGTTTTCAGGCCCAATTTGAAGGTGGTTTACGATATGAAAACGATTATGGTAACAACCGTGTCAAGTCTAAAATTCTGGCATCATGCGGCAATGATATGAATATATGATATATTATAATTTTGAAAAATTCGTACGAAAAAAAACTATTGCCTTTACAGCTATAAAAGTTACGTCCCTAGACAATGGTTAGGCCCCTCCAAAAACTCCCCCGTAGTTGGGTACCTTCGACCCCCCCCCCCCTCAAATATATTTTTGAAAAACCTTAGTGGTCGTTCGATGTGTCTGAAACTCAAGATTCTGGTATTTTAGAAGATGCTGATCAAAAGTGGTATCTTTTGTCGAGACCGTAAAAGCCATTTTAACCCCACTTTGGGGCCTTGGAATTCCGTAATTTGGGTTTTTTAGTCGAGTGTTACTCGGCCGGGTTTCGATATAGGGACAAAGTTTCTTAACCAAAAGTTTTGTTTTAAGTTATTTTACATAAAATCTTTCGGTGGTCGGAGGGTCCTATGCCCCCTCCCCCCCATGGATATTTTGAAAAATGTTTATTTTTTGTTCCACGTTTCTGAAATTCATAGGTTCGATTTTTTGTAGGTCGGTGATCAAAATCGACGTCTTGTGTCGACACTGTAGGAGCCTTTTTACCCTTCTTTTGGCGTCGGAAATTAGGATTTTGCAGTTTTTGGACTTAGTCGCCACGGAACACTTAGTTTTTGGGTGATTAGAGCAGTTTTTTCTACGCATCGTTTAGACATTTTTGTCAAAAATCGAACGGTATCAAAACCAAAGGAATAGGACGATTTGTTGGGAAGTTATGATTTTCTTTTTCTTTTTTGGTACTTAGATTTTACGTATTTTCCGAATTTTTTGAAATTAAGTTTTTGTTCAATCTTTCAGCACTCGAATTTCAGAGTGCTGACTTATAAATTCCATGACGAGTTATAAAGGTTCTATGGTCAAAATGCGTAGGATCATTATTTACCCCGTAATCGGGGTGCGAAAATAGTTATAATTGAATCGCTTGTTTTTTCGTATACGTATACGTTTCTTTATGGTAACCCCCGTATAACGATTTAACAAATTATCTTTTTGACTTTTTTTTCGTTTTTACTCATCTTAGGTTTGTCCACGTTTCAACGTTACACCATCAACATAAAAAATAGTTTATTTAAAAGTAATTTTTCATCAAATCACATCGATAATATATCTATTTAATTTTTATACCCTTCGTTTAGCATTAAAATATGTAAGCTATTTCGTTGTGTATATGAAATATGACCATCATTTTTAAAATGTAAGACGCAGTCAGTCGATCGCTTGATCGTATGCCATACAATTTTTAATAAGTCGTTTTACTCTAACACTATATTTTATGATTCTTAATTAAATAAAGCTTTATGAACTATTCAGTACTCGGCTCAATCAATCAATTAAAATTATCAACCAAAGCTGCGTTGATATTTGATTTTCATTCCTTAAGAAGTACCAACTACCGAAAAATTAAACAACCGAACAAGATCAGAAGATCTGACTGGAACGGACATTAACAGTGTTAAATATCAATTATTGTTCATATAACTGATGAACTTTGAATTTTAATTATCAAAATTAAAGATTTATATGCTTCGAAAACGCTTATAATAAAATTAATATTATTGTGAATGTATAATACTAATATGACAAGTCTCAAAATGTCCTAACGCTAAACAATAGGTACCTATGGTAAATTACAAAATGACAAGTGTAATATTAGGTATATTTTCTAATTTTCTATTAAAACTTTTGTCCTTGTGAATTTTCTAGTACTTTCAAATTTAATTTCTGATTTTATTTATACAAATATATCAAATAAATATTTATTATAATAAGTACATAGAACAAAATAAATCTGCTTGGATACAACATTTCAGTTATTATTTATTAGTGTTAATTTTTTTGCGTATATTAAATATGCAATATATAAGTATGATAGGTGGTAATTTCTTTTGAATTTCACAATATAACTTCAGTAATATTTATGTGAGATGAATATTTAAATTTTATGGACATCGAACATAAAAAATAAAGTATGATGATTTTTTTACTTTGTTAATTATTCAAATAATGAATCGTTATATATAAGATATATAATAGGTAAGATCGTTTATTTAAGTTCGATAAGTTGACCTGTGGACTGTAGAGTCTGGGAGAATAATAATGCATAATAAATTAACAATCTTATAATATTATGCTTACCTACAACTATTTAAACACATAAAACATACATAAATATATTGTTTCGTGCTATTACTTTTTGACTTCAGTCTTACTAGTTACTATGTGTCTAGGTTAAGATTCATAATCTATATACCACTGCCTACTAAATATACAATGTACACAATGTTATTGGAAATCTATTTCATTATATTATAATTCATACTTCTTTTTGACATTGTATTTGTATCTAAAAATATTATAATATTAAACAATTTTGAATTCAGGGGCCTGAGATAAAATGTGATATATTGTATACTCCAAGGCGAATTTATATGATGTTTATACTCCATGATAGTGATTTAGTGATATAAACATTGTTTTTCTAGTGATAAAACCGTTTAGATTTACTGTATGGTATATATTACGTATCTTTTTGTAGTTTTACATTCGTATTTGTATTTAAAATTCAACTTTAAATTGTTTTCAAACATTTTATAACAAGAATGAAGTTTGTCGGTTAGTTTTTGTTTGATTATTTACAATTCTAAATTGTTCAGTGTTGTCTACGTACTAGTTGTCATATAAGGATTTTCGTACTCCTTATGGTGTGTAGAAGTGACATTTTATCCTCCAACCATTATACATATTAAACTGACTAAATTTTTTAAGATTGCGGTACAGCAGATCATTCAAGACATGCTGAGATATAAATTACCATTTCTAACACATGGGAAAATGACAACATCCTACGTTGAAAATGGACTAGACGATACTGATAACAATAAAAGTTTTATGTAAAGTACGAGTATTGGATATTGAATATAATTGATAGCAACATAATTATAGTATAACAAAAACTTAGTGTCATGAAATCCAGACCATAAGATTAAGTAAATAATTCTTATTTACCATTGCCAACTTTTATATATTTCAATTAAGATGATACTTGAAAATGAACTAAAAGATACTGATTATAAAGATTTTATGCAATGTACGTGGTGTTGTTATTGGCTGTAATTGATAAAAAATTAATAGCATTCTATCTAAAAGTTACTCAAATGAATCCTTGACCATAAAATTCGGTAAATTATTTAAATTTACAATTATTAACTAGCATACATTTCATTTAAACAGATACTTCATAAACACTATAAAACATGATATTTTATGATATTTTATGATAATTTTGACAAATATTAAATATTTATGTTTTTAACTGCTTATAAAACCCACAATTCTCAAGTCAATCTCTTGAAATATGGACCACTATATTAGGAAAACGATTCTAATTTACCATTATTACATTGCATACATGTCATTTCACCAGATACTTCATATACTCTATAAAACATGATTTTATATGATAATTTTGACTAATATTAAATATTTATGTTTTTAACTGCTTATAAACACTGAATTCTTAAGGTAGTTTAATGAAACCCAGACCATTAGATTAAGAAAATGATTCTAATTTACAATAATTAACTTGCATACATTTCATTTAAACAGATAATTCATAAACACTATAAAACATGATTTTATATGATAATTTTGACAAATATTAAATATTTATGTTTTTAACTGCTTATAAAACCCACAATTCTCAAGTTAATCTCTTGAAATATGGACCACTATATTAGGAAAACGATTCTAAATTACCATTATTAACTTGCATACATTTCATTTAAGCAGATACTTCATATACTCTATAAAACATGATTTTATATGATAATTTTGACAAATATTAAATATTAATGTTTTTAACTGCTTTTAAAGCACTGAGTTATAGACAAATTTTCCAATTATTATATATATTAACTTATTAAATTTTTTTAGATGGCAATACAGCAGATGAGCAAAGAATGCTGAGAGATTTATTCATATTCATAGAACTTTGGGAAAGTATGAACATCCAATGTTGAAAAGAACTAAAAGATACTGATTATAAAGATTTTATGCAATGTACGTGGTGTTGTTATTGGCTGTAATTGATAAAAAATTAATAGCATTCTATCTAAAAGTTATTCAAATGAATCCTTGACCATAAAATTAGGTAAATTATTTAAATTTACAATTATTAACTAGCATACATTTCACTTAAACAGATACTTCATAAACACTATAAAACATGATATTTTATGATATTTTATGATAATTTTGACAAATATTAAATATTTATGTTTTTAACTGCTTATAAAACCCACAATTCTCAAGTTAATCTCTTGAAATATGGACCATTATATTAGGAAAACGATTCTAAATTACCATTATTACATTGCATACATGTCATTTCACCAGATACTTCATATACTCTATAAAACATGATTTTATATGATAATTTTGACAAATATTAAATATTAATGTTTTTAACTGCTTTTAAAGCACTGAGTTATAGACAAATTTTCCAATTATTATATATATTAACTTATTAAATTTTTTTAGATGGCAATACAACAGATGAGCAAAGAATGCTGAGAGATTTATTCATATTCATAGAACTTTGGGAAAGTATGAACATCCAATGTTGAAAAGAACTAAAAGATACTGATTATAAAGATTTTATGCAATGTACGTGGTGTTGTTATTGGCTGTAATTGATAAAAAATTAATAGCATTCTATCTAAAAGTTATTCAAATGAATCCTTGACCATAAAATTAGGTAAATTATTTAAATTTACAATTATTAACTAGCATACATTTCATTTAAACAGATACTTCATAAACACTATAAAACATGATATTTTATGATATTTTATGATAATTTTGACAAATATTAAATATTTATGTTTTTAACTGCTTATAAAACCCACAATTCTCAAGTTAATCTCTTGAAATATGGACCATTATATTAGGAAAACGATTCTAAATTACCATTATTACATTGCATACATGTCATTTCACCAGATACTTCATATACTCTATAAAACATGATTTTATATGATAATTTTGACAAATATTAAATATTAATGTTTTTAACTGCTTTTAAAGCACTGAGTTATCGACAAATTTTCCAATTATTATATATATTAACTTATTAAATTTTTTTAGATGGCAATACAGCAGATGAGCAAAGAATGCTGAGAGATTTATTCATATTCATAGAACTTTGGGAAAGTATGAACATCCAATGTTGAAAAGAACTAAAAGATACTGATTATAAAGATTTTATGCAATGTACGTGGTGTTGTTATTGGCTGTAATTGATAAAAAATTAATAGCATTCTATCTAAAAGTTATTCAAATGAATCCTTGACCATAAAATTAGGTAAATTATTTAAATTTACAATTATTAACTAGCATACATTTCATTTAAACAGATACTTCATAAACACTATAAAACATGATATTTTATGATATTTTATGATAATTTTGACAAATATTAAATATTTATGTTTTTAACTGCTTATAAAACCCACAATTCTCAAGTTAATCTCTTGAAATATGGACCATTATATTAGGAAAACGATTCTAAATTACCATTTTTACATTGCATACATGTCATTTCACCAGATACTTCATATACTCTATAAAACATGATTTTATATGATAATTTTGACAAATATTAAATATTAATGTTTTTAACTGCTTTTAAAGCACTGAGTTATCGACAAATTTTCCAATTATTATATATATTAACTTATTAAATTTTTTTAGATGGCAATACAGCAGATGAGCAAAGAATGCTGAGAGATTTATTCATATTCATAGAACTTTGGGAAAGTATGAACATCCAATGTTGAAAAGAACTAAAAGATACTGATTATAAAGATTTTATGCAATGTACGTGGTGTTGTTATTGGCTGTAATTGATAAAAAATTAATAGCATTCTATCTAAAAGTTATTCAAATGAATCCTTGACCATAAAATTAGGTAAATTATTTAAATTTACAATTATTAACTAGCATACATTTCATTTAAACAGATACTTCATAAACACTATAAAACATGATATTTTATGATATTTTATGATAATTTTGACGAATATTAAATATTTATGTTTTTAACTGCTTATAAAACACACAATTCTCAAGTTCATCTCTTGAAACCTGTACCACTATATTAGGAAAATGATTCTAATTTACCATTATTAACTTGCATACATTTCATTTAAGCAGATACTTCATATACTCTATAAAACATGATTTTATATGATAATTTTGACAAATATTAAATATTAATGTTTTTAACTGCTATTAAAGCACTGAGTTATCGACAAATTTTCCAATTATTATATATATTAACTTATTAAATTTTTTTAGATGGCAATACAGCAGATGAGCAAAGAATGCTGAGAGATTTATTCATATTCATAGAACTTTGGGAAAGTATGAACATCCAATGTTGAAAATAACTAAAAGATACTGATTATAAAGATTTTATGCAATGTACGTGGTGTTGTTATTGGCTGTAATTGATAAAAAATTAATAGCATTCTATCTAAAAGTTATTCAAATTAAACCTTGACCATAAAATTAGGTAAATTATTTAAATTTACAATTATTAACTAGCATACATTTCATTTAAACAGATACTTCATAAACACTATAAAACATGATTTTTTATGATATTTTATAAAAATTTTGACAAATATTAAATATTTATGTTTTTAACTACTTATAAAACCCACAATTCTCAAGTTAATCTCTTGAAATATGGACCACTATATTAGGAAAACGATTCTAAATTACCATTATTAACTTGCATACATTTCATTTAAGCAGATACTTCATATACTCTATAAAACATGATTTTATATGATAATTTTGACAAATATTAAATATTAATGTTTTTAACTGCTTTTAAAGCACTGAGTTATAGACAAATTTTCCAATTATTATATATATTAACTTATTAAATTTTTTTAGATGGCAATACAACAGATGAGCAAAGAATGCTGAGAGATTTATTCATATTCATAGAACTTTGGGAAAGTATGAACATCCAATGTTGAAAAGAACTAAAAGATACTGATTATAAAGATTTTATGCAATGTACGTGGTGTTGTTATTGGCTGTAATTGATAAAAAATTAATAGCATTCTATCTAAAAGTTATTCAAATGAATCCTTGACCATAAAATTAGGTAAATTATTTAAATTTACAATTATTAACTAGCATACATTTCATTTAAACAGATACTTCATAAACACTATAAAACATGATATTTTATGATATTTTATGATAATTTTGACAAATATTAAATATTTATGTTTTTAACTGCTTATAAAACCCACAATTCTCAAGTTAATCTCTTGAAATATGGACCATTATATTAGGAAAACGATTCTAAATTACCATTATTACATTGCATACATGTCATTTCACCAGATACTTCATATACTCTATAAAACATGATTTTATATGATAATTTTGACAAATATTAAATATTAATGTTTTTAACTGCTTTTAAAGCACTGAGTTATCGACAAATTTTCCAATTATTATATATATTAACTTATTAAATTTTTTTAGATGGCAATACAGCAGATGAGCAAAGAATGCTGAGAGATTTATTCATATTCATAGAACTTTGGGAAAGTATGAACATCCAATGTTGAAAAGAACTAAAAGATACTGATTATAAAGATTTTATGCAATGTACGTGGTGTTGTTATTGGCTGTAATTGATAAAAAATTAATAGCATTCTATCTAAAAGTTATTCAAATGAATCCTTGACCATAAAATTAGGTAAATTATTTAAATTTACAATTATTAACTAGCATACATTTCATTTAAACAGATACTTCATAAACACTATAAAACATGATATTTTATGATATTTTATGATAATTTTGACAAATATTAAATATTTATGTTTTTAACTGCTTATAAAACCCACAATTCTCAAGTTAATCTCTTGAAATATGGACCACTATATTAGGAAAACGATTCTAAATTACCATTATTACATTGCATACATGTCATTTCACCAGATACTTCATATACTCTATAAAACATGATTTTATATGATAATTTTGACGAATATTAAATATTTATGTTTTTAACTGCTTATAAAACACACAATTCTCAAGTTCATCTCTTGAAACCTGTACCACTATATTAGGAAAATGATTCTAATTTACCATTATTAACTTGCATACATTTCATTTAAGCAGATACTTCATATACTCTATAAAACATGATTTTATATGATAATTTTGACAAATATTAAATTTTCAAGTTTTTAGCTGCTTAAAAAGCACTGAGTTATCGACAAATTTTCCAATTATTATATATATTAACTTATTAAATTTTTTTAGATGGCAATACAGCAGATGAGCAAAGAATGCTGAGAGATTTATTCATATTCATAGAACTTTGGGAAAGTATGAACATCCAATGTTGAAAATGAACTAAAAGATACTGATTATAAAGATTTTATGCAATGTACGTGGTGTTGTTATTGGCTGTAATTGATAAAAAATTAATAGCATTCTATCTAAAAGTTATTCAAATGAATCCTTGACCATAAAATTAGGTAAATTATTTAAATTTACAATTATTAACTAGCATACATTTGATTTAAACAGATACTTCATAAACACAATAAAACATGATTTTATATGATAATTTTGATGAATATTAAATATTTATGTTTTTAACTGCTTATAAAACCCACAAATCTCTAGTTAACCTCTTGAAATCTCGACTACTACATTAAGAAAATAACTCTAATTTACCATAATTAACTTGCATACATTTCTTTTAAGCAGATACTTCATATACTCTATAAAACATGATTTTATATGATAATTTTGACAAATATTAAATTTTCAAGTTTTTAGCTGCTTAAAAAGCACTGAGTTATCGACAAATTTTCCAATTATTATATATATTAACTTATTAAATTTTTTTAGATGGCAATACAGCAGATGAGCAAAGAATGCTGAGAGATTTATTCATATTCATAGAACTTTGGGAAAGTATGAACATCGAATGTTGAAAATGAACTAAAAGATACTGATTATAAAGATTTTATGCAATGTACGTGGTGTTGTTATTGGCTGTAATTGATAAAAAATTAATAGCATTCTATCTAAAAGTTACTCAAATGAATCCTTGACCATAAAATTTGGTAAATTATTTAAATTTACAATTATTAACTAGCATACATTTGATTTAAACAGATACTTCATAAACACTATAAAACATGATATTTTATGATATTTTATGATAATTTTGACAAATATTAAATATTTATGTTTTTAACTGCTTATAAAACCCACAATTCTCAAGTCAATCTCTTGAAATATGGACCACTATATTAGGAAAACGATTCTAATTTACCATTATTACATTGCATACATGTCATTTCACCAGATACTTCATATACTCTATAAAACATGATTTTATATGATAATTTTGACTAATATTAAATATTTATGTTTTTAACTGCTTATAAACACTGAATTCTTAAGGTAGTTTAATGAAACCCAGACCATTAGATTAAGAAAATGATTCTAATTTACCATAATTAACTTACATACATTTCATTTAAACAGATAATTCATAAACACTATAAAACATGATTTTATATGATAATTTTGACAAATATTAAATATTTATGTTTTTAACTGCTAATAAAACCCACAATTCTCAAGTTAATCTCTTGAAATATGGACCACTATATTAGGAAAACGATTCTAATTTACCATTATTACATTGCATACATGTCATTTCACCAGGTACTTCATATACTCTATAAAACATGATTTTATATGATAATTTTGACGAATATTAAATATTTATGTTTTTAACTGCTTATAAAACACACAATTCTCAAGTTCATCTCTTGAAACCTGTACCACTATATTAGGAAAATGATTCTAATTTACCATTATTAACTTGCATACATTTCATTTAAGCAGATACTTCATATACTCTATAAAACATGATTTTATATGATAATTTTGACAAATATTAAATATTAATGTTTTTAACTGCTATTAAAGCACTGAGTTATCGACAAATTTTCCAATTATTATATATATTAACTTATTAAATTTTTTTAGATGGCAATACAGCAGATGAGCAAAGAATGCTGAGAGATTTATTCATATTCATAGAACTTTGGGAAAGTATGAACATCCAATGTTGAAAATGAACTAAAAGATACTGATTATAAAGATTTTATGCAATGTACGTGGTGTTGTTATTGGCTGTAATTGATAAAAAATTAATAGCATTCTATCTAAAAGTTATTCAAATGAATCCTTGACCATAAAATTAGGTAAATTATTTAAATTTACAATTATTAACTAGCATACATTTGATTTAAACAGATACTTCATAAACACAATAAAACATGATTTTATATGATAATTTTGATGAATATTAAATATTTATGTTTTTAACTGCTTATAAAACCCACAAATCTCTAGTTAACCTCTTGAAATCTCGACTACTACATTAAGAAAATAACTCTAATTTACCATAATTAACTTGCATACATTTCTTTTAAGCAGATACTTCATATACTCTATAAAACATGATTTTATATGATAATTTTGACAAATATTAAATATTAAAGTTTTTAGCTGCTTAAAAAGCACTGAGTTATCGACAAATTTTCCAATTATTATATATATTAACTTATTAAATTTTTTTAGATGGCAATACAGCAGATGAGCAAAGAATGCTGAGAGATTTATTCATATTCATAGAACTTTGGGAAAGTATGAACATCCAATGTTGAAAATGAACTAAAAGATACTGATTATAAAGATTTTATGCAATGTACGTGGTGTTGTTATTGGCTGTAATTGATAAAAAATTAATAGCATTCTATCTAAAAGTTACTCAAATGAATCCTTGACCATAAAATTAGGTAAATTATTTAAATTTACAATTATTAACTAGCATACATTTCATTTAAACAGATACTTCATAAACACTATAAAACATGATATTTTATGATATTTTATGATAATTTTGACAAATATTATATATTTATGTTTTTAACTGCTTATAAAACCCACAATTCTCAAGTCAATCTCTTGAAATATGGACCACTATATTAGGAAAACGATTCTAATTTACCATTATTACATTGCATACATGTCATTTCACCAGATACTTCATATACTCTATAAAACATGATTTTATATGATAATTTTGACTCATATTAAATATTTATGTTTTTAACTGCTTATAAACACTGAATTCTTAAGGTAGTTTAATGAAACCCAGACCATTAGATTAAGAAAATGATTCTAATTTACCATAATTAACTTGCATACATTTCATTTAAACAGATAATTCATAAACACTATAAAACATGATTTTATATGATAATTTTGACAAATATTAAATATTTATGTTTTAAACTGCTAATAAAACCCACAATTCTCAAGTTAATCTCTTGAAATATGGACCACTATATTAGGAAAACGATTCTAATTTACCATTATTACATTGCATACATGTCATTTCACCAGGTACTTCATATACTCTATAAAACATGATTTTATATGATAATTTTGACGAATATTAAATATTTATGTTTTTAACTGCTTATAAAACACACAATTCTCAAGTTCATCTCTTGAAACCTGTACCACTATATTAGGAAAATGATTCTAATTTACCATTATTAACTTGCATACATTTCATTTAAGCAGATACTTCATATACTCTATAAAACATGATTTTATATGATAATTTTGACAAATATTAAATTTTCAAGTTTTTAGCTGCTTAAAAAGCACTGAGTTATCGACAAATTTTCCAATTATTATATATATTAACTTATTAAATTTTTTTAGATGGCAATACAGCAGATGAGCAAAGAATGCTGAGAGATTTATTCATATTCATAGAACTTTGGGAAAGTATGAACATCCAATGTTGAAAATGAACTAAAAGATACTGATTATAAAGATTTTATGCAATGTACGTGGTGTTGTTATTGGCTGTAATTGATAAAAAATTAATAGCATTCTATCTAAAAGTTATTCAAATGAATCCTTGACCATAAAATTAGGTAAATTATTTAAATTTACAATTATTAACTAGCATACATTTGATTTAAACAGATACTTCATAAACACAATAAAACATGATTTTATATGATAATTTTGATGAATATTAAATATTTATGTTTTTAACTGCTTATAAAACCCACAAATCTCTAGTTAACCTCTTGAAATCTCGACTACTACATTAAGAAAATAACTCTAATTTACCATAATTAACTTGCATACATTTCTTTTAAGCAGATACTTCATATACTCTATAAAACATGATTTTATATGATAATTTTGACAAATATTAAATATTAAAGTTTTTAGCTGCTTAAAAAGCACTGAGTTATCGACAAATTTTCCAATTATTATATATATTAACTTATTAAATTTTTTTCGATGGCAATACAGCAGATGAGCAAAGAATGCTGAGAGATTTATTCATATTCATAGAACTTTGGGAAAGTATGAACATCCAATGTTGAAAATGAACTAAAAGATACTGATTATAAAGATTTTATGCAATGTACGTGGTGTTGTTATTGGCTGTAATTGATAAAAAATTAATAGCATTCTATCTAAAAGTTATTCAAATGAATCCTTGACCATAAAATTAGGTAAATTATTTAAATTTACAATTATTAACTAGCATACATTTGATTTAAACAGATACTTCATAAACACAATAAAACATAATTTTATATGATAATTTTGATGAATATTAAATATTTATGTTTTTAACTGCTTATAAAACCCACAAATCTCTAGTTAACCTCTTGAAATCTCGACTACTACATTAAGAAAATAAATCTAATTTACCATAATTAACTTGCATACATTTCTTTTAAGCAGATACTTCATATACTCTATAAAACATGATTTTATATGATAATTTTGACAAATATTAAATTTTCAAGTTTTTAGCTGCTTAAAAAGCACTGAGTTATCGACAAATTTTCCAATTATTATATATATTAACTTATTAAATTTTTTTAGATGGCAATACAGCAGATGAGCAAAGAATGCTGAGAGATTTATTCATATTCATAGAACTTTGGGAAAGTATGAACATCGAATGTTGAAAATGAACTAAAAGATACTGATTATAAAGATTTTATGCAATGTACGTGGTGTTGTTATTGGCTGTAATTGATAAAAAATTAATAGCATTCTATCTAAAAGTTACTCAAATGAATCCTTGACCATAAAATTAGGTAAATTATTTAAATTTACAATTATTAACTAGCATACATTTCATTTAAACAGATACTTCATAAACACTATAAAACATGATATTTTATGATATTTTATGATAATTTTGACAAATATTAAATATTTATGATTTTAACTGCTTATAAAACCCACAATTCTCAAGTCAATCTCTTGAAATATGGACCACTATATTAGGAAAACGATTCTAATTTACCATTATTACATTGCATACATGTCATTTCACCAGATACTTCATATACTCTATAAAACATGATTTTATATGATAATTTTGACTAATATTAAATATTTATGTTTTTAACTGCTTATAAACAGTGAATTCTTAAGGTAGTTTAATGAAACCCAGACTATTAGATTAAGAAAATGATTCTAATTTACTATAATTAACTTGCATACATTTCATTTAAACAGATAATTCATAAACACTATAAAACATGATTTTATATGATAATTTTGACAAATATTAAATATTTATGTTTTTAACTGCTTATAAAACCCACAATTCTCAAGTTAATCTCTTGAAATATGGACCACTATATTAGGAAAACGATTCTAATTTACCATTATTACATTGCATACATGTCATTTCACCAGGTACTTCATATACTCTATAAAACATGATTTTATATGATAATTTTGACGAATATTAAATATTTATGTTTTTAACTGCTTATAAAACACACAATTCTCAAGTTCATCTCTTGAAACCTGTACCACTATATTAGGAAAATGATTTTAATTTACCATTATTAACTTGCATACATTTCATTTAAGCAGATACTTCATATACTCTATAAAACATGATTTTATATGATAATTTTGACAAATATTAAATATTAATGTTTTTAACTGCTATTAAAGCACTGAGTTATCGACAAATTTTCCAATTATTATATATATTAACTTATTAAATTTTTTTAGATGGCAATACAGCAGATGAGCAAAGAATGCTGAGAGATTTATTCATATTCATAAAACTTTGGGAAAGTATGAACATCCAATGTTGAAAAGAACTAAAAGATACTGATTATAAAGATTTTATGCAATGTACGTGGTGTTGTTATTGGCTGTAATTGATAAAAAATTAATAGCATTCTATCTAAACGTTATTCAAATGAATCCTTGACCATAAAATTAGGTAAATTATTTAAATTTACAATTATTAACTAGCATACATTTCATTTAAACAGATACTTCATAAACACTATAAAACATGATATTTTATAAAAATTTTGACAAATATTAAATATTTATGTTTTTAACTGCTTATAAAACCCACAATTCTCAAGTTAATCTCTTGAAATATGGACCACTATATTAGGAAAACGATTCTAAATTACCATTATTACATTGCATACATGTCATTTCACCAGATTTTCATAGACTCTATAAAACATGATTTTATATGATAAATTTGACAAATATTAAATATTTATGTTTTTAACTGCTTATAAACACTGAATTCTTAAGGTAGTTTAATGAAACCCAGACTATTAGATTAAGAAAATGATTCTAATTTACTATAATTAACTTGCATACATTTCATTTAAACAGATAATTCATAAACACTATAAAACATGATTTTATATGATAATTTTGACAAATATTAAATATTTATGTTTTTAACTGCTTATAAAACCCACAATTCTCAAGTTAATCTCTTGAAATATGGACCACTATATTAGGAAAACGATTCTAATTTACCATTATTACATTGCATACATGTCATTTCACCAGGTACTTCATATACTCTATAAAACATGATTTTATATGATAATTTTGATGAATATTAAATATTTATGTTTTTAACTGCTTATAAAACACACAATTCTCAAGTTCATCTCTTGAAACCTGTACCACTATATTAGGAAAATGATTCTAATTTACCATTATTAACTTGCATACATTTCATTTAAGCAGATACTTCATATACTCTATAAATCATGATTTTATATGATAATTTTGACAAATATTAAATTTTCAAGTTTTTAGCTGCTTAAAAAGCACTGAGTTATCGACAAATTTTCCAATTATTATATATATTAACTTATTAAATTTTTTTAGATGGCAATACAGCAGATGAGCAAAGAATGCTGAGAGATTTATTCATATTCATAGAACTTTGGGAAAGTATGAACATCGAATGTTGAAAATGAACTAAAAGATACTGATTATAAAGATTTTATGCAATGTACGTGGTGTTGTTATTGGCTGTAATTGATAAAAAATTAATAGCATTCTATCTAAAAGTTATTCAAATGAATCATTGACCATAAAATTAGGTAAATTATTTAAATTTACAATTATTAACTAGCATACATTTCATTTAAACAGATACTTCATAAACACTATAAAACATGATATTTTATGATATTTTATAAAAATTTTGACAAATATTAAATATTTATGTTTTTAACTGCTTATAAAACCCACAATTCTCAAGTTAATCTCTTGAAATATGGACCACTATATTAGGAAAACGATTCTAAATTACCATTATTACATTGCATACATGTCATTTCACCAGATACTTTATAGACTCTATAAAACATGATTATATATGATAAATTTGACAAATATTAAATATTTATGTTTTTAACTGCTTATAAACACTGAATTCTTAAGGTAGTTTAATGAAACCCAGACTATTAGATTAAGAAAATGATTCTAATTTACTATAATTAACTTGCATACATTTCATTTAAACAGATAATTCATAAACACTATAAAACATGATTTTATATGATAATTTTGACAAATATTAAATATTTATGTTTTTAACTGCTTATAAAACCCACAATTCTCAAGTTAATCTCTTGAAATATGGACCACTATATTAGGAAAACGATTCTAATTTACCATTATTACATTGCATACATGTCATTTCACCAGGTACTTCATATACTCTATAAAACATGATTTTATATGATAATTTTGACGAATATTAAATATTTATGTTTTTAACTGCTTATAAAACACACAATTCTCAAGTTCATCTCTTGAAACCTGTACCACTATATTAGGAAAATGATTTTAATTTACCATTATTAACTTGCATACATTTCATTTAAGCAGATACTTCATATACTCTATAAAACATGATTTTATATGATAATTTTGACAAATATTAAATTTTCAAGTTTTTAGCTGCTTAAAAAGCACTGAGTTATCGACAAATTTTCCAATTATTATATATATTAACTTATTAAATTTTTTTAGATGGCAATACAGCAGATGAGCAAAGAATGCTGAGAGATTTATTCATATTCATAGAACTTTGGGAAAGTATGAACATCGAATGTTGAAAATGAACTAAAAGATACTGATTATAAAGATTTTATGCAATGTACGTGGTGTTGTTATTGGCTGTAATTGATAAAAAATTAATAGCATTCTATCTAAACGTTATTCAAATGAATCCTTGACCATAAAATTAGGTAAATTATTTAAATTTACAATTATTAACTAGCATACATTTCATTTAAACAGATACTTCATAAACACTATAAAACATGATATTTTATGATATTTTATAAAAATTTTGACAAATATTAAATATTTATGTTTTTAACTGCTTATAAAACCCACAATTCTCAAGTTAATCTCTTGAAATATGGACCACTATATTAGGAAAACGATTCTAAATTACCATTATTACATTGCATACATGTCATTTCACCAGATACTTCATAGACTCTATAAAACATGATTTTATATGATAAATTTGACAAATATTAAATATTTATGTTTTTAACTGCTTATAAACACTGAATTCTTAAGGTAGTTTAATGAAACCCAGACTATTAGATTAAGAAAATGATTCTAATTTACTATAATTAACTTGCATACATTTCATTTAAACAGATAATTCATAAACACTATAAAACATGATTTTATATGATAATTTTGACAAATATTAAATATTTATGTTTTTAACTGCTTATAAAACCCACAATTCTCAAGTTAATCTCTTGAAATATGGACCACTATATTAGGAAAACGATTCTAATTTACCATTATTACATTGCATACATGTCATTTCACCAGGTACTTCATATACTCTATAAAACATGATTTTATATGATAATTTTGACGATTATTAAATATTTATGTTTTTATCTGCTTATAAAACACACAATTCTCAAGTTCATCTCTTGAAACCTGTACCACTATATTAGGAAAATGATTCTAATTTACCATTATTAACTTGCATACATTTCATTAAAGCAGATACTTCATATACTCTATAAAACATGATTTTATATGATAATTTTGACAAATATTAAATTTTCAAGTTTTTAGCTGCTTAAAAAGCACTGAGTTATCGACAAATTTTCCAATTATTATATATATTAACTTATTAAATTTTTTTAGATGGCAATACAGCAGATGAGCAAAGAATGCTGAGAGATTTATTCATATTCATAAAACTTTGGGAAAGTATGAACATCCAATGTTGAAAAGAACTAAAAGATACTGATTATAAAGATTTTATGCAATGTACGTGGTGTTGTTATTGGCTGTAATTGATAAAAAATTAATAGCATTCTATCTAAACGTTATTCAAATGAATCCTTGACCATAAAATTAGGTAAATTATTTAAATTTACAATTATTAACTAGCATACATTTCATTTAAACAGATACTTCATAAACACTATAAAATATGATATTTTATGATATTTTATAAAAATTTTGACAAATATTAAATATTTATGTTTTTAACTGCTTATAAAACCCACAATTCTCAAGTTAATCTCTTGAAATATGGACCACTATATTAGGAAAACGATTCTAAATTACCATTATTACATTGCATACATGTCATTTCACCAGATACTTCATAGACTCTATAAAACATGATTTTATATGATAAATTTGACAAATATTAAATATTTATGTTTTTAAACTGCTTATAAACACTGAATTCTTAAGGTAGTTTAATGAAACCCAGACTATTAGATTAAGAAAATGATTCTAATTTACTATAATTAACTTGCATACATTTCATTTAAACAGATAATTCATAAACACTATAAAACATGATTTTTATATGATAATTTTGACAAATATTAAATATTTATGTTTTTAACTGCTTATAAAACCCACAATTCTCAAGTTAATCTCTTGAAATATGGACCACTATATTAGGAAAACGATTCTAATTTACCATTATTACATTGCATACATGTCATTTCACCAGGTACTTCATATACTCTATGAAAACATGATTTTATATGATAATTTTGACGATTATTAAATATTTATGTTTTTATCTGCTTATAAAACACACAATTCTCAAGTTCATCTCTTGAAACCTGTACCACTATATTAGGAAAATGATTCTAATTTACCATTATTACATTGCATACATGTCATTTCACCAGGTACTTCATATACTCTATAAAACATGATTTTATATGATAATTTTGACGATTATTAAATATTTATGTTTTTATCTGCTTATAAAACACACAATTCTCAAGTTCATCTCTTGAAACCTGTACCACTATATTAGGAAAATGATTCTAATTTACCATTATTAACTTGCATAC
Organism: Rhopalosiphum padi; assembly: GCF_020882245.1. Taxonomy (NCBI): domain Eukaryota; kingdom Metazoa; phylum Arthropoda; class Insecta; order Hemiptera; family Aphididae; genus Rhopalosiphum; species Rhopalosiphum padi. The sequence continues at coordinate 42,361,265 of NC_083599.1, forward strand.
ATTTCATTAAAGCAGATACTTCATATACTCTATAAAACATGATTTTATATGATAATTTTGACAAATATTAAATTTTCAAGTTTTTAGCTGCTTAAAAAGCACTGAGTTATCGACAAATTTTCCAATTATTATATATATTAACTTATTAAATTTTTTTAGATGGCAATACAGCAGATGAGCAAAGAATGCTGAGAGATTTATTCATATTCATAAAACTTTGGGAAAGTATGAACATCCAATGTTGAAAAGAACTAAAAGATTCTGATTATAAAGATTTTATGCAATGTACGTGGTGTTGTTATTGGCTGTAATTGATAAAAAATTAATAGCATTCTATCTAAACGTTATTCAAATGAATCCTTGACCATAAAATTAGGTAAATTATTTAAATTTACAATTATTAACTAGCATACATTTCATTTAAACAGATACTTCATAAACACTATAAAACATGATATTTTATGATATTTTATAAAAATTTTGACAAATATTAAATATTTATGTTTTTAACTGCTTATAAAACCCACAATTCTCAAGTTAATCTCTTGAAATATGGACCACTATATTAGGAAAACGATTCTAAATTACCATTATTACATTGCATACATGTCATTTCACCAGATACTTCATAGACTCTATAAAACATGATTTTATATGATAAATTTGACAAATATTAAATATTTATGTTTTTAACTGCTTATAAACACTGAATTCTTAAGGTAGTTTAATGAAACCCAGACTATTAGATTAAGAAAATGATTCTAATTTACTATAATTAACTTGCATACATTTCATTTAAACAGATAATTCATAAACACTATAAAACATGATTTTATATGATAATTTTGACAAATATTAAATATTTATGTTTTTAACTGCTTATAAAACCCACAATTCTCAAGTTAATCTCTTGAAATATGGACCACTATATTAGGAAAACGATTCTAATTTACCATTATTACATTGCATACATGTCATTTCACCAGGTACTTCATATACTCTATAAAACATGATTTTATATGATAATTTTGACGATTATTAAATATTTATGTTTTTATCTGCTTATAAAACACACAATTCTCAAGTTCATCTCTTGAAACCTGTACCACTATATTAGGAAAATGATTCTAATTTACCATTATTAACTTGCATACATTTCATTAAAGCAGATACTTCATATACTCTATAAAACATGATTTTATATGATAATTTTGACAAATATTAAATTTTCAAGTTTTTAGCTGCTTAAAAAGCACTGAGTTATCGACAAATTTTCCAATTATTATATAAATTAACTTATTAAATTTTTTTAGATGGCAATACAGCAGATGAGCAAAGAATGCTGAGAGATTTATTCATATTCATAAAACTTTGGGAAAGTATGAACATCCAATGTTGAAAAGAACTAAAAGATACTGATTATAAAGATTTTATGCAATGTACGTGGTGTTGTTATTGGCTGTAATTGATAAAAAATTAATAGCATTCTATCTAAACGTTATTCAAATGAATCCTTGACCATAAAATTAGGTAAATTATTTAAATTTACAATTATTAACTAGCATACATTTCATTTAAACAGATACTTCATAAACACTATAAAATATGATATTTTATGATATTTTATAAAAATTTTGACAAATATTAAATATTTATGTTTTTAACTGCTTATAAAACCCACAATTCTCAAGTTAATCTCTTGAAATATGGACCACTATATTAGGAAAACGATTCTAAATTACCATTATTACATTGCATACATGTCATTTCACCAGATACTTCATAGACTCTATAAAACATGATTTTATATGATAAATTTGACAAATATTAAATATTTATGTTTTTAACTGCTTATAAACACTGAATTCTTAAGGTAGTTTAATGAAACCCAGACTATTAGATTAAGAAAATGATTCTAATTTACTATAATTAACTTGCATACATTTCATTTAAACAGATAATTCATAAACACTATAAAACATGATTTTATATGATAATTTTGACAAATATTAAATATTTATGTTTTTAACTGCTTATAAAACCCACAATTCTCAAGTTAATCTCTTGAAATATGGACCACTATATTAGGAAAACGATTCTAATTTACCATTATTACATTGCATACATGTCATTTCACCAGGTACTTCATATACTCTATAAAACATGATTTTATATGATAATTTTGACGATTATTAAATATTTATGTTTTTATCTGCTTATAAAACACACAATTCTCAAGTTCATCTCTTGAAACCTGTACCACTATATTAGGAAAATGATTCTAATTTACCATTATTACATTGCATACATGTCATTTCACCAGGTACTTCATATACTCTATAAAACATGATTTTATATGATAATTTTGACGATTATTAAATATTTATGTTTTTATCTGCTTATAAAACACACAATTCTCAAGTTCATCTCTTGAAACCTGTACCACTATATTAGGAAAATGATTCTAATTTACCATTATTAACTTGCATACATTTCATTAAAGCAGATACTTCATATACTCTATAAAACATGATTTTATATGATAATTTTGACAAATATTAAATTTTCAAGTTTTTAGCTGCTTAAAAAGCACTGAGTTATCGACAAATTTTCCAATTATTATATATATTAACTTATTAAATTTTTTTAGATGGCAATACAGCAGATGAGCAAAGAATGCTGAGAGATTTATTCATATTCATAAAACTTTGGGAAAGTATGAACATCCAATGTTGAAAAGAACTAAAAGATTCTGATTATAAAGATTTTATGCAATGTACGTGGTGTTGTTATTGGCTGTAATTGATAAAAAATTAATAGCATTCTATCTAAACGTTATTCAAATGAATCCTTGACCATAAAATTAGGTAAATTATTTAAATTTACAATTATTAACTAGCATACATTTCATTTAAACAGATACTTCATAAACACTATAAAATATGATATTTTATGATATTTTATAAAAATTTTGACAAATATTAAATATTTATGTTTTTAACTGCTTATAAAACCCACAATTCTCAAGTTAATCTCTTGAAATATGGACCACTATATTAGGAAAACGATTCTAAATTACCATTATTACATTGCATACATGTCATTTCACCAGATACTTCATAGACTCTATAAAACATGATTTTATATGATAAATTTGACAAATATTAAATATTTATGTTTTTAACTGCTTATAAACACTGAATTCTTAAGGTAGTTTAATGAAACCCAGACTATTAGATTAAGAAAATGATTCTAATTTACTATAATTAACTTGCATACATTTCATTTAAACAGATAATTCATAAACACTATAAAACATGATTTTATATGATAATTTTGACAAATATTAAATATTTATGTTTTTAACTGCTTATAAAACCCACAATTCTCAAGTTAATCTCTTGAAATATGGACCACTATATTAGGAAAACGATTCTAATTTACCATTATTACATTGCATACATGTCATTTCACCAGGTACTTCATATACTCTATAAAACATGATTTTATATGATAATTTTGACGATTATTAAATATTTATGTTTTTATCTGCTTATAAAACACACAATTCTCAAGTTCATCTCTTGAAACCTGTACCACTATATTAGGAAAATGATTCTAATTTACCATTATTAACTTGCATACATTTCATTAAAGCAGATACTTCATATACTCTATAAAACATGATTTTATATGATAATTTTGACAAATATTAAATTTTCAAGTTTTTAGCTGCTTAAAAAGCACTGAGTTATCGACAAATTTTCCAATTATTATATATATTAACTTATTAAATTTTTTTAGATGGCAATACAGCAGATGAGCAAAGAATGCTGAGAGATTTATTCATATTCATAAAACTTTGGGAAAGTATGAACATCCAATGTTGAAAAGAACTAAAAGATACTGATTATAAAGATTTTATGCAATGTACGTGGTGTTGTTATTGGCTGTAATTGATAAAAAATTAATAGCATTCTATCTAAACGTTATTCAAATGAATCCTTGACCATAAAATTAGGTAAATTATTTAAATTTACAATTATTAACTAGCATACATTTCATTTAAACAGATACTTCATAAACACTATAAAATATGATATTTTATGATATTTTATAAAAATTTTGACAAATATTAAATATTTATGTTTTTAACTGCTTATAAAACCCACAATTCTCAAGTTAATCTCTTGAAATATGGACCACTATATTAGGAAAACGATTCTAAATTACCATTATTACATTGCATACATGTCATTTCACCAGATACTTCATAGACTCTATAAAACATGATTTTATATGATAAATTTGACAAATATTAAATATTTATGTTTTTAACTGCTTATAAACACTGAATTCTTAAGGTAGTTTAATGAAACCCAGACTATTAGATTCAGAAAATGATTCTAATTTACTATAATTAACTTGCATACATTTCATTTAAACAGATAATTCATAAACACTATAAAACATGATTTTATATGATAATTTTGACAAATATTAAATATTTATGTTTTTAACTGCTTATAAAACCCACAATTCTCAAGTTAATCTCTTGAAATATGGACCACTATATTAGGAAAACGATTCTAATTTACCATTATTACATTGCATACATGTCATTTCACCAGGTACTTCATATACTCTATAAAACATGATTTTATATGATAATTTTGACGATTATTAAATATTTATGTTTTTATCTGCTTATAAAACACACAATTCTCAAGTTCATCTCTTGAAACCTGTACCACTATATTAGGAAAATGATTCTAATTTACCATTATTACATTGCATACATGTCATTTCACCAGGTACTTCATATACTCTATAAAACATGATTTTATATGATAATTTTGACGATTATTAAATATTTATGTTTTTATCTGCTTATAAAACACACAATTCTCAAGTTCATCTCTTGAAACCTGTACCACTATATTAGGAAAATGATTCTAATTTACCATTATTAACTTGCATACATTTCATTAAAGCAGATACTTCATATACTCTATAAAACATGATTTTATATGATAATTTTGACAAATATTAAATTTTCAAGTTTTTAGCTGCTTAAAAAGCACTGAGTTATCGACAAATTTTCCAATTATTATATATATTAACTTATTAAATTTTTTTAGATGGCAATACAGCAGATGAGCAAAGAATGCTGAGAGATTTATTCATATTCATAAAACTTTGGGAAAGTATGAACATCCAATGTTGAAAAGAACTAAAAGATTCTGATTATAAAGATTTTATGCAATGTACGTGGTGTTGTTATTGGCTGTAATTGATAAAAAATTAATAGCATTCTATCTAAACGTTATTCAAATGAATCCTTGACCATAAAATTAGGTAAATTATTTAAATTTACAATTATTAACTAGCATACATTTCATTTAAACAGATACTTCATAAACACTATAAAATATGATATTTTATGATATTTTATAAAAATTTTGACAAATATTAAATATTTATGTTTTTAACTGCTTATAAAACCCACAATTCTCAAGTTAATCTCTTGAAATATGGACCACTATATTAGGAAAACGATTCTAAATTACCATTATTACATTGCATACATGTCATTTCACCAGATACTTCATAGACTCTATAAAACATGATTTTATATGATAAATTTGACAAATATTAAATATTTATGTTTTTAACTGCTTATAAACACTGAATTCTTAAGGTAGTTTAATGAAACCCAGACTATTAGATTAAGAAAATGATTCTAATTTACTATAATTAACTTGCATACATTTCATTTAAACAGATAATTCATAAACACTATAAAACATGATTTTATATGATAATTTTGACAAATATTAAATATTTATGTTTTTAACTGCTTATAAAACCCACAATTCTCAAGTTAATCTCTTGAAATATGGACCACTATATTAGGAAAACGATTCTAATTTACCATTATTACATTGCATACATGTCATTTCACCAGGTACTTCATATACTCTATAAAACATGATTTTATATGATAATTTTGACGATTATTAAATATTTATGTTTTTATCTGCTTATAAAACACACAATTCTCAAGTTCATCTCTTGAAACCTGTACCACTATATTAGGAAAATGATTCTAATTTACCATTATTACATTGCATACATGTCATTTCACCAGGTACTTCATATACTCTATAAAACATGATTTTATATGATAATTTTGACGATTATTAAATATTTATGTTTTTATCTGCTTATAAAACACACAATTCTCAAGTTCATCTCTTGAAAACCTGTACCACTATATTAGGAAAATGATTCTAATTTACCATTATTAACTTGCATACATTTCATTAAAGCAGATACTTCATATACTCTATAAATCATGATTTTATATGATAATTTTGACAAATATTAAATTTTCAAGTTTTTAGCTGCTTAAAAAGCACTGAGTTATCGACAAATTTTCCAATTATTATATATATTAACTTATTAAATTTTTTTAGATGGCAATACAGCAGATGAGCAAAGAATGCTGAGAGATTTATTCATATTCATAGAACTTTGGGAAAGTATGAACATCGAATGTTGAAAATGAACTAAAAGATACTGATTATAAAGATTTTATGCAATGTACGTGGTGTTGTTATTGGCTGTAATTGATAAAAAATTAATAGCATTCTATCTAAAAGTTATTCAAATGAATCATTGACCATAAAATTAGGTAAATTATTTAAATTTACAATTATTAACTAGCATACATTTCATTTAAACAGATACTTCATAAACACTATAAAACATGATATTTTATGATATTTTATAAAAATTTTGACAAATATTAAATATTTATGTTTTAACTGCTTATAAAACCCACAATTCTCAAGTTAATCTCTTGAAATATGGACCACTATATTAGGAAAACGATTCTAAATTACCATTATTACATTGCATACATGTCATTTCACCAGATACTTTATAGACTCTATAAAACATGATTATATATGATAAATTTGACAAATATTAAATATTTATGTTTTTAACTGCTTATAAACACTGAATTCTTAAGGTAAGTTTAATGAAACCCAGACTATTAGATTAAGAAAATGATTCTAATTTACTATAATTAACTTGCATACATTTCATTTAAACAGATAATTCGTAAACACTATAAAACATGATTTTATATGATAATTTTGACAAATATTAAATATTTATGTTTTTAACTGCTTATAAAACCCACAATTCTCAAGTTAATCTCTTGAAATATGGACCACTATATTAGGAAAACGATTCTAATTTACCATTATTACATTGCATACATGTCATTTCACCAGGTACTTCATATACTCTATAAAACATGATTTTATATGATAATTTTGACGAATATTAAATATTTATGTTTTTATCTGCTTATAAAACACACAATTCTCAAGTTCATCTCTTGAAACCTGTACCACTATATTAGGAAAATGATTCTAATTTACCATTATTAACTTGCATACATTTCATTTAAGCAGATACTTCATATACTCTATAAAACATGATTTTATATGATAATTTTGACAAATATTAAATTTTCATGTTTTTAACTGCTTTTAAAGCACTGAGTTATCGACAAATTTTCCAATTATTATATATATTAACTTATTAAATTTTTTTAGATGGCAATACAGCAGATGAGCAAAGAATGCTGAGAGATTTATTCATATTCATAGAACTTTGGGAAAGTATGAACATCGAATGTTGAAAATGAACTAAAAGATACTGATTATAAAGATTTTATGCGATGTACGTGGTGTTGTTATTGGCTGTAATTGATAAAAAATTAATAGCATTCTATCTAAAAGTTATTCAAATGAATCCTTGACCATAAAATTAGGTAAATTATTTAAATTTACAATTATTAACTAGCATACATTTCATTTAAACAGATACTTCATAAACACTATAAAACATGATATTTTATGATATTTTATAAAAATGTTGACAAATATTAAATATTTATGTTTTTAACTGCTTATAAAACCCACAATTCTCAAGTTAATCTCTTGAAATATGGACCACTATATTAGGAAAACGATTCTAAATTACCATTATTACATTGCATACATGTCATTTCACCAGATACTTCATAGACTCTATAAAACATGATTTTATATGATAAATTTGACAAATATTAAATATTTATGTTTTTAACTGCTTATAAACACTGAATTCTTAAGGTAGTTTAATGAAACCCAGACTATTAGATTAAGAAAATGATTCTAATTTACTATAATTAACTTGCATACATTTCATTTAAACAGATAATTCATAAACACTATAAAACATGATTTTATATGATAATTTTGACAAATATTAAATATTTATGTTTTTAACTGCTTATAAAACCCACAATTCTCAAGTTAATCTCTTGAAATATGGACCACTATATTAGGAAAACGATTCTAATTTACCATTATTACATTGCATACATGTCATTTCACCAGGTACTTCATATACTCTATAAAACATGATTTTATATGATAATTTTGATGAATATTAAATATTTATGTTTTTAACTGCTTATAAAACACACAATTCTCAAGTTCATCTCTTGAAACCTGGACCACTATATTAGGAAAATGATTCTAATTTACCATTATTAACTTGCATACATTTCATTTAAGCAGATACTTCATATACTCTATAAAACATGATTTTATATGATAATTTTGACAAATATTAAATTTTCATGTTTTTAACTGCTTTTAAAGCACTGAGTTATCGACAAATTTTCCAATTATTATATATATTAACTTATTAAATTTTTTTAGATGGCAATACAGCAGATGAGCAAAGAATGCTGAGAGATTTATTCATATTCATAGAACTTTGGGAAAGTATGAACATCGAATGTTGAAAATGAACTAAAAGATACTGATTATAAAGATTTTATGCGATGTACGTGGTGTTGTTATTGGCTGTAATTGATAAAAAATTAATAGCATTCTATCTAAAAGTTATTCAAATGAATCCTTGACCATAAAATTAGGTAAATTATTTAAATTTACAATTATTAACTAGCATACATTTCATTTAAACAGATACTTCATAAACACTATAAAACATGATATTTTATGATATTTTATAAAAATGTTGACAAATATTAAATATTTATGTTTTTAACTGCTTATAAAACCCACAATTCTCAAGTTAATCTCTTGAAATATGGACCACTATATTAGGAAAACGATTCTAAATTACCATTATTACATTGCATACATGTCATTTCACCAGATACTTCATAGACTCTATAAAACATGATTTTATATGATAAATTTGACAAATATTAAATATTTATGTTTTTAACTGCTTATAAACACTGAATTCTTAAGGTAGTTTAATGAAACCCAGACTATTAGATTAAGAAAATGATTCTAATTTACTATAATTAACTTGCATACATTTCATTTAAACAGATAATTCATAAACACTATAAAACATGATTTTATATGATAATTTTGACAAATATTAAATATTTATGTTTTTAACTGCTTATAAAACCCACAATTCTCAAGTTAATCTCTTGAAATATGGACCACTATATTAGGAAAACGATTCTAATTTACCATTATTACATTGCATACATGTCATTTCACCAGGTACTTCATATACTCTATAAAACATGATTTTATATGATAATTTTGATGAATATTAAATATTTATGTTTTTAACTGCTTATAAAACACACAATTCTCAAGTTCATCTCTTGAAACCTGGACCACTATATTAGGAAAATGATTCTAATTTACCATTATTAACTTGCATACATTTCATTTAAGCAGATACTTCATATACTCTATAAAACATGATTTTATATGATAATTTTGACAAATATTAAATTTTCATGTTTTTAACTGCTTTTAAAGCACTGAGTTATCGACAAATTTTCCAATTATTATATATATTAACTTATTAAATTTTTTTAGATGGCAATACAGCAGATGAGCAAAGAATGCTGAGAGATTTATTCATATTCATAGAACTTTGGGAAAGTATGAACATCGAATGTTGAAAATGAACTAAAAGATACTGATTATAAAGATTTTATGCGATGTACGTGGTGTTGTTATTGGCTGTAATTGATAAAAAATTAATAGCATTCTATCTAAAAGTTATTCAAATGAATCCTTGACCATAAAATTAGGTAAATTATTTAAATTTACAATTATTAACTAGCATACATTTCATTTAAACAGATACTTCATAAACACTATAAAACATGATATTTTATGATAATTTTGACAAATATTAAATATTTATGTTTTTAACTGCTTATAAAACCCACAATTCTCAAGTTAATCTCTTGAAATATGGACCACTATATTAGGAAAACGATTCTAATTTACCATTATTACATTGCATACATGTCATTTCACCAGATACTTCATATACTCTATAAAACATGATTTTATATGATAATTTTGACGAATATTAAATATTTATGTTTTTAACTGCTTATAAAACACACAATTCTCAAGTTCATCTCTTGAAACCTGTACCACTATATTAGGAAAATGATTTTAATTTACCATTATTAACTTGCATACATTTCATTTAAGCAGATACTTCATATACTCTATAAAACATGATTTTATATGATAATTTTGACAAATATTAAATCTTCAAGTTTTTAGCTGCTTAAAAAGCACTGAGTTATCGACAAATTTTCCAATTATTATATATATTAACTTATTAAATTTTTTTAGATGGCAATACAGCAGATGAGCAAAGAATGCTGAGAGATTTATTCATATTCATAGAACTTTGGGAAAGTATGAACATCCAATGTTGAAAATAACTAAAAGATACTGATTATAAAGATTTTATGCAATGTACGTGGTGTTGTTATTGGCTGTAATTGATAAAAAATTAATAGCATTCTATCTAAAAGTTATTCAAATTAAACCTTGACCATAAAATTAGGTAAATTATTTAAATTTACAATTATTAACTAGCATACATTTCATTTAAACAGATACTTCATAAACACTATAAAACATGATTTTTTATGATATTTTATAAAAATTTTGACAAATATTAAATATTTATGTTTTTAACTGCTTATAAAACCCACAATTCTCAAGTTAATCTCTTGAAATATGGACCACTATATTAGGAAAACGATTCTAAATTACCATTATTAACTTGCATACATTTCATTTAAGCAGATACTTCATATACTCTATAAAACATGATTTTATATGATAATTTTGACAAATATTAAATATTAATGTTTTTAACTGCTTTTAAAGCACTGAGTTATAGACAAATTTTCCAATTATTATATATATTAACTTATTAAATTTTTTTAGATGGCAATACAACAGATGAGCAAAGAATGCTGAGAGATTTATTCATATTCATAGAACTTTGGGAAAGTATGAACATCCAATGTTGAAAAGAACTAAAAGATACTGATTATAAAGATTTTATGCAATGTACGTGGTGTTGTTATTGGCTGTAATTGATAAAAAATTAATAGCATTCTATCTAAAAGTTATTCAAATGAATCCTTGACCATAAAATTAGGTAAATTATTTAAATTTACAATTATTAACTAGCATACATTTCATTTAAACAGATACTTCATAAACACTATAAAACATGATATTTTATGATAATTTTGACAAATATTAAATATTTATGTTTTTAACTGCTTATAAAACCCACAATTCTCAAGTTAATCTCTTGAAATATGGACCACTATATTAGGAAAACGATTCTAATTTACCATTATTACATTGCATACATGTCATTTCACCAGATACTTCATATACTCTATAAAACATGATTTTATATGATAAATTTGACAAATATTAAATATTTATGTTTTTAACTGCTTATAAACACTGAATTCTTAAGGTAGTTTAATGAAACCCAGACCATTAGATTAAGAAAATGATTCTAATTTACCATAATTAACTTGCATACATTTTATTTAAACAGATAATTCATAAACACTATAAAACATGATTTTATATGATAATTTTGATGAATATTAAATATTTATGTTTTTAACTGCTTATAAAACACACAATTCTCAAGTTCATCTCTTGAAACCTGGACACTATATTAGGAAAATGATTCTAATTTACCATTATTAACTTGCATACATTTCATTTAAGCAGATACTTCATATACTCTATAAGACATGAGTTTATATGATAAGTTTTAGAAATATTATGAATACCTATTTTAATCTGCTTATAAAACAGTCAAAAATTAAATGTATACACCAACAGAGGGCGTGAGCGTCGCCGTAGTAGGGACGACATCCGTCGGCCGAATCGCCTCAGAAAGAAACTAGATAGTTGTGTGGCGTTCACCGTACTGCTGTGTATCGTAACGGGTCGTTGTATTTACTTAGATTTTGAGTCTACTCGTTATTTATTAATTAAGATTTTTGATATTATAAACGAATTGTTCATATTTTATGCCCGAAGTTAACACAAGTAACTGTCTTGATCCTTGACTACTAGATCAAGAAAATGATTCTAATTTATAATTTTTAACTTTCATTTTTTTCATTTTACCTGATATTTTTACTTCATAAAAACTATAAAATATGATTTTATAAGTTAATTTTGACGAATAATACAACTTAACATTTTTTCGTATTGAAAAGGAGCGATTTTCAGTTGTACAAATGTATTCTTTAGTTACACTCATAATACATTTGAATTCCTTCTACAAACCATTCTGGTACATTTGTACTATCTTTTATGGCTTATCATAATTATTATTTATTATCATCTGTTATCTATGTTTTGCAGTTCTACATTCGTTTTTGTATTTAAGTTTCAATTGTAAATTCCTTTCATGTATTTTGTATAAAAATGAAGTTTGTCTGTTAGTTTATGTTTTGATAGTTTCCTTTTCTGAATTAATCAGTGTTGTCCACGTACTAGTTGTTATATAAAAATTGTCGTTCTCCTTATGGTATCTAGTAGTGACATTTTGTCCTCCAACCATTATACATATTTAACTTACTATTTTTTTTTAGATGGCTGTACACCAGATATACTCAGGACATATTGAAACATGAATTACCATTTCTACCACATGGGAAAGTTTCAACATCCTACGTTGAAAATGGACTGGACGATCCTGATAATAATAATAGTTTTATGCATAGTACGAGTAATGGATATTGAATATAATTGATAGTCAATTAATATTAGTGTAACAAAAAGTTAGTGTCATGAAATCCAGACCATTAGATTAAGTATATGATTCTTATTTACCATTACCAACTTCCATATATATCATATAAGCTGATACTTCATAAACACTATAAAACATGTTTTTATATGATTATTTTGACTCGTATTTTAAATTCATATTTTTAACTGCTTATAAAACAGTGAATTCTCAAGTTAGTGTCATGAAAGTCAGACCATTAGATTAAGAAAATTATTCTAATTTACCATTATTAACTAGCATATATTTCATTTAACCTGATACTTCAATAACGCTATAAAACATGATTTTATATGATAATTTTGACGAATAATATATATTTATTTTTTGAACTGCTTATAAAACACACAATTCTCAAGTTAATCTCTTGAAACCTGGACCACTATATTAATAAAATGATTATAATTTATTATTATTAACTTCTATAGATATTATGTAAGCTGATTCTTCATAAACACTATAAAACATGTTTTTATATGATTATTTTGACTCGTATTTAAAATTCATATTTTTAACTGCTTATAAAACAGTGAATTCTCAAGTTAGTGTCATGAAAGTCAGACCATTAGATTAAGAAAATTATTCTAATTTACCATTATTAACTAGCATACATTTCATTTAAGCTGATACTTCAATAACGCTATAAAACATGATTTTATATGATAATTTTGACGAATAATATATATTTATTTTTTGAACTGCTTATAAAACACTCAATTCTCAAGTTAATCTCTTGAAACCTGGACTACTATATTAATAAAATGATTATAATTTTTTATTATTAACTTGCATACATTTGATTTAAGCAGATTTTTCATAAACACTATAAAACATGATTTTATATGATAATTTTGACGAATAATATATATTTATTTTTTGAACTGCTTATAAAACACACAATTCTCAAGTTAATCTCTTGAAACCTGGACCATTATATTAAGAAAATGATTCTAATTTATTATTATTAACTTGCATACATTTGATTTAAGCAGATTTTTCATAAACACTATAAAACATGATTTTATATGATAATTTTGACGAATATTAAAAATTCATTTTTTTAACTGTTTATAAAACACTCAATTCTCAAGTTAATCTCTTGAAACCTGGACCACTATATTAATAAAATGATTATAATTTATTATTATTAACTTCTATAGATATTATGTAAGCTGATTCTTCATAAACACTATAAAACATGATTTTGTATGATAATTTTGACGAATATTAAAAAATCATTTTTTTTAACTGTTTATATAACACACAATTCTCAAGTTAATCTCTTGAAACCTGGACCTCTATATTAAGAAAATGATTCTAATTTATTATTATTAACTTGCATACATTTGATTTAAGCAGGTACTTCATAAAAACTATAAAACATGATTTTATATGATATTTTTGACGAATAATATATATTTATTTTTTGAACTGCTTATAAAACACACAATTCTCAAGTTAATCTCTTGAAACCTGGACCACTATATTAATAAAATGATTATAATTTATTATTATTAACTTGCATACATTTGATTTAATCAGATTTTTCATAAACACTATAAAACATGATTTTATATGATAATTTTGACGAATAATATATATTTATTTTTTGAACTGCTTATAAAACACACAATTCTCAAGTTAATCTCTTGAAACCTGGACCACTATATTAAGAAAATGATTCTAATTTATTATTATTAACTTGCATACATTTGATTTAAGCAGATTTTTCATAAACACTATAAAACATGATTTTATATGATAATTTTGACGAATATTAAAAATTCATTTTTTTAACTGTTTATAAAACACTCAATTCTCAAGTTAATCTCTTGAAACCTGGACCACTATATTAAGAAAATGATTCTAATTTACCATTATTAATTTGCATACATTTCATTTAAGCTGATGCTTCATAAACACTATAAGACATGATTTTATATGATAATTTTGACGAATAATATATATTTATTTTTTGAACTGTTTATAAAACACACAATTCTCAAGTTAATCTCTTGAAACCTGGACACTATATTAGGAAAATGATTCTAATTTACCATTATTAACTTGCATACATTTCATTTAAGCAGATACTTCATATACTCTATAAGACATGAGTTTATATGATAAGTTTTAGAAATATTATGAATACCTATTTTAATCTGCTTATAAAACAGTCAAAAATTAAATGTATACACCAACAGAGGGCGTGAGCGTCGCCGTAGTAGGGACGACATCCGTCGGCCGAATCGCCTCAGAAAGAAACTAGATAGTTGTGTGGCGTTCACCGTACTGCTGTGTATCGTAACGGGTCGTTGTATTTACTTAGATTTTGAGTCTACTCGTTATTTATTAATTAAGATTTTTGATATTATAAACGAATTGCTCATATTTTATGCCCGAAGTTAACACAAGTAACTGTCTTGATCCTTGACTACTAGATCAAGAAAATGATTCTAATTTATAATTTTTAACTTTCATTTTTTTCATTTTACCTGATATTTTTACTTCATAAAAACTATAAAATATGATTTTATAAGTTAATTTTGACGAATAATACAACTTAACATTTTTTCGTATTGAAAAGGAGCGATTTTCAGTTGTACAAATGTATTCTTTAGTTACACTCATAATACATTTGAATTCC
This sequence comes from Rhopalosiphum padi, assembly GCF_020882245.1. NCBI lineage: Eukaryota > Metazoa > Arthropoda > Insecta > Hemiptera > Aphididae > Rhopalosiphum > Rhopalosiphum padi. The sequence continues at coordinate 42,377,130 of NC_083599.1, forward strand.
TTCTACAAACCATTCTGGTACATTTGTACTATCTTTTATGGCTTATCATAATTATTATTTATTATCATCTGTTATCTATGTTTTGCAGTTCTACATTCGTTTTTGTATTTAAGTTTCAATTGTAAATTCCTTTCATGTATTTTGTATAAAAATGAAGTTTGTCTGTTAGTTTATGTTTTGATAGTTTCCTTTTCTGAATTAATCAGTGTTGTCCACGTACTAGTTGTTATATAAAAATTGTCGTTCTCCTTATGGTATCTAGTAGTGACATTTTGTCCTCCAACCATTATACATATTTAACTTACTATTTTTTTTTAGATGGCTGTACACCAGATATACTCAGGACATATTGAAACATGAATTACCATTTCTACCACATGGGAAAGTTTCAACATCCTACGTTGAAAATGGACTGGACGATCCTGATAATAATAATAGTTTTATGCATAGTACGAGTAATGGATATTGAATATAATTGATAGTCAATTAATATTAGTGTAACAAAAAGTTAGTGTCATGAAATCCAGACCATTAGATTAAGTATATGATTCTTATTTACCATTACCAACTTCCATATATATCATATAAGCTGATACTTCATAAACACTATAAAACATGTTTTTATATGATTATTTTGACTCGTATTTTAAATTCATATTTTTAACTGCTTATAAAACAGTGAATTCTCAAGTTAGTGTCATGAAAGTCAGACCATTAGATTAAGAAAATTATTCTAATTTACCATTATTAACTAGCATATATTTCATTTAACCTGATACTTCAATAACGCTATAAAACATGATTTTATATGATAATTTTGACGAATAATATATATTTATTTTTTGAACTGCTTATAAAACACACAATTCTCAAGTTAATCTCTTGAAACCTGGACCACTATATTAATAAAATGATTATAATTTATTATTATTAACTTCTATAGATATTATGTAAGCTGATTCTTCATAAACACTATAAAACATGTTTTTATATGATTATTTTGACTCGTATTTAAAATTCATATTTTTAACTGCTTATAAAACAGTGAATTCTCAAGTTAGTGTCATGAAAGTCAGACCATTAGATTAAGAAAATTATTCTAATTTACCATTATTAACTAGCATACATTTCATTTAAGCTGATACTTCAATAACGCTATAAAACATGATTTTATATGATAATTTTGACGAATAATATATATTTATTTTTTGAACTGCTTATAAAACACTCAATTCTCAAGTTAATCTCTTGAAACCTGGACTACTATATTAATAAAATGATTATAATTTTTTATTATTAACTTGCATACATTTGATTTAAGCAGATTTTTCATAAACACTATAAAACATGATTTTATATGATAATTTTGACGAATAATATATATTTATTTTTTGAACTGCTTATAAAACACACAATTCTCAAGTTAATCTCTTGAAACCTGGACCATTATATTAAGAAAATGATTCTAATTTATTATTATTAACTTGCATACATTTGATTTAAGCAGATTTTTCATAAACACTATAAAACATGATTTTATATGATAATTTTGACGAATATTAAAAATTCATTTTTTTAACTGTTTATAAAACACTCAATTCTCAAGTTAATCTCTTGAAACCTGGACCACTATATTAATAAAATGATTATAATTTATTATTATTAACTTCTATAGATATTATGTAAGCTGATTCTTCATAAACACTATAAAACATGATTTTGTATGATAATTTTGACGAATATTAAAAAATCATTTTTTTTAACTGTTTATAAAACACACAATTCTCAAGTTAATCTCTTGAAACCTGGACCTCTATATTAAGAAAATGATTCTAATTTATTATTATTAACTTGCATACATTTGATTTAAGCAGGTACTTCATAAAAACTATAAAACATGATTTTATATGATATTTTTGACGAATAATATATATTTATTTTTTGAACTGCTTATAAAACACACAATTCTCAAGTTAATCTCTTGAAACCTGGACCACTATATTAATAAAATGATTATAATTTATTATTATTAACTTGCATACATTTGATTTAATCAGATTTTTCATAAACACTATAAAACATGATTTTATATGATAATTTTGACGAATAATATATATTTATTTTTTGAACTGCTTATAAAACACACAATTCTCAAGTTAATCTCTTGAAACCTGGACCACTATATTAAGAAAATGATTCTAATTTATTATTATTAACTTGCATACATTTGATTTAAGCAGATTTTTCATAAACACTATAAAACATGATTTTATATGATAATTTTGACGAATATTAAAAATTCATTTTTTTAACTGTTTATAAAACACTCAATTCTCAAGTTAATCTCTTGAAACCTGGACCACTATATTAAGAAAATGATTCTAATTTACCATTATTAATTTGCATACATTTCATTTAAGCTGATGCTTCATAAACACTATAAGACATGATTTTATATGATAATTTTGACGAATAATATATATTTATTTTTTGAACTGTTTATAAAACACACAATTCTCAAGTTAATCTCTTGAAACCTGGACACTATATTAGGAAAATGATTCTAATTTACCATTATTAACTTGCATACATTTCATTTAAGCAGATACTTCATATACTCTATAAGACATGAGTTTATATGATAAGTTTTAGAAATATTATGAATACCTATTTTAATCTGCTTATAAAACAGTCAAAAATTAAATGTATACACCAACAGAGGGCGTGAGCGTCGCCGTAGTAGGGACGACATCCGTCGGCCGAATCGCCTCAGAAAGAAACTAGATAGTTGTGTGGCGTTCACCGTACTGCTGTGTATCGTAACGGGTCGTTGTATTTACTTAGATTTTGAGTCTACTCGTTATTTATTAATTAAGATTTTTGATATTATAAACGAATTGCTCATATTTTATGCCCGAAGTTAACACAAGTAACTGTCTTGATCCTTGACTACTAGATCAAGAAAATGATTCTAATTTATAATTTTTAACTTTCATTTTTTTCATTTTACCTGATATTTTTACTTCATAAAAACTATAAAATATGATTTTATAAGTTAATTTTGACGAATAATACAACTTAACATTTTTTCGTATTGAAAAGGAGCGATTTTCAGTTGTACAAATGAATTCTTTAGTTACACTCATAATACATTTGAATTCCTTCTACAAACCATTCTGGTACATTTGTACTATCTTTTATGGCTTATCATAATTATTATTTATTATCATCTGTTATCTATGTTTTGCAGTTCTACATTCGTTTTTGTATTTAAGTTTCAATTGTAAATTCCTTTCATGTATTTTGTATAAAAATGAAGTTTGTCTGTTAGTTTATGTTTTGATAGTTTCCTTTTCTGAATTAATCAGTGTTGTCCACGTACTAGTTGTTATATAAAAATTGTCGTTCTCCTTATGGTATCTAGTAGTGACATTTTGTCCTCCAACCATTATACATATTTAACTTACTATTTTTTTTTAGATGGCTGTACACCAGATATACTCAGGACATATTGAAACATGAATTACCATTTCTACCACATGGGAAAGTTTCAACATCCTACGTTGAAAATGGACTGGACGATCCTGATAATAATAATAGTTTTATGCATAGTACGAGTAATGGATATTGAATATAATTGATAGTCAATTAATATTAGTGTAACAAAAAGTTAGTGTCATGAAATCCAGACCATTAGATTAAGTATATGATTCTTATTTACCATTACCAACTTCCATATATATCATATAAGCTGATACTTCATAAACACTATAAAACATGTTTTTATATGATTATTTTGACTCGTATTTTAAATTCATATTTTTAACTGCTTATAAAACAGTGAATTCTCAAGTTAGTGTCATGAAAGTCAGACCATTAGATTAAGAAAATTATTCTAATTTACCATTATTAACTAGCATACATTTCATTTAACCTGATACTTCAATAACGCTATAAAACATGATTTTATATGATAATTTTGACGAATAATATATATTTATTTTTTGAACTGCTTATAAAACACACAATTCTCAAGTTAATCTCTTGAAACCTGGACCACTATATTAATAAAATGATTATAATTTATTATTATTAACTTCTATAGATATTATGTAAGCTGATTCTTCATAAACACTATAAAACATGTTTTTATATGATTATTTTGACTCGTATTTAAAATTCATATTTTTAACTGCTTATAAAACAGTGAATTCTCAAGTTAGTGTCATGAAAGTCAGACCATTAGATTAAGAAAATTATTCTAATTTACCATTATTAACTAGCATACATTTCATTTAAGCTGATACTTCAATAACGCTATAAAACATGATTTTATATGATAATTTTGACGAATAATATATATTTATTTTTTGAACTGCTTATAAAACACTCAATTCTCAAGTTAATCTCTTGAAACCTGGACTACTATATTAATAAAATGATTATAATTTTTTATTATTAACTTGCATACATTTGATTTAAGCAGATTTTTCATAAACACTATAAAACATGATTTTATATGATAATTTTGACGAATAATATATATTTATTTTTTGAACTGCTTATAAAACACACAATTCTCAAGTTAATCTCTTGAAACCTGGACCATTATATTAAGAAAATGATTCTAATTTATTATTATTAACTTGCATACATTTGATTTAAGCAGATTTTTCATAAACACTATAAAACATGATTTTATATGATAATTTTGACGAATATTAAAAATTCATTTTTTTAACTGTTTATAAAACACTCAATTCTCAAGTTAATCTCTTGAAACCTGGACCACTATATTAATAAAATGATTATAATTTATTATTATTAACTTCTATAGATATTATGTAAGCTGATTCTTCATAAACACTATAAAACATGATTTTGTATGATAATTTTGACGAATATTAAAAAATCATTTTTTTTAACTGTTTATAAAACACACAATTCTCAAGTTAATCTCTTGAAACCTGGACCTCTATATTAAGAAAATGATTCTAATTTATTATTATTAACTTGCATACATTTGATTTAAGCAGGTACTTCATAAAAACTATAAAACATGATTTTATATGATATTTTTGACGAATAATATATATTTATTTTTTGAACTGCTTATAAAACACACAATTCTCAAGTTAATCTCTTGAAACCTGGACCACTATATTAATAAAATGATTATAATTTATTATTATTAACTTGCATACATTTGATTTAATCAGATTTTTCATAAACACTATAAAACATGATTTTATATGATAATTTTGACGAATAATATATATTTATTTTTTGAACTGCTTATAAAACACACAATTCTCAAGTTAATCTCTTGAAACCTGGACCATTATATTAAGAAAATGATTCTAATTTATTATTATTAACTTGCATACATTTGATTTAAGCAGATTTTTCATAAACACTATAAAACATGATTTTATATGATAATTTTGACGAATATTAAAAATTCATTTTTTTAACTGTTTATAAAACACTCAATTCTCAAGTTAATCTCTTGAAACCTGGACCACTATATTAATAAAATGATTATAATTTATTATTATTAACTTCTATAGATATTATGTAAGCTGATTCTTCATAAACACTATAAAACATGATTTTGTATGATAATTTTGACGAATATTAAAAAATCATTTTTTTTAACTGTTTATAAAACACACAATTCTCAAGTTAATCTCTTGAAACCTGGACCTCTATATTAAGAAAATGATTCTAATTTATTATTATTAACTTGCATACATTTGATTTAAGCAGGTACTTCATAAAAACTATAAAACATGATTTTATATGATATTTTTGACGAATAATATATATTTATTTTTTGAACTGCTTATAAAACACACAATTCTCAAGTTAATCTCTTGAAACCTGGACCACTATATTAATAAAATGATTATAATTTATTATTATTAACTTGCATACATTTGATTTAATCAGATTTTTCATAAACACTATAAAACATGATTTTATATGATAATTTTGACGAATAATATATATTTATTTTTTGAACTGCTTATAAAACACACAATTCTCAAGTTAATCTCTTGAAACCTGGACCACTATATTAAGAAAATGATTCTAATTTATTATTATTAACTTGCATACATTTGATTTAAGCAGATTTTTCATAAACACTATAAAACATGATTTTATATGATAATTTTGACGAATATTAAAAATTCATTTTTTTAACTGTTTATAAAACACTCAATTCTCAAGTTAATCTCTTGAAACCTGGACCACTATATTAAGAAAATGATTCTAATTTACCATTATTAATTTGCATACATTTCATTTAAGCTGATGCTTCATAAACACTATAAGACATGATTTTATATGATAATTTTGACGAATAATATATATTTATTTTTTGAACTGTTTATAAAACACACAATTCTCAAGTTAATCTCTTGAAACCTGGACCACTATATTAATAAAATGATTATAATTTATTATTATTAACTTCTATAGATATTATGTAAGCAGATTTTTCATAAACACTATAAAACATGATTTTATATGATAATTTTGACGAATAATATATATTTATTTTTTGAACTGCTTATAAAACACACAATTCTCAAGTTAATCTCTTAAAACCTGGACCACTATATTAAGAAAATGATTCTAATTTACCATTATTAATTTGCATACATTTTATTTAAACAGATAATTCATAAACACTATAAAACATGATTTTATATGATAATTTTGATGAATATTAAATATTTATGTTTTTAACTGCTTATAAAACACACAATTCTCAAGTTCATCTCTTGAAACCTGGACACTATATTAGGAAAATGATTCTAATTTACCATTATTAACTTGCATACATTTCATTTAAGCAGATACTTCATATACTCTATAAGACATGAGTTTATATGATAAGTTTTAGAAATATTATGAATACCTATTTTAATCTGCTTATAAAACAGTCAAAAATTAAATGTATACACCAACAGAGGGCGTGAGCGTCGCCGTAGTAGGGACGACATCCGTCGGCCGAATCGCCTCAGAAAGAAACTAGATAGTTGTGTGGCGTTCACCGTACTGCTGTGTATCGTAACGGGTCGTTGTATTTACTTAGATTTTGAGTCTACTCGTTATTTATTAATTAAGATTTTTGATATTATAAACGAATTGCTCATATTTTATGCCCGAAGTTAACACAAGTAACTGTCTTGATCCTTGACTACTAGATCAAGAAAATGATTCTAATTTATAATTTTTAACTTTCATTTTTTTCATTTTACCTGATATTTTTACTTCATAAAAACTATAAAATATGATTTTATAAGTTAATTTTGACGAATAATACAACTTAACATTTTTTCGTATTGAAAAGGAGCGATTTTCAGTTGTACAAATGAATTCTTTAGTTACACTCATAATACATTTGAATTCCTTCTACAAACCATTCTGGTACATTTGTACTATCTTTTATGGCTTATCATAATTATTATTTATTATCATCTGTTATCTATGTTTTGCAGTTCTACATTCGTTTTTGTATTTAAGTTTCAATTGTAAATTCCTTTCATGTATTTTGTATAAAAATGAAGTTTGTCTGTTAGTTTATGTTTTGATAGTTTCCTTTTCTGAATTAATCAGTGTTGTCCACGTACTAGTTGTTATATAAAAATTGTCGTTCTCCTTATGGTATCTAGTAGTGACATTTTGTCCTCCAACCATTATACATATTTAACTTACTATTTTTTTTTAGATGGCTGTACACCAGATATACTCAGGACATATTGAAACATGAATTACCATTTCTACCACATGGGAAAGTTTCAACATCCTACGTTGAAAATGGACTGGACGATCCTGATAATAATAATAGTTTTATGCATAGTACGAGTAATGGATATTGAATATAATTGATAGTCAATTAATATTAGTGTAACAAAAAGTTAGTGTCATGAAATCCAGACCATTAGATTAAGTATATGATTCTTATTTACCATTACCAACTTCCATATATATCATATAAGCTGATACTTCATAAACACTATAAAACATGTTTTTATATGATTATTTTGACTCGTATTTTAAATTCATATTTTTAACTGCTTATAAAACAGTGAATTCTCAAGTTAGTGTCATGAAAGTCAGACCATTAGATTAAGAAAATTATTCTAATTTACCATTATTAACTAGCATATATTTCATTTAACCTGATACTTCAATAACGCTATAAAACATGATTTTATATGATAATTTTGACGAATAATATATATTTATTTTTTGAACTGCTTATAAAACACACAATTCTCAAGTTAATCTCTTGAAACCTGGACCACTATATTAATAAAATGATTATAATTTATTATTATTAACTTCTATAGATATTATGTAAGCTGATTCTTCATAAACACTATAAAACATGTTTTTATATGATTATTTTGACTCGTATTTAAAATTCATATTTTTAACTGCTTATAAAACAGTGAATTCTCAAGTTAGTGTCATGAAAGTCAGACCATTAGATTAAAGAAAATTATTCTAATTTACCATTATTAACTAGCATACATTTCATTTAAGCTGATACTTCAATAACGCTATAAAACATGATTTTATATGATAATTTTGACGAATATTAAAAATTCATTTTTTTAACTGTTTATAAAACACTCAATTCTCAAGTTAATCTCTTGAAACCTGGACTACTATATTAATAAAATGATTATAATTTTTTATTATTAACTTGCATACATTTGATTTAAGCAGATTTTTCATAAACACTATAAAACAAGATTTTATATGATAATTTTGACGAATATTAAAAATTCATTTTTTTAACTGTTTATAAAACACTCAATTCTCAAGTTAATCTCTTGAAACCTGGACCACTATATTAATAAAATGATTATAATTTATTATTATTAACTTCTATAGATATTATGTAAGCTGATTCTTCATAAACACTATAAAACATGTTTTTATACGATTATTTTGACTCGTATTTAAAATTCATATTTTTAACTGCTTATAAAACAGTGAATTCTCAAGTTAGTGTCATGAAAGTCAGACCATTAGATTAAGAAAATTATTCTAATTTACCATTATTAACTAGCATACATTTCATTTAAGCTGATACTTCAATAACGCTATAAAACATGATTTTATATGATAATTTTGACGAATAATATATATTTATTTTTTGAACTGCTTATAAAACACACAATTCTCAAGTTAATCTCTTGAAACCTGGACCACTATATTAAGAAAATGATTCTAATTTATTATTATTAACTTGCATACATTTGATTTAAGCAGATTTTTCATAAACACTATAAAACATGATTTTATATGATAATTTTGACGAATATTAAAAATTCATTTTTTTAACTGTTTATAAAACACTCAATTCTCAAGTTAATCTCTTGAAACCTGGACCACTATATTAATAAAATGATTATAATTTATTATTATTAACTTGCATACATTTGATTTAAGCAGATTTTTCATAAACACTATAAAACATGATTTTATATGATAATTTTGACGAATAATATATATTTATTTTTTGAACTGCTTATAAAACACACAATTCTCAAGTTAATCTCTTGAAACCTGGACCACTATATTAAGAAAATGATTCTAATTTATTATTATTAACTTGCATACATTTGATTTAAGCAGATTTTTCATAAACACTATAAAACATGATTTTATATGATAATTTTGACGAATAATATATATTTATTTTTTGAACTGCTTATAAAACACACAATTCTCAAGTTAATCTCTTGAAACCTGGACCACTATATTAATAAAATGATTCTAATTTACTATTATTAACTTCTATAGATATTATGTAAGCAGATTTTTCATAAACACTATAAAACATGATTTTATATGATAATTTTGACGAATAATATATATTTATTTTTTGAACTGCTTATAAAACACACAATTCTCAAGTTAATCTCTTAAAACCTGGACCACTATATTAAGAAAATGATTCTAATTTACCATTATTAATTTGCATACATTTCATTTAAGCTGATGCTTCATTAACACTATAAGACATGATTTTATATGATAATTTTGACGAATAATATATATTTATTTTTTGAACTGTTTATAAAACACACAATTCTCAAGTTAATCTCTTGAAACCTGGACCACTATATTAATAAAATGATTATAATTTATTATTATTAACTTCTATAGATATCATGTAAGCTGATGCTTCATAAACACTATAAGACATGAGTTTATATGATAAGTTTTAGAAATATTATGAATACCTATTTTAATCTGCTTATAAAACAGTCAAAAATTAAATGTATACACCAACAGAGGGCGTGAGCGTCGCCGTAGTAGGGACGACATCCGTCGGCCGAATCGCCTCAGAAAGAAACTAGATAGTTGTGTGGCGTTCACCGTACTGCTGTGTATCGTAACGGGTCGTTGTATTTACTTAGATTTTGAGTCTACTCGTTATTTATTAATTAAGATTTTTGATATTATAAACGAATTGTTCATATTTTATGCCCGAAGTTAACACAAGTAACTGTCTTGATCCTTGACTACTAGATCAAGAAAATGATTCTAATTTATAATTTTTAACTTTCATTTTACCTGATATTTTTACTTCATAAAAACTATAAAATATGATTTTATAAGTTAATTTTGACGAATAATACAACTTAACATTTTTTCGTATTGAAAAGGAGCGATTTTCAGTTGTACAAATGTATTCTTTAGTTACACTCATAATACATTTGAATTCCTTCTACAAACCATTCTGGTACATTTGTACTATCTTTTATGGCTTATCATAATTATTATTTATTATCATCTGTTATCTATGTTTTGCAGTTCTACATTCGTTTTTGTATTTAAGTTTCAATTGTAAATTCCTTTCATGTATTTTGTATAAAAATGAAGTTTGTCTGTTAGTTTATGTTTTGATAGTTTCCTTTTCTGAATTAATCAGTGTTGTCCACGTACTAGTTGTTATATAAAAATTGTCGTTCTCCTTATGGTATCTAGTAGTGACATTTTGTCCTCCAACCATTATACATATTTAACTTACTATTTTTTTTTAGATGGCTGTACACCAGATATACTCAGGACATATTGAAACATGAATTACCATTTCTACCACATGGGAAAGTTTCAACATCCTACGTTGAAAATGGACTGGACGATCCTGATAATAATAATAGTTTTATGCATAGTACGAGTAATGGATATTGAATATAATTGATAGTCAATTAATATTAGTGTAACAAAAAGTCAGTGTCATGAAATCCAGACCATTAGATTAAGTATATGATTCTTATTTACCATTACCAACTTCCATATATATCATATAAGCTGATACTTCATAAACACTATAAAACATGTTTTTATATGATTATTTTGACTCGTATTTTAAATTCATATTTTTAACTGCTTATAAAACAGTGAATTCTCAAGTTAGTGTCATGAAAGTCAGACCATTAGATTAAGAAAATTATTCTAATTTACCATTATTAACTAGCATACATTTCATTTAACCTGATACTTCAATAACGCTATAAAACATGATTTTATATGATAATTTTGACGAATAATATATATTTATTTTTTGAACTGCTTATAAAACACACAATTCTCAAGTTAATCTCTTGAAACCTGGACCACTATATAAATAAAATGATTATAATTTATTATTATTAACTTCTATAGATATTATGTAAGCTGATTCTTCATAAACACTATAAAACATGTTTTTATACGATTATTTTGACTCGTATTTAAAATTCATATTTTTAACTGCTTATAAAACAGTGAATTCTCAAGTTAGTGTCATGAAAGTCAGACCATTAGATTAAGAAAATTATTCTAATTTACCATTATTAACTAGCATACATTTCATTTAAGCTGATACTTCAATAACGCTATAAAACATGATTTTATATGATAATTTTGACGAATATTAAAAATTCATTTTTTTAACTGTTTATAAAACACTCAATTCTCAAGTTAATCTCTTGAAACCTGGACTACTATATTAATAAAATGATTATAATTTTTTATTATTAACTTGCATACATTTGATTTAAGCAGATTTTTCATAAACACTATAAAACATGATTTTATATGATAATTTTGACGAATAATATATATTTATTTTTTGAACTGCTTATAAAACACACAATTCTCAAGTTAATCTCTTGAAACCTGGACCATTATATTAAGAAAATGATTCTAATTTATTATTATTAACTTGCATACATTTGATTTAAGCAGATTTTTCATAAACACTATAAAACATGATTTTATATGATAATTTTGACGAATATTAAAAATTCATTTTTTTAACTGTTTATAAAACACTCAATTCTCAAGTTAATCTCTTGAAACCTGGACCACTATATTAATAAAATGATTATAATTTATTATTATTAACTTGCATACATTTGATTTAAGCAGATTTTTCATAAACACTATAAAACATGATTTTATATGATAATTTTGACGAATAATATATATTTATTTTTTGAACTGCTTATAAAACACACAATTCTCAAGTTAATCTCTTGAAACCTGGACCACTATATTAATAAAATGATTATAATTTATTATTATTAACTTCTATAGATATTATGTAAGCTGATTCTTCATAAACACTATAAAACATGTTTTTATACGATTATTTTGACTCGTATTTAAAATTCATATTTTTAACTGCTTATAAAACAGTGAATTCTCAAGTTAGTGTCATGAAAGTCAGACCATTAGATTAAGAAAATTATTCTAATTTACCATTATTAACTAGCATACATTTCATTTAAGCTGATACTTCAATAACGCTATAAAACATGATTTTATATGATAATTTTGACGAATAATATATATTTATTTTTTGAACTGCTTATAAAACACACAATTCTCAAGTTAATCTCTTGAAACCTGGACCACTATATTAAGAAAATGATTCTAATTTATTATTATTAACTTGCATACATTTGATTTAAGCAGATTTTTCATAAACACTATAAAACATGATTTTATATGATAATTTTGACGAATATTAAAAATTCATTTTTTTAACTGTTTATAAAACACTCAATTCTCAAGTTAATCTCTTGAAACCTGGACCACTATATTAATAAAATGATTATAATTTATTATTATTAACTTGCATACATTTGATTTAAGCAGATTTTTCATAAACACTATAAAACACGATTTTATATGATAATTTTGACGAATAATATATATTTATTTTTTGAACTGCTTATAAAACACACAATTCTCAAGTTAATCTCTTGAAACCTGGACCACTATATTAAGAAAATGATTCTAATTTATTATTATTAACTTGCATACATTTGATTTAAGCAGATTTTTCATAAACACTATAAAACATGATTTTATATGATAATTTTGACGAATAATATATATTTATTTTTTGAACTGCTTATAAAACACACAATTCTCAAGTTAATCTCTTGAAACCTGGACCACTATATTAATAAAATGATTCTAATTTACTATTATTAACTTCTATAGATATTATGTAAGCAGATTTTTCATAAACACTATAAAACATGATTTTATATGATAATTTTGACGAATAATATATATTTATTTTTTGAACTGCTTATAAAACACACAATTCTCAAGTTAATCTCTTAAAACCTGGACCACTATATTAAGAAAATGATTCTAATTTACCATTATTAATTTGCATACATTTCATTTAAGCTGATGCTTCATTAACACTATAAGACATGATTTTATATGATAATTTTGACGAATAATATATATTTATTTTTTGAACTGTTTATAAAACACACAATTCTCAAGTTAATCTCTTGAAACCTGGACCACTATATTAATAAAATGATTATAATTTATTATTATTAACTTCTATAGATATCATGTAAGCTGATGCTTCATAAACACTATAAGACATGAGTTTATATGATAAGTTTTAGAAATATTATGAATACCTATTTTAATCTGCTTATAAAACAGTCAAAAATTAAATGTATACACCAACAGAGGGCGTGAGCGTCGCCGTAGTAGGGACGACATCCGTCGGCCGAATCGCCTCAGAAAGAAACTAGATAGTTGTGTGGCGTTCACCGTACTGCTGTGTATCGTAACGGGTCGTTGTATTTACTTAGATTTTGAGTCTACTCGTTATTTATTAATTAAGATTTTTGATATTATAAACGAATTGTTCATATTTTATGCCCGAAGTTAACACAAGTAACTGTCTTGATCCTTGACTACTAGATCAAGAAAATGATTCTAATTTATAATTTTTAACTTTCATTTTTTTCATTTTACCTGATATTTTTACTTCATAAAAACTATAAAATATGATTTTATAAGTTAATTTTGACGAATAATACAACTTAACATTTTTTCGTATTGAAAAGGAGCGATTTTCAGTTGTACAAATGTATTCTTTAGTTACACTCATAATACATTTGAATTCCTTCTACAAACCATTCTGGTACATTTGTACTATCTTTTATGGCTTATCATAATTATTATTTATTATCATCTGTTATCTATGTTTTGCAGTTCTACATTCGTTTTTGTATTTAAGTTTCAATTGTAAATTCCTTTCATGTATTTTGTATAAAAATGAAGTTTGTCTGTTAGTTTATGTTTTGATAGTTTCCTTTTCTGAATTAATCAGTGTTGTCCACGTACTAGTTGTTATATAAAAATTGTCGTTCTCCTTATGGTATCTAGTAGTGACATTTTGTCCTCCAACCATTATACATATTTAACTTACTATTTTTTTTTAGATGGCTGTACACCAGATATACTCAGGACATATTGAAACATGAATTACCATTTCTACCACATGGGAAAGTTTCAACATCCTACGTTGAAAATGGACTGGACGATCCTGATAATAATAATAGTTTTATGCATAGTACGAGTAATGGATATTGAATATAATTGATAGTCAATTAATATTAGTGTAACAAAAAGTCAGTGTCATGAAATCCAGACCATTAGATTAAGTATATGATTCTTATTTACCATTACCAACTTCCATATATATCATATAAGCTGATACTTCATAAACACTATAAAACATGTTTTTATATGATTATTTTGACTCGTATTTTAAATTCATATTTTTAACTGCTTATAAAACAGTGAATTCTCAAGTTAGTGTCATGAAAGTCAGACCATTAGATTAAGAAAATTATTCTAATTTACCATTATTAACTAGCATACATTTCATTTAAGCTGATACTTCAATAACGCTATAAAACATGATTTTATATGATAATTTTGACGAATATTAAAAATTCATTTTTTTAACTGTTTATAAAACACTCAATTCTCAAGTTAATCTCTTGAAACCTGGACTACTATATTAATAAAATGATTATAATTTTTTATTATTAACTTGCATACATTTGATTTAAGCAGATTTTTCATAAACACTATAAAACATGATTTTATATGATAATTTTGACGAATAATATATATTTATTTTTTGAACTGCTTATAAAACACACAATTCTCAAGTTAATCTCTTGAAACCTGGACCATTATATTAAGAAAATGATTCTAATTTATTATTATTAACTTGCATACATTTGATTTAAGCAGATTTTTCATAAACACTATAAAACATGATTTTATATGATAATTTTGACGAATATTAAAAATTCATTTTTTTAACTGTTTATAAAACACTCAATTCTCAAGTTAATCTCTTGAAACCTGGACCACTATATTAATAAAATGATTATAATTTATTATTATTAACTTGCATACATTTGATTTAAGCAGATTTTTCATAAACACTATAAAACATGATTTTATATGATAATTTTGACGAATAATATATATTTATTTTTTGAACTGCTTATAAAACACACAATTCTCAAGTTAATCTCTTGAAACCTGGACCACTATATTAAGAAAATGATTCTAATTTATTATTATTAACTTGCATACATTTGATTTAAGCAGATTTTTCATAAACACTATAAAACATGATTTTATATGATAATTTTGACGAATAATATATATTTATTTTTTGAACTGCTTATAAAACACACAATTCTCAAGTTAATCTCTTGAAACCTGGACCACTATATTAAGAAAATGATTCTAATTTACTATTATTAACTTCTATAGATATTATGTAAGCAGATTTTTCATAAACACTATAAAACATGATTTTATATGATAATTTTGACGAATAATATATATTTATTTTTTGAACTGCTTATAAAACACACAATTCTCAAGTTAATCTCTTAAAACCTGGACCACTATATTAATAAAATGATTATAATTTATTATTATTAACTTCTATAGATATTATGTAAGCTGATTCTTCATAAACACTATAAAACATGATTTTGTATGATAATTTTGACGAATATTAAAAAATCATTTTTTTAACTGTTGATAAAACACACAATTCTCAAGTTAATCTCTTGAAACCTGGACCACTATATTAATAAAATGATTATAATTTATTATTATTAACTTGCATACATTTGATTTAAGCAGATTTTTCATAAACACTATAAAACATGATTTTATATGATAATTTTGACGAATAATATATATTTATTTTTTGAACTGCTTATAAAACACACAATTCTCAAGTTAATCTCTTGAAACCTGGACCACTATATTAAGAAAATGATTCTAATTTATTATTATTAACTTGCATACATTTGATTTAAGCAGATTTTTCATAAACACTATAAAACATGATTTTATATGATAATTTTGACGAATAATATATATTTATTTTTTGAACTGCTTATAAAACACACAATTCTCAAGTTAATCTCTTGAAACCTGGACCACTATATTAAGAAAATGATTCTAATTTACTATTATTAACTTCTATAGATATTATGTAAGCAGATTTTTCATAAACACTATAAAACATGATTTTATATGATAATTTTGACGAATAATATATATTTATTTTTTGAACTGCTTATAAAACACACAATTCTCAAGTTAATCTCTTAAAACCTGGACCACTATATTAAGAAAATGATTCTAATTTACCATTATTAATTTGCATACATTTCATTTAAGCTGATGCTTCATAAACACTATAAGACATGATTTTATATGATAATTTTGACGAATAATATATATTTATTTTTTGAACTGTTTATAAAACACACAATTCTCAAGTTAATCTCTTGAAACCTGGACCACTATATTAATAAAATGATTATAATTTATTATTATTAACTTCTATAGATATCATGTAAGCTGATGCTTCATAAACACTATAAGACATGAGTTTATATGATAAGTTTTAGAAATATTATGAATACCTATTTTAATCTGCTTATAAAACAGTCAAAAATTAAATGTATACACCAACAGAGGGCGTGAGCGTCGCCGTAGTAGGGACGACATCCGTCGGCCGAATCGCCTCAGAAAGAAACTAGATAGTTGTGTGGCGTTCACCGTACTGCTGTGTATCGTAACGGGTCGTTGTATTTACTTAGATTTTGAGTCTACTCGTTATTTATTAATTAAGATTTTTGATATTATAAACGAATTGTTCATATTTTATGCCCGAAGTTAACACAAGTAACTGTCTTGATCCTTGACTACTAGATCAAGAAAATGATTCTAATTTATAATTTTTAACTTTCATTTTTTTCATTTTACCTGATATTTTTACTTCATAAAAACTATAAAATAT
The DNA here is from genome assembly GCF_020882245.1 of Rhopalosiphum padi. Classification (NCBI taxonomy): domain Eukaryota; kingdom Metazoa; phylum Arthropoda; class Insecta; order Hemiptera; family Aphididae; genus Rhopalosiphum; species Rhopalosiphum padi. The sequence goes on from NC_083599.1 coordinate 42,394,828, forward strand.
GATTTTATAAGTTAATTTTGACGAATAATACAACTTAACATTTTTTCGTATTGAAAAGGAGCGATTTTCAGTTGTACAAATGTATTCTTTAGTTACACTCATAATACATTTGAATTCCTTCTACAAACCATTCTGGTACATTTGTACTATCTTTTATGGCTTATCATAATTATTATTTATTATCATCTGTTATCTATGTTTTGCAGTTCTACATTCGTTTTTGTATTTAAGTTTCAATTGTAAATTCCTTTCATGTATTTTGTATAAAAATGAAGTTTGTCTGTTAGTTTATGTTTTGATAGTTTCCTTTTCTGAATTAATCAGTGTTGTCCACGTACTAGTTGTTATATAAAAATTGTCGTTCTCCTTATGGTATCTAGTAGTGACATTTTGTCCTCCAACCATTATACATATTTAACTTACTATTTTTTTTTAGATGGCTGTACACCAGATATACTCAGGACATATTGAAACATGAATTACCATTTCTACCACATGGGAAAGTTTCAACATCCTACGTTGAAAATGGACTGGACGATCCTGATAATAATAATAGTTTTATGCATAGTACGAGTAATGGATATTGAATATAATTGATAGTCAATTAATATTAGTGTAACAAAAAGTCAGTGTCATGAAATCCAGACCATTAGATTAAGTATATGATTCTTATTTACCATTACCAACTTCCATATATATCATATAAGCTGATACTTCATAAACACTATAAAACATGTTTTTATATGATTATTTTGACTCGTATTTTAAATTCCTATTTTTAACTGCTTATAAAACAGTGAATTCTCAAGTTAGTGTCATGAAAGTCAGACCATTAGATTAAGAAAATTATTCTAATTTACCATTATTAACTAGCATACATTTCATTTAACCTGATACTTCAATAACGCTATAAAACATGATTTTATATGATAATTTTGACGAATAATATATATTTATTTTTTGAACTGCTTATAAAACACACAATTCTCAAGTTAATCTCTTGAAACCTGGACCACTATATTAATAAAATGATTATAATTTATTATTATTAACTTCTATAGATATTATGTAAGCTGATTCTTCATAAACACTATAAAACATGTTTTTATACGATTATTTTGACTCGTATTTAAAATTCATATTTTTAACTGCTTATAAAACAGTGAATTCTCAAGTTAGTGTCATGAAAGTCAGACCATTAGATTAAGAAAATTATTCTAATTTACCATTATTAACTAGCATACATTTCATTTAAGCTGATACTTCAATAACGCTATAAAACATGATTTTATATGATAATTTTGACGAATATTAAAAATTCATTTTTTTAACTGTTTATAAAACACTCAATTCTCAAGTTAATCTCTTGAAACCTGGACTACTATATTAATAAAATGATTATAATTTTTTATTATTAACTTGCATACATTTGATTTAAGCAGATTTTTCATAAACACTATAAAACATGATTTTATATGATAATTTTGACGAATAATATATATTTATTTTTTGAACTGCTTATAAAACACACAATTCTCAAGTTAATCTCTTGAAACCTGGACCATTATATTAAGAAAATGATTCTAATTTATTATTATTAACTTGCATACATTTGATTTAAGCAGATTTTTCATAAACACTATAAAACATGATTTTATATGATAATTTTGACGAATATTAAAAATTCATTTTTTTAACTGTTTATAAAACACTCAATTCTCAAGTTAATCTCTTGAAACCTGGACCACTATATTAATAAAATGATTATAATTTATTATTATTAACTTGCATACATTTGATTTAAGCAGATTTTTCATAAACACTATAAAACATGATTTTATATGATAATTTTGACGAATAATATATATTTATTTTTTGAACTGCTTATAAAACACACAATTCTCAAGTTAATCTCTTGAAACCTGGACCACTATATTAAGAAAATGATTCTAATTTATTATTATTAACTTGCATACATTTGATTTAAGCAGATTTTTCATAAACACTATAAAACATGATTTTATATGATAATTTTGACGAATAATATATATTTATTTTTTGAACTGCTTATAAAACACACAATTCTCAAGTTAATCTCTTGAAACCTGGACCACTATATTAAGAAAATGATTCTAATTTACTATTATTAACTTCTATAGATATTATGTAAGCAGATTTTTCATAAACACTATAAAACATGATTTTATATGATAATTTTGACGAATAATATATATTTATTTTTTGAACTGCTTATAAAACACACAATTCTCAAGTTAATCTCTTAAAACCTGGACCACTATATTAAGAAAATGATTCTAATTTACCATTATTAATTTGCATACATTTCATTTAAGCTGATGCTTCATAAACACTATAAGACATGATTTTATATGATAATTTTGACGAATAATATATATTTATTTTTTGAACTGTTTATAAAACACACAATTCTCAAGTTAATCTCTTGAAACCTGGACCACTATATTAATAAAATGATTATAATTTATTATTATTAACTTCTATAGATATCATGTAAGCTGATGCTTCATAAACACTATAAGACATGAGTTTATATGATAAGTTTTAGAAATATTATGAATACCTATTTTAATCTGTTTATAAAACAGTCAAAAATTAAATGTATACACCAACAGAGGGCGTGAGCGTCGCCGTAGTAGGGACGACATCCGTCGGCCGAATCGCCTCAGAAAGAAACTAGATAGTTGTGTGGCGTTCACCGTACTGCTGTGTATCGTAACGGGTCGTTGTATTTACTTAGATTTTGAGTCTACTCGTTATTTATTAATTAAGATTTTTGATATTATAAACGAATTGTTCATATTTTATGCCCGAAGTTAACACAAGTAACTGTCTTGATCCTTGACTACTAGATCAAGAAAATGATTCTAATTTATAATTTTTAACTTTCATTTTTTTCATTTTACCTGATATTTTTACTTCATAAAAACTATAAAATATGATTTTATAAGTTAATTTTGACGAATAATACAACTTAACATTTTTTCGTATTGAAAAGGAGCGATTTTCAGTTGTACAAATGTATTCTTTAGTTACACTCATAATACATTTGAATTCCTTCTACAAACCATTCTGGTACATTTGTACTATCTTTTATGGCTTATCATAATTATTATTTATTATCATCTGTTATCTATGTTTTGCAGTTCTACATTCGTTTTTGTATTTAAGTTTCAATTGTAAATTCCTTTCATGTATTTTGTATAAAAATGAAGTTTGTCTGTTAGTTTATGTTTTGATAGTTTCCTTTTCTGAATTAATCAGTGTTGTCCACGTACTAGTTGTTATATAAAAATTGTCGTTCTCCTTATGGTATCTAGTAGTGACATTTTGTCCTCCAACCATTATACATATTTAACTTACTATTTTTTTTTAGATGGCTGTACACCAGATATACTCAGGACATATTGAAACATGAATTACCATTTCTACCACATGGGAAAGTTTCAACATCCTACGTTGAAAATGGACTGGACGATCCTGATAATAATAATAGTTTTATGCATAGTACGAGTAATGGATATTGAATATAATTGATAGTCAATTAATATTAGTGTAACAAAAAGTCAGTGTCATGAAATCCAGACCATTAGATTAAGTATATGATTCTTATTTACCATTACCAACTTCCATATATATCATATAAGCTGATACTTCATAAACACTATAAAACATGTTTTTATATGATTATTTTGACTCGTATTTTAAATTCATATTTTTAACTGCTTATAAAACAGTGAATTCTCAAGTTAGTGTCATGAAAGTCAGACCATTAGATTAAGAAAATTATTCTAATTTACCATTATTAACTAGCATACATTTCATTTAACCTGATACTTCAATAACGCTATAAAACATGATTTTATATGATAATTTTGACGAATAATATATATTTATTTTTTGAACTGCTTATAAAACACACAATTCTCAAGTTAATCTCTTGAAACCTGGACCACTATATAAATAAAATGATTATAATTTATTATTATTAACTTCTATAGATATTATGTAAGCTGATTCTTCATAAACACTATAAAACATGTTTTTATACGATTATTTTGACTCGTATTTAAAATTCATATTTTTAACTGCTTATAAAACAGTGAATTCTCAAGTTAGTGTCATGAAAGTCAGACCATTAGATTAAGAAAATTATTCTAATTTACCATTATTAACTAGCATACATTTCATTTAAGCTGATACTTCAATAACGCTATAAAACATGATTTTATATGATAATTTTGACGAATATTAAAAATTCATTTTTTTAACTGTTTATAAAACACTCAATTCTCAAGTTAATCTCTTGAAACCTGGACTACTATATTAATAAAATGATTATAATTTTTTATTATTAACTTGCATACATTTGATTTAAGCAGATTTTTCATAAACACTATAAAACATGATTTTATATGATAATTTTGACGAATAATATATATTTATTTTTTGAACTGCTTATAAAACACACAATTCTCAAGTTAATCTCTTAAAACCTGGACCACTATATTAAGAAAATGATTCTAATTTACCATTATTAATTTGCATACATTTCATTTAAGCTGATGCTTCATAAACACTATAAGACATGATTTTATATGATAATTTTGACGAATAATATATATTTATTTTTTGAACTGTTTATAAAACACACAATTCTCAAGTTAATCTCTTGAAACCTGGACCACTATATTAATAAAATGATTATAATTTATTATTATTAACTTCTATAGATATCATGTAAGCTGATGCTTCATAAACACTATAAGACATGAGTTTATATGATAAGTTTTAGAAATATTATGAATACCTATTTTAATCTGCTTATAAAACAGTCAAAAATTAAATGTATACACCAACAGAGGGCGTGAGCGTCGCCGTAGTAGGGACGACATCCGTCGGCCGAATCGCCTCAGAAAGAAACTAGATAGTTGTGTGGCGTTCACCGTACTGCTGTGTATCGTAACGGGTCGTTGTATTTACTTAGATTTTGAGTCTACTCGTTATTTATTAATTAAGATTTTTGATATTATAAACGAATTGTTCATATTTTATGCCCGAAGTTAACACAAGTAACTGTCTTGATCATTGACTACTAGATCAAGAAAATGATTCTAATTTATAATTTTTAACTTTCATTTTTTTCATTTTACCTGATATTTTTACTTCATAAAAACTATAAAATATGATTTTATAAGTTAATTTTGACGAATAATACAACTTAACATTTTTTCGTATTGAAAAGGAGCGATTTTCAGTTGTACAAATGTATTCTTTAGTTACACTCATAATACATTTGAATTCCTTCTACAAACCATTCTGGTACATTTGTACTATCTTTTATGGCTTATCATAATTATTATTTATTATCATCTGTTATCTATGTTTTGCAGTTCTACATTCGTTTTTGTATTTAAGTTTCAATTGTAAATTCCTTTCATGTATTTTGTATAAAAATGAAGTTTGTCTGTTAGTTTATGTTTTGATAGTTTCCTTTTCTGAATTAATCAGTGTTGTCCACGTACTAGTTGTTATATAAAAATTGTCGTTCTCCTTATGGTATCTAGTAGTGACATTTTGTCCTCCAACCATTATACATATTTAACTTACTATTTTTTTTTAGATGGCTGTACACCAGATATACTCAGGACATATTGAAACATGAATTACCATTTCTACCACATGGGAAAGTTTCAACATCCTACGTTGAAAATGGACTGGACGATCCTGATAATAATAATAGTTTTATGCATAGTACGAGTAATGGATATTGAATATAATTGATAGTCAATTAATATTAGTGTAACAAAAAGTCAGTGTCATGAAATCCAGACCATTAGATTAAGTATATGATTCTTATTTACCATTACCAACTTCCATATATATCATATAAGCTGATACTTCATAAACACTATAAAACATGTTTTTATATGATTATTTTGACTCGTATTTTAAATTCATATTTTTAACTGCTTATAAAACAGTGAATTCTCAAGTTAGTGTCATGAAAGTCAGACCATTAGATTAAGAAAATTATTCTAATTTACCATTATTAACTAGCATACATTTCATTTAACCTGATACTTCAATAACGCTATAAAACATGATTTTATATGATAATTTTGACGAATAATATATATTTATTTTTTGAACTGCTTATAAAACACACAATTCTCAAGTTAATCTCTTGAAACCTGGACCACTATATAAATAAAATGATTATAATTTATTATTATTAACTTCTATAGATATTATGTAAGCTGATTCTTCATAAACACTATAAAACATGTTTTTATACGATTATTTTGACTCGTATTTAAAATTCATATTTTTAACTGCTTATAAAACAGTGAATTCTCAAGTTAGTGTCATGAAAGTCAGACCATTAGATTAAGAAAATTATTCTAATTTACCATTATTAACTAGCATACATTTCATTTAAGCTGATACTTCAATAACGCTATAAAACATGATTTTATATGATAATTTTGACGAATATTAAAAATTCATTTTTTTAACTGTTTATAAAACACTCAATTCTCAAGTTAATCTCTTGAAACCTGGACTACTATATTAATAAAATGATTATAATTTTTTATTATTAACTTGCATACATTTGATTTAAGCAGATTTTTCATAAACACTATAAAACATGATTTTATATGATAATTTTGACGAATAATATATATTTATTTTTTGAACTGCTTATAAAACACACAATTCTCAAGTTAATCTCTTGAAACCTGGACCATTATATTAAGAAAATGATTCTAATTTATTATTATTAACTTGCATACATTTGATTTAAGCAGATTTTTCATAAACACTATAAAACATGATTTTATATGATAATTTTGACGAATATTAAAAATTCATTTTTTTAACTGTTTATAAAACACTCAATTCTCAAGTTAATCTCTTGAAACCTGGACCACTATATTAATAAAATGATTATAATTTATTATTATTAACTTCTATAGATATTATGTAAGCTGATTCTTCATAAACACTATAAAACATGATTTTGTATGATAATTTTGACGAATATTAAAAAATCATTTTTTTTAACTGTTTATAAAACACACAATTCTCAAGTTAATCTCTTGAAACCTGGACCTCTATATTAAGAAAATGATTCTAATTTATTATTATTAACTTGCATACATTTGATTTAAGCAGGTACTTCATAAAAACTATAAAACATGATTTTATATGATATTTTTGACGAATAATATATATTTATTTTTTGAACTGCTTATAAAACACACAATTCTCAAGTTAATCTCTTGAAACCTGGACCACTATATTAAGAAAATGATTCTAATTTATTATTATTAACTTGCATACATTTGATTTAAGCAGATTTTTCATAAACACTATAAAACATGATTTTATATGATAATTTTGACGAATATTAAAAATTCATTTTTTTAACTGTTTATAAAACACTCAATTCTCAAGTTAATCTCTTGAAACCTGGACCACTATATTAATAAAATGATTATAATTTATTATTATTAACTTGCATACATTTGATTTAAGCAGATTTTTCATAAACACTATAAAACATGATTTTATATGATAATTTTGACGAATAATATATATTTATTTTTTGAACTGCTTATAAAACACACAATTCTCAAGTTAATCTCTTGAAACCTGGACCACTATATTAAGAAAATGATTCTAATTTATTATTATTAACTTGCATACATTTGATTTAAGCAGATTTTTCATAAACACTATAAAACATGATTTTATATGATAATTTTGACGAATAATATATATTTATTTTTTGAACTGCTTATAAAACACACAATTCTCAAGTTAATCTCTTGAAACCTGGACCACTATATTAAGAAAATGATTCTAATTTACTATTATTAACTTCTATAGATATTATGTAAGCAGATTTTTCATAAACACTATAAAACATGATTTTATATGATAATTTTGACGAATAATATATATTTATTTTTTGAACTGCTTATAAAACACACAATTCTCAAGTTAATCTCTTAAAACCTGGACCACTATATTAAGAAAATGATTCTAATTTACCATTATTAATTTGCATACATTTCATTTAAGCTGATGCTTCATAAACACTATAAGACATGATTTTATATGATAATTTTGACGAATAATATATATTTATTTTTTGAACTGTTTATAAAACACACAATTCTCAAGTTAATCTCTTGAAACCTGGACCACTATATTAATAAAATGATTATAATTTATTATTATTAACTTCTATAGATATCATGTAAGCTGATGCTTCATAAACACTATAAGACATGAGTTTATATGATAAGTTTTAGAAATATTATGAATACCTATTTTAATCTGTTTATAAAACAGTCAAAAATTAAATGTATACACCAACAGAGGGCGTGAGCGTCGCCGTAGTAGGGACGACATCCGTCGGCCGAATCGCCTCAGAAAGAAACTAGATAGTTGTGTGGCGTTCACCGTACTGCTGTGTATCGTAACGGGTCGTTGTATTTACTTAGATTTTGAGTCTACTCGTTATTTATTAATTAAGATTTTTGATATTATAAACGAATTGTTCATATTTTATGCCCGAAGTTAACACAAGTAACTGTCTTGATCCTTGACTACTAGATCAAGAAAATGATTCTAATTTATAATTTTTAACTTTCATTTTTTTCATTTTACCTGATATTTTTACTTCATAAAAACTATAAAATATGATTTTATAAGTTAATTTTGACGAATAATACAACTTAACATTTTTTCGTATTGAAAAGGAGCGATTTTCAGTTGTACAAATGTATTCTTTAGTTACACTCATAATACATTTGAATTCCTTCTACAAACCATTCTGGTACATTTGTACTATCTTTTATGGCTTATCATAATTATTATTTATTATCATCTGTTATCTATGTTTTGCAGTTCTACATTCGTTTTTGTATTTAAGTTTCAATTGTAAATTCCTTTCATGTATTTTGTATAAAAATGAAGTTTGTCTGTTAGTTTATGTTTTGATAGTTTCCTTTTCTGAATTAATCAGTGTTGTCCACGTACTAGTTGTTATATAAAAATTGTCGTTCTCCTTATGGTATCTAGTAGTGACATTTTGTCCTCCAACCATTATACATATTTAACTTACTATTTTTTTTTAGATGGCTGTACACCAGATATACTCAGGACATATTGAAACATGAATTACCATTTCTACCACATGGGAAAGTTTCAACATCCTACGTTGAAAATGGACTGGACGATCCTGATAATAATAATAGTTTTATGCATAGTACGAGTAATGGATATTGAATATAATTGATAGTCAATTAATATTAGTGTAACAAAAAGTCAGTGTCATGAAATCCAGACCATTAGATTAAGTATATGATTCTTATTTACCATTACCAACTTCCATATATATCATATAAGCTGATACTTCATAAACACTATAAAACATGTTTTTATATGATTATTTTGACTCGTATTTTAAATTCATATTTTTAACTGCTTATAAAACAGTGAATTCTCAAGTTAGTGTCATGAAAGTCAGACCATTAGATTAAGAAAATTATTCTAATTTACCATTATTAACTAGCATACATTTCATTTAACCTGATACTTCAATAACGCTATAAAACATGATTTTATATGATAATTTTGACGAATAATATATATTTATTTTTTGAACTGCTTATAAAACACACAATTCTCAAGTTAATCTCTTGAAACCTGGACCACTATATAAATAAAATGATTATAATTTATTATTATTAACTTCTATAGATATTATGTAAGCTGATTCTTCATAAACACTATAAAACATGTTTTTATACGATTATTTTGACTCGTATTTAAAATTCATATTTTTAACTGCTTATAAAACAGTGAATTCTCAAGTTAGTGTCATGAAAGTCAGACCATTAGATTAAGAAAATTATTCTAATTTACCATTATTAACTAGCATACATTTCATTTAAGCTGATACTTCAATAACGCTATAAAACATGATTTTATATGATAATTTTGACGAATATTAAAAATTCATTTTTTTAACTGTTTATAAAACACTCAATTCTCAAGTTAATCTCTTGAAACCTGGACTACTATATTAATAAAATGATTATAATTTTTTATTATTAACTTGCATACATTTGATTTAAGCAGATTTTTCATAAACACTATAAAACATGATTTTATATGATAATTTTGACGAATAATATATATTTATTTTTTGAACTGCTTATAAAACACACAATTCTCAAGTTAATCTCTTGAAACCTGGACCATTATATTAAGAAAATGATTCTAATTTATTATTATTAACTTGCATACATTTGATTTAAGCAGATTTTTCATAAACACTATAAAACATGATTTTATATGATAATTTTGACGAATATTAAAAATTCATTTTTTTAACTGTTTATAAAACACTCAATTCTCAAGTTAATCTCTTGAAACCTGGACCACTATATTAATAAAATGATTATAATTTATTATTATTAACTTGCATACATTTGATTTAAGCAGATTTTTCATAAACACTATAAAACATGATTTTATATGATAATTTTGACGAATAATATATATTTATTTTTTGAACTGCTTATAAAACACACAATTCTCAAGTTAATCTCTTAAAACCTGGACCACTATATTAAGAAAATGATTCTAATTTACCATTATTAATTTGCATACATTTCATTTAAGCTGATGCTTCATAAACACTATAAGACATGATTTTATATGATAATTTTGACGAATAATATATATTTATTTTTTGAACTGTTTATAAAACACACAATTCTCAAGTTAATCTCTTGAAACCTGGACCACTATATTAATAAAATGATTATAATTTATTATTATTAACTTCTATAGATATCATGTAAGCTGATGCTTCATAAACACTATAAGACATGAGTTTATATGATAAGTTTTAGAAATATTATGAATACCTATTTTAATCTGTTTATAAAACAGTCAAAAATTAAATGTATACACCAACAGAGGGCGTGAGCGTCGCCGTAGTAGGGACGACATCCGTCGGCCGAATCGCCTCAGAAAGAAACTAGATAGTTGTGTGGCGTTCACCGTACTGCTGTGTATCGTAACGGGTCGTTGTATTTACTTAGATTTTGAGTCTACTCGTTATTTATTAATTAAGATTTTTGATATTATAAACGAATTGTTCATATTTTATGCCCGAAGTTAACACAAGTAACTGTCTTGATCCTTGACTACTAGATCAAGAAAATGATTCTAATTTATAATTTTTAACTTTCATTTTTTTCATTTTACCTGATATTTTTACTTCATAAAAACTATAAAATATGATTTTATAAGTTAATTTTGACGAATAATACAACTTAACATTTTTTCGTATTGAAAAGGAGCGATTTTCAGTTGTACAAATGTATTCTTTAGTTACACTCATAATACATTTGAATTCCTTCTACAAACCATTCTGGTACATTTGTACTATCTTTTATGGCTTATCATAATTATTATTTATTATCATCTGTTATCTATGTTTTGCAGTTCTACATTCGTTTTTGTATTTAAGTTTCAATTGTAAATTCCTTTCATGTATTTTGTATAAAAATGAAGTTTGTCTGTTAGTTTATGTTTTGATAGTTTCCTTTTCTGAATTAATCAGTGTTGTCCACGTACTAGTTGTTATATAAAAATTGTCGTTCTCCTTATGGTATCTAGTAGTGACATTTTGTCCTCCAACCATTATACATATTTAACTTACTATTTTTTTTTAGATGGCTGTACACCAGATATACTCAGGACATATTGAAACATGAATTACCATTTCTACCACATGGGAAAGTTTCAACATCCTACGTTGAAAATGGACTGGACGATCCTGATAATAATAATAGTTTTATGCATAGTACGAGTAATGGATATTGAATATAATTGATAGTCAATTAATATTAGTGTAACAAAAAGTCAGTGTCATGAAATCCAGACCATTAGATTAAGTATATGATTCTTATTTACCATTACCAACTTCCATATATATCATATAAGCTGATACTTCATAAACACTATAAAACATGTTTTTATATGATTATTTTGACTCGTATTTTAAATTCATATTTTTAACTGCTTATAAAACAGTGAATTCTCAAGTTAGTGTCATGAAAGTCAGACCATTAGATTAAGAAAATTATTCTAATTTACCATTATTAACTAGCATACATTTCATTTAACCTGATACTTCAATAACGCTATAAAACATGATTTTATATGATAATTTTGACGAATAATATATATTTATTTTTTGAACTGCTTATAAAACACACAATTCTCAAGTTAATCTCTTGAAACCTGGACCACTATATAAATAAAATGATTATAATTTATTATTATTAACTTCTATAGATATTATGTAAGCTGATTCTTCATAAACACTATAAAACATGTTTTTATACGATTATTTTGACTCGTATTTAAAATTCATATTTTTAACTGCTTATAAAACAGTGAATTCTCAAGTTAGTGTCATGAAAGTCAGACCATTAGATTAAGAAAATTATTCTAATTTACCATTATTAACTAGCATACATTTCATTTAAGCTGATACTTCAATAACGCTATAAAACATGATTTTATATGATAATTTTGACGAATATTAAAAATTCATTTTTTTAACTGTTTATAAAACACTCAATTCTCAAGTTAATCTCTTGAAACCTGGACTACTATATTAATAAAATGATTATAATTTTTTATTATTAACTTGCATACATTTGATTTAAGCAGATTTTTCATAAACACTATAAAACATGATTTTATATGATAATTTTGACGAATAATATATATTTATTTTTTGAACTGCTTATAAAACACACAATTCTCAAGTTAATCTCTTGAAACCTGGACCATTATATTAAGAAAATGATTCTAATTTATTATTATTAACTTGCATACATTTGATTTAAGCAGATTTTTCATAAACACTATAAAACATGATTTTATATGATAATTTTGACGAATATTAAAAATTCATTTTTTTAACTGTTTATAAAACACTCAATTCTCAAGTTCACTCAATTCTCAAGTTAATCTCTTGAAACCTGGACCACTATATTAATAAAATGATTATAATTTATTATTATTAACTTGCATACATTTGATTTAAGCAGATTTTTCATAAACACTATAAAACATGATTTTATATGATAATTTTGACGAATAATATATATTTATTTTTTGAACTGCTTATAAAACACACAATTCTCAAGTTAATCTCTTAAAACCTGGACCACTATATTAAGAAAATGATTCTAATTTACCATTATTAATTTGCATACATTTCATTTAAGCTGATGCTTCATAAACACTATAAGACATGATTTTATATGATAATTTTGACGAATAATATATATTTATTTTTTGAACTGTTTATAAAACACACAATTCTCAAGTTAATCTCTTGAAACCTGGACCACTATATTAATAAAATGATTATAATTTATTATTATTAACTTCTATAGATATCATGTAAGCTGATGCTTCATAAACACTATAAGACATGAGTTTATATGATAAGTTTTAGAAATATTATGAATACCTATTTTAATCTGTTTATAAAACAGTCAAAAATTAAATGTATACACCAACAGAGGGCGTGAGCGTCGCCGTAGTAGGGACGACATCCGTCGGCCGAATCGCCTCAGAAAGAAACTAGATAGTTGTGTGGCGTTCACCGTACTGCTGTGTATCGTAACGGGTCGTTGTATTTACTTAGATTTTGAGTCTACTCGTTATTTATTAATTAAGATTTTTGATATTATAAACGAATTGTTCATATTTTATGCCCGAAGTTAACACAAGTAACTGTCTTGATCCTTGACTACTAGATCAAGAAAATGATTCTAATTTATAATTTTTAACTTTCATTTTTTTCATTTTACCTGATATTTTTACTTCATAAAAACTATAAAATATGATTTTATAAGTTAATTTTGACGAATAATACAACTTAACATTTTTTCGTATTGAAAAGGAGCGATTTTCAGTTGTACAAATGTATTCTTTAGTTACACTCATAATACATTTGAATTCCTTCTACAAACCATTCTGGTACATTTGTACTATCTTTTATGGCTTATCATAATTATTATTTATTATCATCTGTTATCTATGTTTTGCAGTTCTACATTCGTTTTTGTATTTAAGTTTCAATTGTAAATTCCTTTCATGTATTTTGTATAAAAATGAAGTTTGTCTGTTAGTTTATGTTTTGATAGTTTCCTTTTCTGAATTAATCAGTGTTGTCCACGTACTAGTTGTTATATAAAAATTGTCGTTCTCCTTATGGTATCTAGTAGTGACATTTTGTCCTCCAACCATTATACATATTTAACTTACTATTTTTTTTTAGATGGCTGTACACCAGATATACTCAGGACATATTGAAACATGAATTACCATTTCTACCACATGGGAAAGTTTCAACATCCTACGTTGAAAATGGACTGGACGATCCTGATAATAATAATAGTTTTATGCATAGTACGAGTAATGGATATTGAATATAATTGATAGTCAATTAATATTAGTGTAACAAAAAGTCAGTGTCATGAAATCCAGACCATTAGATTAAGTATATGATTCTTATTTACCATTACCAACTTCCATATATATCATATAAGCTGATACTTCATAAACACTATAAAACATGTTTTTATATGATTATTTTGACTCGTATTTTAAATTCATATTTTTAACTGCTTATAAAACAGTGAATTCTCAAGTTAGTGTCATGAAAGTCAGACCATTAGATTAAGAAAATTATTCTAATTTACCATTATTAACTAGCATACATTTCATTTAACCTGATACTTCAATAACGCTATAAAACATGATTTTATATGATAATTTTGACGAATAATATATATTTATTTTTTGAACTGCTTATAAAACACACAATTCTCAAGTTAATCTCTTGAAACCTGGACCACTATATAAATAAAATGATTATAATTTATTATTATTAACTTCTATAGATATTATGTAAGCTGATTCTTCATAAACACTATAAAACATGTTTTTATACGATTATTTTGACTCGTATTTAAAATTCATATTTTTAACTGCTTATAAAACAGTGAATTCTCAAGTTAGTGTCATGAAAGTCAGACCATTAGATTAAGAAAATTATTCTAATTTACCATTATTAACTAGCATACATTTCATTTAAGCTGATACTTCAATAACGCTATAAAACATGATTTTATATGATAATTTTGACGAATATTAAAAATTCATTTTTTTAACTGTTTATAAAACACTCAATTCTCACAGTTAATCTCTTGAAACCTGGACTACTATATTAATAAAATGATTATAATTTTTTATTATTAACTTGCATACATTTGATTTAAGCAGATTTTTCATAAACACTATAAAACATGATTTTATATGATAATTTTGACGAATAATATATATTTATTTTTTGAACTGCTTATAAAACACACAATTCTCAAGTTAATCTCTTGAAACCTGGACCATTATATTAAGAAAAATGATTCTAATTTATTATTATTAACTTGCATACATTTGATTTAAGCAGATTTTTCATAAACACTATAAAACATGATTTTATATGATAATTTTGACGAATATTAAAAATTCATTTTTTTAACTGTTTATAAAACACTCAATTCTCAAGTTAATCTCTTGAAACCTGGACCACTATATTAATAAAATGATTATAATTTATTATTATTAACTTGCATACATTTGATTTAAGCAGATTTTCATAAACACTATAAAACATGATTTTATATGATAATTTTGACGAATAATATATATTTATTTTTTGAACTGCTTATAAAACACACAATTCTCAAGTTAATCTCTTAAAACCTGGACCACTATATTAAGAAAATGATTCTAATTTACCATTATTAATTTGCATACATTTCATTTAAGCTGATGCTTCATAAACACTATAAGACATGATTTTATATGATAATTTTGACGAATAATATATATTTATTTTTTGAACTGTTTATAAAACACACAATTCTCAAGTTAATCTCTTGAAACCTGGACCACTATATTAATAAAATGATTATAATTTATTATTATTAACTTCTATAGATATCATGTAAGCTGATGCTTCATAAACACTATAAGACATGAGTTTATATGATAAGTTTTAGAAATATTATGAATACCTATTTTAATCTGCTTATAAAACAGTCAAAAATTAAATGTATACACCAACAGAGGGCGTGAGCGTCGCCGTAGTAGGGACGACATCCGTCGGCCGAATCGCCTCAGAAAGAAACTAGATAGTTGTGTGGCGTTCACCGTACTGCTGTGTATCGTAACGGGTCGTTGTATTTACTTAGATTTTGAGTCTACTCGTTATTTATTAATTAAGATTTTTGATATTATAAACGAATTGTTCATATTTTATGCCCGAAGTTAACACAAGTAACTGTCTTGATCCTTGACTACTAGATCAAGAAAATGATTCTAATTTATAATTTTTAACTTTCATTTTTTTTCATTTTACCTGATATTTTTACTTCATAAAAACTATAAAATATGATTTTATAAGTTAATTTTGACGAATAATACAACTTAACATTTTTTCGTATTGAAAAGGAGCGATTTTCAGTTGTACAAATGTATTCTTTAGTTACACTCATAATACATTTGAATTCCTTCTACAAACCATTCTGGTACATTTGTACTATCTTTTATGGCTTATCATAATTATTATTTATTATCATCTGTTATCTATGTTTTGCAGTTCTACATTCGTTTTTGTATTTTAAGTTTCAATTGTAAATTCCTTTCATGTATTTTGTATAAAAATGAAGTTTGTCTGTTAGTTTATGTTTTGATAGTTTCCTTTTCTGAATTAATCAGTGTTGTCCACGTACTAGTTGTTATATAAAAATTGTCGTTCTCCTTATGGTATCTAGTAGTGACATTTTGTCCTCCAACCATTATACATATTTAACTTACTATTTTTTTTTTAGATGGCTGTACACCAGATATACTCAGGACATATTGAAACATGAATTACCATTTCTACCACATGGGAAAGTTTCAACATCCTACGTTGAAAATGGACTGGACGATCCTGATAATAATAATAGTTTTATGCATAGTACGAGTAATGGATATTGAATATAATTGATAGTCAATTAATATTAGTGTAACAAAAAGTCAGTGTCATGAAATCCAGACCATTAGATTAAGTATATGATTCTTATTTACCATTACCAACTTCCATATATATCATATAAGCTGATACTTCATAAACACTATAAAACATGTTTTTATATGATTATTTTGACTCGTATTTTAAATTCATATTTTTAACTGCTTATAAAACAGTGAATTCTCAAGTTAGTGTCATGAAAGTCAGACCATTAGATTAAGAAAATTATTCTAATTTACCATTATTAACTAGCATACATTTCATTTAACCTGATACTTCAATAACGCTATAAAACATGATTTTATATGATAATTTTGACGAATAATATATATTTATTTTTTGAACTGCTTATAAAACACACAATTCTCAAGTTAATCTCTTGAAACCTGGACCACTATATAAATAAAAATGATTATAATTTATTATTATTAACTTCTATAGATATTATGTAAGCTGATTCTTCATAAACACTATATAAAACATGTTTTTATACGATTATTTTGACTCGTATTTAAAATTCATATTTTTAACTGCTTATAAAACAGTGAATTCTCAAGTTAGTGTCATGAAAGTCAGACCATTAGATTAAGAAAATTATTCTAATTTACCATTATTAACTAGCATACATTTCATTTAAGCTGATACTTCAATAACGCTATAAAAACATGATTTTATATGATAATTTTGACGAATATTAAAAATTCATTTTTTTAACTGTTTATAAAACACTCAATTCTCAAGTTAATCTCTTGAAACCTGGATTACTATATTAATAAAATGATTATAATTTTTTATTATTAACTTGCATACATTTGAGTTTAAGCAGATTTTTCATAAACACTATAAAACATGATTTTATATGATAATTTTGACGAATAATATATATTTATTTTTTGAACTGCTTATAAAACACACAATTCTCAAGTTAATCTCTTGAAACCTGGACCATTATATTAAGAAAAATGATTCTAATTTATTATTATTAACTTGCATACATTTGATTTAAGCAGATTTTTCATAAACACTATAAACATGATTTTATATGATAATTTTTGACGAATATTAAAAATTCATTTTTTTAACTGTTTATAAAACACTCAATTCTCAAGTTAATCTCTTGAAACCTGGACCACTATATTAATAAAATGATTATAATTTATTATTATTAACTTCTATAGATATTATGTAAGCTGATTCTTCATAAACCACTATAAAACATGATTTTGTATGATAATTTTGACGAATATTAAAAAATCATTTTTTTTAACTGTTTATAAAACACACAATTCTCAAGTTAATCTCTTGAAACCTGGACCTCTATATTAAGAAAATGATTCTAATTTATTATTATTAACTTGCATACATTTGATTTAAGCAGATTTTTCATAAACACTATAAAACATGATTTTATATGATAATTTTGACGAATATTAAAAATTCATTTTTTTAACTGTTTATAAAACACTCAATTCTCAAGTTAATCTCTTGAAACCTGGACTACTATATTAATAAAATGATTATAATTTTTTATTATTAACTTGCATACATTTGATTTAAGCAGATTTTTCATAAACACTATAAAACATGATTTTATATGATAATTTTGACGAATAATATATATTTATTTTTTGAACTGCTTATAAAACACACAATTCTCAAGTTAATCTCTTGAAACCTGGACCATTATATTAAGAAAAATGATTCTAATTTATTATTATTAACTTGCATACATTTGATTTGAGCAGATTTTTCATAAACACTATAAAACATGATTTTATATGATAATTTTTGACGAATATTAAAAATTCATTTTTTTAACTGTTTATAAAACACTCAATTCTCAAGTTAATCTCTTGAAAACCTGGACCACTATATTAATAAAATGATTATAATTTATTATTATTAACTTCTATAGATATTATGTAAGCTGATTCTTCATAAACACTATAAAACATGATTTTGTATGATAATTTTGACGAATATTAAAAAATCATTTTTTTTAACTGTTTATAAAACACACAATTCTCAAGTTAATCTCTTGAAACCTGGACCTCTATATTAAGAAAATGATTCTAATTTATTATTATTAACTTGCATACATTTGATTTAAGCAGGTACTTCATAAAAACTATAAAACATGATTTTATATGATATTTTTGACGAATTTATTTTTTGAACTGCTTATAAAACACACAATTCTCAAGTTAATCTCTTGAAACCTGGACCACTATATTAAGAAAATGATTCTAATTTATTATTATTAACTTGCATACATTTGATTTAAGCAGATTTTTCATAAACACTATAAAACATGATTTTATATGATAATTTTGACGAATATTAAAAATTCATTTTTTTAACTGTTTATAAAACACTCAATTCTCAAGTTAATCTCTTGAAACCTGGACCACTATATTAATAAAATGATTATAATTTATTATTATTAACTTGCATACATTTGATTTAAGCAGATTTTTCATAAACACTATAAAACATGATTTTATATGATAATTTTGACGAATAATATATATTTATTTTTGAACTGCTTATAAAACACACAATTCTCAAGTTAATCTCTTGAAACCTGGACCACTATATTAAGAAAATGATTCTAATTTATTATTATTAACTTGCATACATTTGATTTAAGCAGATTTTTCATAAACACTATAAAACATGATTTTATATGATAATTTTGACGAATAATATATATTTATTTTTTGAACTGCTTATAAAACACACAATTCTCAAGTTAATCTCTTGAAACCTGGACCACTATATTAAGAAAATGATTCTAATTTACTATTATTAACTTCTATAGATATTATGTAAGCAGATTTTTCATAAACACTATAAAACATGATTTTATATGATAATTTTGACGAATAATATATATTTATTTTTTGAACTGCTTATAAAACACACAATTCTCAAGTTAATCTCTTAAAACCTGGACCACTATATTAAGAAAATGATTCTAATTTACCATTATTAATTTGCATACATTTCATTTAAGCTGATGCTTCATAAACACTATAAGACATGATTTTATATGATAATTTTGACGAATAATATATATTTATTTTTTGAACTGTTTATAAAACACACAATTCTCAAGTTAATCTCTTGAAACCTGGACCACTATATTAATAAAATGATTATAATTTATTATTATTAACTTCTATAGATATCATGTAAGCTGATGCTTCATAAACACTATAAGACATGAGTTTATATGATAAGTTTTAGAAATATTATGAATACCTATTTTAATCTGTTTATAAAACAGTCAAAAATTAAATGTATACACCAACAGAGGGCGTGAGCGTCGCCGTAGTAGGGACGACATCCGTCGGCCGAATCGCCTCAGAAAGAAACTAGATAGTTGTGTGGCGTTCACCGTACTGCTGTGGATCGTAACGGGTCGTTGTATTTACTTAGATTTTGAGTCTACTCGTTATTTATTAATTAAGATTTTTGATATTATAAACGAATTGTTCATATTTTATGCCCGAAGTTAACACAAGTAACTGTCTTGATCCTTGACTACTAGATCAAGAAAATGATTCTAATTTATAATTTTTAACTTTCATTTTTTTCATTTTACCTGATATTTTTACTTCATAAAAACTATAAAATATGATTTTATAAGTTAATTTTGACGAATAATACAACTTAACATTTTTTCGTATTGAAAAGGAGCGATTTTCAGTTGTACAAATGTATTCTTTAGTTACACTCATAATACATTTGAATTCCTTCTACAAACCATTCTGGTACATTTGTACTATCTTTTATGGCTTATCATAATTATTATTTATTATCATCTGTTATCTATGTTTTGCAGTTCTACATTCGTTTTTGTATTTAAGTTTCAATTGTAAATTCCTTTCATGTATTTTGTATAAAAATGAAGTTTGTCTGTTAGTTTATGTTTTGATAGTTTCCTTTTCTGAATTAATCAGTGTTGTCCACGTACTAGTTGTTATATAAAAATTGTCGTTCTCCTTATGGTATCTAGTAGTGACATTTTGTCCTCCAACCATTATACATATTTAACTTACTATTTTTTTTTAGATGGCTGTACACCAGATATACTCAGGACATATTGAAACATGAATTACCATTTCTACCACATGGGAAAGTTTCAACATCCTACGTTGAAAATGGACTGGACGATCCTGATAATAATAATAGTTTTATGCATAGTACGAGTAATGGATATTGAATATAATTGATAGTCAATTAATATTAGTGTAACAAAAAGTCAGTGTCATGAAATCCAGACCATTAGATTAAGTATATGATTCTTATTTACCATTACCAACTTCCATATATATCATATAAGCTGATACTTCATAAACACTATAAAACATGTTTTTATATGATTATTTTGACTCGTATTTTAAATTCATATTTTTAACTGCTTATAAAACAGTGAATTCTCAAGTTAGTGTCATGAAAGTCAGACCATTAGATTAAGAAAATTATTCTAATTTACCATTATTAACTAGCATACATTTCATTTAACCTGATACTTCAATAACGCTATAAAACATGATTTTATATGATAATTTTGACGAATAATATATATTTATTTTTTGAACTGCTTATAAAACACACAATTCTCAAGTTAATCTCTTGAAACCTGGACCACTATATAAATAAAATGATTATAATTTATTATTATTAACTTCTATAGATATTATGTAAGCTGATTCTTCATAAACACTATAAAACATGTTTTTATACGATTATTTTGACTCGTATTTAAAATTCATATTTTTAACTGCTTATAAAACAGTGAATTCTCAAGTTAGTGTCATGAAAGTCAGACCATTAGATTAAGAAAATTATTCTAATTTACCATTATTAACTAGCATACATTTCATTTAAGCTGATACTTCAATAACGCTATAAAACATGATTTTATATGATAATTTTGACGAATATTAAAAATTCATTTTTTTAACTGTTTATAAAACACTCAATTCTCAAGTTAATCTCTTGAAACCTGGACCACTATATTAATAAAATGATTATAATTTATTATTATTAACTTCTATAGATATTATGTAAGCTGATTCTTCATAAACACTATAAAACATGATTTTGTATGATAATTTTGACGAATATTAAAAAATCATTTTTTTTAACTGTTTATAAAACACACAATTCTCAAGTTAATCTCTTGAAACCTGGACCTCTATATTAAGAAAATGATTCTAATTTATTATTATTAACTTGCATACATTTGATTTAAGCAGATTTTTCATAAACACTATAAAACATGATTTTATATGATAATTTTGACGAATATTAAAAATTCATTTTTTTAACTGTTTATAAAACACTCAATTCTCAAGTTAATCTCTTGAAACCTGGACTACTATATTAATAAAATGATTATAATTTTTTATTATTAACTTGCATACATTTGATTTAAGCAGATTTTTCATAAACACTATAAAACATGATTTTATATGATAATTTTGACGAATAATATATATTTATTTTTTGAACTGCTTATAAAACACACAATTCTCAAGTTAATCTCTTGAAACCTGGACCATTATATTAAGAAAATGATTCTAATTTATTATTATTAACTTGCATACATTTGATTTAAGCAGATTTTTCATAAACACTATAAAACATGATTTTATATGATAATTTTGACGAATATTAAAAATTCATTTTTTTAACTGTTTATAAAACACTCAATTCTCAAGTTAATCTCTTGAAACCTGGACCACTATATTAATAAAATGATTATAATTTATTATTATTAACTTCTATAGATATTATGTAAGCTGATTCTTCATAAACACTATAAAACATGATTTTGTATGATAATTTTGACGAATATTAAAAAATCATTTTTTTTAACTGTTTATAAAACACACAATTCTCAAGTTAATCTCTTGAAACCTGGACCTCTATATTAAGAAAATGATTCTAATTTATTATTATTAACTTGCATACATTTGATTTAAGCAGGTACTTCATAAAAACTATAAAACATGATTTTATATGATATTTTTGACGAATAATATATATTTATTTTTTGAACTGCTTATAAAACACACAATTCTCAAGTTAATCTCTTGAAACCTGGACCACTATATTAAGAAAATGATTCTAATTTATTATTATTAACTTGCATACATTTGATTTAAGCAGATTTTTCATAAACACTATAAAACATGATTTTATATGATAATTTTGACGAATATTAAAAATTCATTTTTTTAACTGTTTATAAAACACTCAATTCTCAAGTTAATCTCTTGAAAACCTGGACCACTATATTAATAAAATGATTATAATTTATTATTATTAACTTGCATACATTTGATTTAAGCAGATTTTTCATAAACACTATAAAACATGATTTTATATGATAATTTTGACGAATAATATATATTTATTTTTTGAACTGCTTATAAAACACACAATTCTCAAGTTAATCTCTTGAAACCTGGACCACTATATTAAGAAAATGATTCTAATTTATTATTATTAACTTGCATACATTTGATTTAAGCAGATTTTTCATAAACACTATAAAACATGATTTTATATGATAATTTTGACGAATAATATATATTTATTTTTTGAACTGCTTATAAAACACACAATTCTCAAGTTAATCTCTTGAAACCTGGACCACTATATTAAGAAAATGATTCTAATTTACTATTATTAACTTCTATAGATATTATGTAAGCAGATTTTTCATAAACACTATAAAACATGATTTTATATGATAATTTTGACGAATAATATATATTTATTTTTTGAACTGCTTATAAAACACACAATTCTCAAGTTAATCTCTTAAAACCTGGACCACTATATTAAGAAAATGATTCTAATTTACCATTATTAATTTGCATACATTTCATTTAAGCTGATGCTTCATAAACACTATAAGACATGATTTTATATGATAATTTTGACGAATAATATATATTTATTTTTTGAACTGTTTATAAAACACACAATTCTCAAGTTAATCTCTTGAAACCTGGACCACTATATTAATAAAATGATTATAATTTATTATTATTAACTTCTATAGATATCATGTAAGCTGATGCTTCATAAACACTATAAGACATGAGTTTATATGATAAGTTTTAGAAATATTATGAATACCTATTTTAATCTGTTTATAAAACAGTCAAAAATTAAATGTATACACCAACAGAGGGCGTGAGCGTCGCCGTAGTAGGGACGACATCCGTCGGCCGAATCGCCTCAGAAAGAAACTAGATAGTTGTGTGGCGTTCACCGTACTGCTGTGTATCGTAACGGGTCGTTGTATTTACTTAGATTTTGAGTCTACTCGTTATTTATTAATTAAGATTTTTGATATTATAAACGAATTGTTCATATTTTATGCCCGAAGTTAACACAAGTAACTGTCTTGATCCTTGACTACTAGATCAAGAAAATGATTCTAATTTATAATTTTTAACTTTCATTTTTTTCATTTTACCTGATATTTTTACTTCATAAAAACTATAAAATATGATTTTATAAGTTAATTTTGACGAATAATACAACTTAACATTTTTTCGTATTGAAAAGGGAGCGATTTTCAGTTGTACAAATGTATTCTTTAGTTACACTCATAATACATTTGAATTCCTTCTACAAACCATTCTGGTACATTTGTACTATCTTTTATGGCTTATCATAATTATTATTTATTATCATCTGTTATCTATGTTTTGCAGTTCTACATTCGTTTTTGTATTTAAGTTTCAATTGTAAATTCCTTTCATGTATTTTGTATAAAAATGAAGTTTGTCTGTTAGTTTATGTTTTGATAGTTTCCTTTTCTGAATTAATCAGTGTTGTCCACGTACTAGTTGTTATATAAAAATTGTCGTTCTCCTTATGGTATCTAGTAGTGACATTTTGTCCTCCAACCATTATACATATTTAACTTACTATTTTTTTTTAGATGGCTGTACACCAGATATACTCAGGACATATTGAAACATGAATTACCATTTCTACCACATGGGAAAGTTTCAACATCCTACGTTGAAAATGGACTGGACGATCCTGATAATAATAATAGTTTTATGCATAGTACGAGTAATGGATATTGAATATAATTGATAGTCAATTAATATTAGTGTAACAAAAAGTCAGTGTCATGAAATCCAGACCATTAGATTAAGTATATGATTCTTATTTACCATTACCAACTTCCATATATATCATATAAGCTGATACTTCATAAACACTATAAAACATGTTTTTATATGATTATTTTGACTCGTATTTTAAATTCATATTTTTAACTGCTTATAAAACAGTGAATTCTCAAGTTAGTGTCATGAAAGTCAGACCATTAGATTAAGAAAATTATTCTAATTTACCATTATTAACTAGCATACATTTCATTTAACCTGATACTTCAATAACGCTATAAAACATGATTTTATATGATAATTTTGACGAATAATATATATTTATTTTTTGAACTGCTTATAAAACACACAATTCTCAAGTTAATCTCTTGAAACCTGGACCACTATATTAATAAAATGATTATAATTTATTATTATTAACTTCTATAGATATTATGTAAGCTGATTCTTCATAAACACTATAAAACATGTTTTTATATGATTATTTTGACTCGTATTTAAAATTCATATTTTTAAACTGCTTATAAAACAGTGAATTCTCAAGTTAGTGTCATGAAAGTCAGACCATTAGATTAAGAAAATTATTCTAATTTACCATTATTAACTAGCATACATTTCATTTAAGCTGATACTTCAATAACGCTATAAAACATGATTTTATATGATAATTTTGACGAATATTAAAAATTCATTTTTTTAACTGTTTATAAAACACTCAATTCTCAAGTTAATCTCTTGAAACCTGGACCACTATATTAATAAAATGATTATAATTTATTATTATTAACTTGCATACATTTGATTTAAGCAGATTTTTCATAAACACTATAAAACATGATTTTATATGATAATTTTGACGAATAATATATATTTATTTTTTGAACTGCTTATAAAACACACCAATTCTCAAGTTAATCTCTTGAAACCTGGACCACTATATTAAGAAAATGATTCTAATTTATTATTATTAACTTGCATACATTTGATTTAAGCAGATTTTTCATAAACACTATAAAACATGATTTTATATGATAATTTTGACGAATAATATATATTTATTTTTTGAACTGCTTATAAAACACACAATTCTCAAGTTAATCTCTTGAAACCTGGACCACTATATTAAGAAAATGATTCTAATTTACTATTATTAACTTCTATAGATATTATGTAAGCAGATTTTTCATAAACACTATAAAACATGATTTTATATGATAATTTTGACGAATAATATATATTTATTTTTTGAACTGCTTATAAAACACACAATTCTCAAGTTAATCTCTTAAAACCTGGACCACTATATTAAGAAAATGATTCTAATTTACCATTATTAATTTGCATACATTTCATTTAAGCTGATGCTTCATAAACACTATAAGACATGATTTTATATGATAATTTTGACGAATAATATATATTTATTTTTTGAACTGTTTATAAAACACACAATTCTCAAGTTAATCTCTTGAAACCTGGACCACTATATTAATAAAATGATTATAATTTATTATTATTAACTTCTATAGATATCATGTAAGCTGATGCTTCATAAACACTATAAGACATGAGTTTATATGATAAGTTTTAGAAATATTATGAATACCTATTTTAATCTGTTTATAAAACAGTCAAAAATTAAATGTATACACCAACAGAGGGCGTGAGCGTCGCCGTAGTAGGGACGACATCCGTCGGCCGAATCGCCTCAGAAAGAAACTAGATAGTTGTGTGGCGTTCACCGTACTGCTGTGTATCGTAACGGGTCGTTGTATTTACTTAGATTTTGAGTCTACTCGTTATTTATTAATTAAGATTTTTGATATTATAAACGAATTGTTCATATTTTATGCCCGAAGTTAACACAAGTAACTGTCTTGATCCTTGACTACTAGATCAAGAAAATGATTCTAATTTATAATTTTTAACTTTCATTTTTTTCATTTTACCTGATATTTTTACTTCATAAAAACTATAAAATATGATTTTATAAGTTAATTTTGACGAATAATACAACTTAACATTTTTTCGTATTGAAAAGGAGCGATTTTCAGTTGTACAAATGTATTCTTTAGTTACACTCATAATACATTTGAATTCCTTCTACAAACCATTCTGGTACATTTGTACTATCTTTTATGGCTTATCATAATTATTATTTATTATCATCTGTTATCTATGTTTTGCAGTTCTACATTCGTTTTTGTATTTAAGTTTCAATTGTAAATTCCTTTCATGTATTTTGTATAAAAATGAAGTTTGTCTGTTAGTTTATGTTTTGATAGTTTCCTTTTCTGAATTAATCAGTGTTGTCCACGTACTAGTTGTTATATAAAAATTGTCGTTCTCCTTATGGTATCTAGTAGTGACATTTTGTCCTCCAACCATTATACATATTTAACTTACTATTTTTTTTTAGATGGCTGTACACCAGATATACTCAGGACATATTGAAACATGAATTACCATTTCTACCACATGGGAAAGTTTCAACATCCTACGTTGAAAATGGACTGGACGATCCTGATAATAATAATAGTTTTATGCATAGTACGAGTAATGGATATTGAATATAATTGATAGTCAATTAATATTAGTGTAACAAAAAGTCAGTGTCATGAAATCCAGACCATTAGATTAAGTATATGATTCTTATTTACCATTACCAACTTCCATATATATCATATAAGCTGATACTTCATAAACACTATAAAACATGTTTTTATATGATTATTTTGACTCGTATTTTAAATTCATATTTTTAACTGCTTATAAAACAGTGAATTCTCAAGTTAGTGTCATGAAAGTCAGACCATTAGATTAAGAAAATTATTCTAATTTACCATTATTAACTAGCATACATTTCATTTAACCTGATACTTCAATAACGCTATAAAACATGATTTTATATGATAATTTTGACGAATAATATATATTTATTTTTTGAACTGCTTATAAAACACACAATTCTCAAGTTAATCTCTTGAAACCTGGACCACTATATTAATAAAATGATTATAATTTATTATTATTAACTTCTATAGATATTATGTAAGCTGATTCTTCATAAACACTATAAAACATGTTTTTATATGATTATTTTGACTCGTATTTAAAATTCATATTTTTAACTGCTTATAAAACAGTGAATTCTCAAGTTAGTGTCATGAAAGTCAGACCATTAGATTAAGAAAATTATTCTAATTTACCATTATTAACTAGCATACATTTCATTTAAGCTGATACTTCAATAACGCTATAAAACATGATTTTATATGATAATTTTGACGAATATTAAAAATTCATTTTTTTAACTGTTTATAAAACACTCAATTCTCAAGTTAATCTCTTGAAACCTGAACTACTATATTAATAAAATGATTATAATTTTTTATTATTAACTTGCATACATCTGATTTAAGCAGATTTTTCATAAACACTATAAAACATGATTTTATATGATAATTTTGACGAATAATATATATTTATTTTTTGAACTGCTTATAAAACACACAATTCTCAAGTTAATCTCTTGAAACCTGGACCATTATATTAAGAAAATGATTCTAATTTATTATTATTAACTTGCATACATTTGATTTAAGCAGATTTTTCATAAACACTATAAAACATGATTTTATATGATACTTTTGACGAATATTAAAAATTCATTTTTTTAACTGTTTATAAAACACTCAATTCTCAAGTTAATCTCTTGAAACCTGGACCTCTATATTAAGAAAATGAATCTAATTTATTATTATTAACTTGCATACATTTGATTTAAGCAGGTACTTCATAAAAACTATAAAACATGATTTTATATGATAAATTTGACAAATATTAAATATTTATGTTTTTAACTGCTTATAAACACTGAATTCTTAAGGTAGTTTAATGAAACCCAGACTATTAGATTAAGAAAATGATTCTAATTTACTATAATTAACTTGCATACATTTCATTTAAACAGATAATTCATAAACACTATAAAACATGATTTTATATGATAATTTTGACAATTATTAAATATTTATGTTTTTAACTGCTTATAAAACCCACAATTCTCAAGTTAATCTCTTGAAATATGGACCACTATATTAGGAAAACGATTCTAATTTACCATTATTACATTGCATACATTTGATTTAAGCAGGTACTTCATAAAAACTATAAAACTCGATTTTATATGATAAATTTGACAAATATTAAATATTTATGTTTTTAACTGCTTATAAACACTGAATTCTTAAGGTAGTTTAATGAAACCCAGACTATTAGATTAAGAAAATGATTCTAATTTACTATAATTAACTTGCATACATTTCATTTAAACAGATAATTCATAAACACTATAAAACATGATTTTATATGATAATTTTGACAATTATTAAATATTTATGTTTTTAACTGCTTATAAAACCCACAATTCTCAAGTTAATCTCTTGAAATATGGACCACTATATTAGGAAAACGATTCTAATTTACCATTATTACATTGCATACATGTCATTTCACCAGGTACTTCATATACTCTATAAAACATGATTTTATATGATAATTTTGACGATTATTAAATATTTATGTTTTTATCTGCTTATAAAACACACAATTCTCAAGTTCATCTCTTGAAACCTGTACCACTATATTAGGAAAATGATTCTAATTTACCATTATTAACTTGCATACATTTCATTAAAGCAGATACTTCATATACTCTATAAAACATGATTTTATATGATAATTTTGACAAATATTAAATTTTCAAGTTTTTAGCTGCTTAAAAAGCACTGAGTTATCGACAAATTTTCCAATTATTATATATATTAACTTATTAAATTTTTTTAGATGGCAATACAGCAGATGAGCAAAGAATGCTGAGAGATTTATTCATATTCATAAAACTTTGGGAAAGTATGAACATCCAATGTTGAAAAGAACTAAAAGATACTGATTATAAAGATTTTATGCAATGTACGTGGTGTTGTTATTGGCTGTAATTGATAAAAAATTAATAGCATTCTATCTAAACGTTATTCAAATGAATCCTTGACCATAAAATTAGGTAAATTATTTAAATTTACAATTATTAACTAGCATACATTTCATTTAAACAGATACTTCATAAACACTATAAAACATGATATTTATGATATTTTATAAAAATTTTGACAAATATTAAATATTTATGTTTTTAACTGCTTATAAAACCCACAATTCTCAAGTTAATCTCTTGAAATATGGACCACTATATTAGGAAAACGATTCTAAATTACCATTATTACATTGCATACATGTCATTTCACCAGATACTTCATAGACTCTATAAAACATGATTTTATATGATAAATTTGACAAATATTAAATATTTATGTTTTTAACTGCTTATAAAACACTGAATTCTTAAGGTAGTTTAATGAAACCCAGACTATTAGATTAAGAAAATGATTCTAATTTACTATAATTAACTTGCATACATTTCATTTAAACAGATAATTCATAAACACTATAAAACATGATTTTATATGATAATTTTGACAAATATTAAATATTTATGTTTTTAACTGCTTATAAAACCCACAATTCTCAAGTTAATCTCTTGAAATATGGACCACTATATTAGGAAAACGATTCTAATTTACCATTATTACATTGCATACATGTCATTTCACCAGGTACTTCATATACTCTATAAAACATGATTTTATATGATAATTTTGATGAATATTAAATATTTATGTTTTTAACTGCTTATAAAACACACAATTCTCAAGTTCATCTCTTGAAACCTGTACCACTATATTAGGAAAATGATTCTAATTTACCATTATTAACTTGCATACATTTCATTTAAGCAGATACTTCATATACTCTATAAATCATGATTTTATATGATAATTTTGACAAATATTAAATTTTCAAGTTTTTAGCTGCTTAAAAAGCACTGAGTTATCGACAAATTTTCCAATTATTATATATATTAACTTATTAAATTTTTTTAGATGGCAATACAGCAGATGAGCAAAGAGTGCTGAGAGATTTATTCATATTCATAGAACTTTGGGAAAGTATGAACATCGAATGTTGAAAATGAACTAAAAGATACTGATTATAAAGATTTTATGCAATGTACGTGATGTTGTTATTGGCTGTAATTGATAAAAAATTAATAGCATTCTATCTAAAAGTTATTCAAATGAATCATTGACATTAAAATTAGGTAAATTATTTAAATTTACAATTATTAACTAGCATACATTTCATTTAAACAGATACTTCATAAACACTATAAAACATGATATTTTATGATATTTTATAAAAATTTTGACAAATATTAAATATTTATGTTTTTAACTGCTTATAAAACCCACAATTCTCAAGTTAATCTCTTGAAATATGGACCACTATATTAGGAAAACGATTCTAAATTACCATTATTACATTGCATACATGTCATTTCACCAGATACTTTATAGACTCTATAAAACATGATTATATATGATAAATTTGACAAATATTAAATATTTATGTTTTTAACTGCTTATAAACACTGAATTCTTAAGGTAGTTTAATGAAACCCAGACTATTAGATTAAGAAAATGATTCTAATTTACTATAATTAACTTGCATACATTTCATTTAAACAGATAATTCATAAACACTATAAAACATGATTTTATATGATAATTTTGACAAATATTAAATATTTATGTTTTTAACTGCTTATAAAACCCACAATTCTCAAGTTAATCTCTTGAAATATGGACCACTATATTAGGAAAACGATTCTAATTTACCATTATTACATTGCATACATGTCATTTCACCAGGTACTTCATATACTCTATAAAACATGATTTTATATGATAATTTTGACGAATATTAAATATTTATGTTTTTAACTGCTTATAAAACACGACAATTCTCAAGTTCATCTCTTGAAACCTGTACCACTATATTAGGAAAATGATTCTAATTTACCATTATTAACTTGCATACATTTCATTAAAGCAGATACTTCATATACTCTATAAAACATGATTTTATATGATAATTTTGACAAATATTAAATTTTCAAGTTTTTAGCTGCTTAAAAAGCACTGAGTTATCGACAAATTTTCCAATTATTATATATATTAACTTATTAAATTTTTTTAGATGGCAATACAGCAGATGAGCAAAGAATGCTGAGAGATTTATTCATATTCATAAAACTTTGGGAAAGTATGAACATCCAATGTTGAAAAGAACTAAAAGATACTGATTATAAAGATTTTATGCAATGTACGTGGTGTTGTTATTGGCTGTAATTGATAAAAAATTAATAGCATTCTATCTAAACGTTATTCAAATGAATCCTTGACCATAAAATTAGGTAAATTATTTAAATTTACAATTATTAACTAGCATACATTTCATTTAAACAGATACTTCATAAACACTATAAAACATGATATTTTATGATATTTTATAAAAATTTTGACAAATATTAAATATTTATGTTTTTAACTGCTTATAAAACCCACAATTCTCAAGTTAATCTCTTGAAATATGGACCACTATATTAGGAAAACGATTCTAAATTACCATTATTACATTGCATACATGTCATTTCACCAGATACTTCATAGACTCTATAAAACATGATTTTATATGATAAATTTGACAAATATTAAATATTTATGTTTTTAACTGCTTATAAACACTGAATTCTTAAGGTAGTTTAATGAAACCCAGACTATTAGATTAAGAAAATGATTCTAATTTACTATAATTAACTTGCATACATTTCATTTAAACAGATAATTCATAAACACTATAAAACATGATTTTATATGATAATTTTGACAAATATTAAATATTTATGTTTTTAACTGCTTATAAAACCCACAATTCTCAAGTTAATCTCTTGAAATATGGACCACTATATTAGGAAAACGATTCTAATTTACCATTATTACATTGCATACATGTCATTTCACCAGGTACTTCATATACTCTATAAAACATGATTTTATATGATAATTTTGATGAATATTAAATATTTATGTTTTTAACTGCTTATAAAACACACAATTCTCAAGTTCATCTCTTGAAACCTGTACCACTATATTAGGAAAATGATTCTAATTTACCATTATTAACTTGCATACATTACATTTAAGCAGATACTTCATATACTCTATAAAACATGATTTTATATGATAATTTTGACAAATATTAAATTTTCATGTTTTTAACTGCTTTTAAAGCACTGAGTTATCGACAAATTTTCCAATTATTATATATATTAACTTATTAAATTTTTTTAGATGGCAATACAGCAGATGAGCAAAGAATGCTGAGAGATTTATTCATATTCATAGAACTTTGGGAAAGTATGAACATCGAATGTTGAAAATGAACTAAAAGATACTGATTATAAAGATTTTATGCGATGTACGTGGTGTTGTTATTGGCTGTAATTGATAAAAAATTAATAGCATTCTATCTAAAAGTTATTCAAATGAATCCTTGACCATAAAATTAGGTAAATTATTTAAATTTACAATTATTAACTAGCATACATTTCATTTAAACAGATACTTCATAAACACTATAAAACATGATATTTTATGATAATTTTGACAAATATTAAATATTTATGTTTTTAACTGCTTATAAAACCCACAATTCTCAAGTTAATCTCTTGAAATATGGACCACTATATTAGGAAAACGATTCTAATTTACCATTATTACATTGCATACATGTCATTTCACCAGATACTTCATATACTCTATAAAACATGATTTTATATGATAATTTTGACGAATATTAAATATTTATGTTTTTAACTGCTTATAAAACACACAATTCTCAAGTTCATCTCTTGAAACCTGTACCACTATATTAGGAAAATGATTTTAATTTACCATTATTAACTTGCATACATTTCATTTAAGCAGATACTTCATATACTCTATAAAACATGATTTTATATGATAATTTTGACAAATATTAAATCTTCAAGTTTTTAGCTGCTTAAAAAGCACTGAGTTATCGACAAATTTTCCAATTATTATATATATTAACTTATTAAATTTTTTTAGATGGCAATACAGCAGATGAGCAAAGAATGCTGAGAGATTTATTCATATTCATAGAACTTTGGGAAAGTATGAACATCCAATGTTGAAAATAACTAAAAGATACTGATTATAAAGATTTTATGCAATGTACGTGGTGTTGTTATTGGCTGTAATTGATAAAAAATTAATAGCATTCTATCTAAAAGTTATTCAAATTAAACCTTGACCATAAAATTAGGTAAATTATTTAAATTTACAATTATTAACTAGCATACATTTCATTTAAACAGATACTTCATAAACACTATAAAACATGATTTTTTATGATATTTTATAAAAATTTTGACAAATATTAAATATTTATGTTTTTAACTGCTTATAAAACCCACAATTCTCAAGTTAATCTCTTGAAATATGGACCACTATATTAGGAAAACGATTCTAAATTACCATTATTAACTTGCATACATTTCATTTAAGCAGATACTTCATATACTCTATAAAACATGATTTTATATGATAATTTTGACAAATATTAAATATTAATGTTTTTAACTGCTTTTAAAGCACTGAGTTATAGACAAATTTTCCAATTATTATATATATTAACTTATTAAATTTTTTTAGATGGCAATACAACAGATGAGCAAAGAATGCTGAGAGATTTATTCATATTCATAGAACTTTGGGAAAGTATGAACATCCAATGTTGAAAAGAACTAAAAGATACTGATTATAAAGATTTTATGCAATGTACGTGGTGTTGTTATTGGCTGTAATTGATAAAAAATTAATAGCATTCTATCTAAAAGTTATTCAAATGAATCCTTGACCATAAAATTAGGTAAATTATTTAAATTTACAATTATTAACTAGCATACATTTCATTTAAACAGATACTTCATAAACACTATAAAACATGATATTTTATGATAATTTTGACAAATATTAAATATTTATGTTTTTAACTGCTTATAAAACCCACAATTCTCAAGTTAATCTCTTGAAATATGGACCACTATATTAGGAAAACGATTCTAATTTACCATTATTACATTGCATACATGTCATTTCACCAGATACTTCATATACTCTATAAAACATGATTTTATATGATAAATTTGACAAATATTAAATATTTATGTTTTTAACTGCTTATAAACACTGAATTCTTAAGGTAGTTTAATGAAACCCAGACCATTAGATTAAGAAAATGATTCTAATTTACCATAATTAACTTGCATACATTTTATTTAAACAGATAATTCATAAACACTATAAAACATGATTTTATATGATAATTTTGATGAATATTAAATATTTATGTTTTTAACTGCTTATAAAACACACAATTCTCAAGTTCATCTCTTGAAACCTGGACACTATATTAGGAAAATGATTCTAATTTACCATTATTAACTTGCATACATTTCATTTAAGCAGATACTTCATATACTCTATAAGACATGAGTTTATATGATAAGTTTTAGAAATATTATGAATACCTATTTTAATCTGCTTATAAAACAGTCAAAAATTAAATGTATACACCAACAGAGGGCGTGAGCGTCGCCGTAGTAGGGACGACATCCGTCGGCCGAATCGCCTCAGAAAGAAACTAGATAGTTGTGTGGCGTTCACCGTACTGCTGTGTATCGTAACGGGTCGTTGTATTTACTTAGATTTTGAGTCTACTCGTTATTTATTAATTAAGATTTTTGATATTATAAACGAATTGTTCATATTTTATGCCCGAAGTTAACACAAGTAACTGTCTTGATCCTTGACTACTAGATCAAGAAAATGATTCTAATTTATAATTTTTAACTTTCATTTTTTTCATTTTACCTGATATTTTTACTTCATAAAAACTATAAAATATGATTTTATAAGTTAATTTTGACGAATAATACAACTTAACATTTTTTCGTATTGAAAAGGAGCGATTTTCAGTTGTACAAATGTATTCTTTAGTTACACTCATAATACATTTGAATTCCTTCTACAAACCATTCTGGTACATTTGTACTATCTTTTATGGCTTATCATAATTATTATTTATTATCATCTGTTATCTATGTTTTGCAGTTCTACATTCGTTTTTGTATTTAAGTTTCAATTGTAAATTCCTTTCATGTATTTTGTATAAAAATGAAGTTTGTCTGTTAGTTTATGTTTTGATAGTTTCCTTTTCTGAATTAATCAGTGTTGTCCACGTACTAGTTGTTATATAAAAATTGTCGTTCTCCTTATGGTATCTAGTAGTGACATTTTGTCCTCCAACCATTATACATATTTAACTTACTATTTTTTTTTAGATGGCTGTACACCAGATATACTCAGGACATATTGAAACATGAATTACCATTTCTACCACATGGGAAAGTTTCAACATCCTACGTTGAAAATGGACTGGACGATCCTGATAATAATAATAGTTTTATGCATAGTACGAGTAATGGATATTGAATATAATTGATAGTCAATTAATATTAGTGTAACAAAAAGTTAGTGTCATGAAATCCAGACCATTAGATTAAGTATATGATTCTTATTTACCATTACCAACTTCCATATATATCATATAAGCTGATACTTCATAAACACTATAAAACATGTTTTTATATGATTATTTTGACTCGTATTTTAAATTCATATTTTTAACTGCTTATAAAACAGTGAATTCTCAAGTTAGTGTCATGAAAGTCAGACCATTAGATTAAGAAAATTATTCTAATTTACCATTATTAACTAGCATATATTTCATTTAACCTGATACTTCAATAACGCTATAAAACATGATTTTATATGATAATTTTGACGAATAATATATATTTATTTTTTGAACTGCTTATAAAACACACAATTCTCAAGTTAATCTCTTGAAACCTGGACCACTATATTAATAAAATGATTATAATTTATTATTATTAACTTCTATAGATATTATGTAAGCTGATTCTTCATAAACACTATAAAACATGTTTTTATATGATTATTTTGACTCGTATTTAAAATTCATATTTTTAACTGCTTATAAAACAGTGAATTCTCAAGTTAGTGTCATGAAAGTCAGACCATTAGATTAAGAAAATTATTCTAATTTACCATTATTAACTAGCATACATTTCATTTAAGCTGATACTTCAATAACGCTATAAAACATGATTTTATATGATAATTTTGACGAATAATATATATTTATTTTTTGAACTGCTTATAAAACACTCAATTCTCAAGTTAATCTCTTGAAACCTGGACTACTATATTAATAAAATGATTATAATTTTTTATTATTAACTTGCATACATTTGATTTAAGCAGATTTTTCATAAACACTATAAAACATGATTTTATATGATAATTTTGACGAATAATATATATTTATTTTTTGAACTGCTTATAAAACACACAATTCTCAAGTTAATCTCTTGAAACCTGGACCATTATATTAAGAAAATGATTCTAATTTATTATTATTAACTTGCATACATTTGATTTAAGCAGATTTTTCATAAACACTATAAAACATGATTTTATATGATAATTTTGACGAATATTAAAAATTCATTTTTTTAACTGTTTATAAAACACTCAATTCTCAAGTTAATCTCTTGAAACCTGGACCACTATATTAATAAAATGATTATAATTTATTATTATTAACTTCTATAGATATTATGTAAGCTGATTCTTCATAAACACTATAAAACATGATTTTGTATGATAATTTTGACGAATATTAAAAAATCATTTTTTTTAACTGTTTATATAACACACAATTCTCAAGTTAATCTCTTGAAACCTGGACCTCTATATTAAGAAAATGATTCTAATTTATTATTATTAACTTGCATACATTTGATTTAAGCAGGTACTTCATAAAAACTATAAAACATGATTTTATATGATATTTTTGACGAATAATATATATTTATTTTTTGAACTGCTTATAAAACACACAATTCTCAAGTTAATCTCTTGAAACCTGGACCACTATATTAATAAAATGATTATAATTTATTATTATTAACTTGCATACATTTGATTTAATCAGATTTTTCATAAACACTATAAAACATGATTTTATATGATAATTTTGACGAATAATATATATTTATTTTTTGAACTGCTTATAAAACACACAATTCTCAAGTTAATCTCTTGAAACCTGGACCACTATATTAAGAAAATGATTCTAATTTATTATTATTAACTTGCATACATTTGATTTAAGCAGATTTTTCATAAACACTATAAAACATGATTTTATATGATAATTTTGACGAATATTAAAAATTCATTTTTTTAACTGTTTATAAAACACTCAATTCTCAAGTTAATCTCTTGAAACCTGGACCACTATATTAAGAAAATGATTCTAATTTACCATTATTAATTTGCATACATTTCATTTAAGCTGATGCTTCATAAACACTATAAGACATGATTTTATATGATAATTTTGACGAATAATATATATTTATTTTTTGAACTGTTTATAAAACACACAATTCTCAAGTTAATCTCTTGAAACCTGGACACTATATTAGGAAAATGATTCTAATTTACCATTATTAACTTGCATACATTTCATTTAAGCAGATACTTCATATACTCTATAAGACATGAGTTTATATGATAAGTTTTAGAAATATTATGAATACCTATTTTAATCTGCTTATAAAACAGTCAAAAATTAAATGTATACACCAACAGAGGGCGTGAGCGTCGCCGTAGTAGGGACGACATCCGTCGGCCGAATCGCCTCAGAAAGAAACTAGATAGTTGTGTGGCGTTCACCGTACTGCTGTGTATCGTAACGGGTCGTTGTATTTACTTAGATTTTGAGTCTACTCGTTATTTATTAATTAAGATTTTTGATATTATAAACGAATTGCTCATATTTTATGCCCGAAGTTAACACAAGTAACTGTCTTGATCCTTGACTACTAGATCAAGAAAATGATTCTAATTTATAATTTTTAACTTTCATTTTTTTCATTTTACCTGATATTTTTACTTCATAAAAACTATAAAATATGATTTTATAAGTTAATTTTGACGAATAATACAACTTAACATTTTTTCGTATTGAAAAGGAGCGATTTTCAGTTGTACAAATGTATTCTTTAGTTACACTCATAATACATTTGAATTCCTTCTACAAACCATTCTGGTACATTTGTACTATCTTTTATGGCTTATCATAATTATTATTTATTATCATCTGTTATCTATGTTTTGCAGTTCTACATTCGTTTTTGTATTTAAGTTTCAATTGTAAATTCCTTTCATGTATTTTGTATAAAAATGAAGTTTGTCTGTTAGTTTATGTTTTGATAGTTTCCTTTTCTGAATTAATCAGTGTTGTCCACGTACTAGTTGTTATATAAAAATTGTCGTTCTCCTTATGGTATCTAGTAGTGACATTTTGTCCTCCAACCATTATACATATTTAACTTACTATTTTTTTTTAGATGGCTGTACACCAGATATACTCAGGACATATTGAAACATGAATTACCATTTCTACCACATGGGAAAGTTTCAACATCCTACGTTGAAAATGGACTGGACGATCCTGATAATAATAATAGTTTTATGCATAGTACGAGTAATGGATATTGAATATAATTGATAGTCAATTAATATTAGTGTAACAAAAAGTTAGTGTCATGAAATCCAGACCATTAGATTAAGTATATGATTCTTATTTACCATTACCAACTTCCATATATATCATATAAGCTGATACTTCATAAACACTATAAAACATGTTTTTATATGATTATTTTGACTCGTATTTTAAATTCATATTTTTAACTGCTTATAAAACAGTGAATTCTCAAGTTAGTGTCATGAAAGTCAGACCATTAGATTAAGAAAATTATTCTAATTTACCATTATTAACTAGCATATATTTCATTTAACCTGATACTTCAATAACGCTATAAAACATGATTTTATATGATAATTTTGACGAATAATATATATTTATTTTTTGAACTGCTTATAAAACACACAATTCTCAAGTTAATCTCTTGAAACCTGGACCACTATATTAATAAAATGATTATAATTTATTATTATTAACTTCTATAGATATTATGTAAGCTGATTCTTCATAAACACTATAAAACATGTTTTTATATGATTATTTTGACTCGTATTTAAAATTCATATTTTTAACTGCTTATAAAACAGTGAATTCTCAAGTTAGTGTCATGAAAGTCAGACCATTAGATTAAGAAAATTATTCTAATTTACCATTATTAACTAGCATACATTTCATTTAAGCTGATACTTCAATAACGCTATAAAACATGATTTTATATGATAATTTTGACGAATAATATATATTTATTTTTTGAACTGCTTATAAAACACTCAATTCTCAAGTTAATCTCTTGAAACCTGGACTACTATATTAATAAAATGATTATAATTTTTTATTATTAACTTGCATACATTTGATTTAAGCAGATTTTTCATAAACACTATAAAACATGATTTTATATGATAATTTTGACGAATAATATATATTTATTTTTTGAACTGCTTATAAAACACACAATTCTCAAGTTAATCTCTTGAAACCTGGACCATTATATTAAGAAAATGATTCTAATTTATTATTATTAACTTGCATACATTTGATTTAAGCAGATTTTTCATAAACACTATAAAACATGATTTTATATGATAATTTTGACGAATATTAAAAATTCATTTTTTTAACTGTTTATAAAACACTCAATTCTCAAGTTAATCTCTTGAAACCTGGACCACTATATTAATAAAATGATTATAATTTATTATTATTAACTTCTATAGATATTATGTAAGCTGATTCTTCATAAACACTATAAAACATGATTTTGTATGATAATTTTGACGAATATTAAAAAATCATTTTTTTTAACTGTTTATAAAACACACAATTCTCAAGTTAATCTCTTGAAACCTGGACCTCTATATTAAGAAAATGATTCTAATTTATTATTATTAACTTGCATACATTTGATTTAAGCAGGTACTTCATAAAAACTATAAAACATGATTTTATATGATATTTTTGACGAATAATATATATTTATTTTTTGAACTGCTTATAAAACACACAATTCTCAAGTTAATCTCTTGAAACCTGGACCACTATATTAATAAAATGATTATAATTTATTATTATTAACTTGCATACATTTGATTTAATCAGATTTTTCATAAACACTATAAAACATGATTTTATATGATAATTTTGACGAATAATATATATTTATTTTTTGAACTGCTTATAAAACACACAATTCTCAAGTTAATCTCTTGAAACCTGGACCACTATATTAAGAAAATGATTCTAATTTATTATTATTAACTTGCATACATTTGATTTAAGCAGATTTTTCATAAACACTATAAAACATGATTTTATATGATAATTTTGACGAATATTAAAAATTCATTTTTTTAACTGTTTATAAAACACTCAATTCTCAAGTTAATCTCTTGAAACCTGGACCACTATATTAAGAAAATGATTCTAATTTACCATTATTAATTTGCATACATTTCATTTAAGCTGATGCTTCATAAACACTATAAGACATGATTTTATATGATAATTTTGACGAATAATATATATTTATTTTTTGAACTGTTTATAAAACACACAATTCTCAAGTTAATCTCTTGAAACCTGGACACTATATTAGGAAAATGATTCTAATTTACCATTATTAACTTGCATACATTTCATTTAAGCAGATACTTCATATACTCTATAAGACATGAGTTTATATGATAAGTTTTAGAAATATTATGAATACCTATTTTAATCTGCTTATAAAACAGTCAAAAATTAAATGTATACACCAACAGAGGGCGTGAGCGTCGCCGTAGTAGGGACGACATCCGTCGGCCGAATCGCCTCAGAAAGAAACTAGATAGTTGTGTGGCGTTCACCGTACTGCTGTGTATCGTAACGGGTCGTTGTATTTACTTAGATTTTGAGTCTACTCGTTATTTATTAATTAAGATTTTTGATATTATAAACGAATTGCTCATATTTTATGCCCGAAGTTAACACAAGTAACTGTCTTGATCCTTGACTACTAGATCAAGAAAATGATTCTAATTTATAATTTTTAACTTTCATTTTTTTCATTTTACCTGATATTTTTACTTCATAAAAACTATAAAATATGATTTTATAAGTTAATTTTGACGAATAATACAACTTAACATTTTTTCGTATTGAAAAGGAGCGATTTTCAGTTGTACAAATGAATTCTTTAGTTACACTCATAATACATTTGAATTCCTTCTACAAACCATTCTGGTACATTTGTACTATCTTTTATGGCTTATCATAATTATTATTTATTATCATCTGTTATCTATGTTTTGCAGTTCTACATTCGTTTTTGTATTTAAGTTTCAATTGTAAATTCCTTTCATGTATTTTGTATAAAAATGAAGTTTGTCTGTTAGTTTATGTTTTGATAGTTTCCTTTTCTGAATTAATCAGTGTTGTCCACGTACTAGTTGTTATATAAAAATTGTCGTTCTCCTTATGGTATCTAGTAGTGACATTTTGTCCTCCAACCATTATACATATTTAACTTACTATTTTTTTTTAGATGGCTGTACACCAGATATACTCAGGACATATTGAAACATGAATTACCATTTCTACCACATGGGAAAGTTTCAACATCCTACGTTGAAAATGGACTGGACGATCCTGATAATA
Source organism: Rhopalosiphum padi (assembly GCF_020882245.1). Classification (NCBI taxonomy): domain Eukaryota; kingdom Metazoa; phylum Arthropoda; class Insecta; order Hemiptera; family Aphididae; genus Rhopalosiphum; species Rhopalosiphum padi. Next base: position 42,438,061 of record NC_083599.1, read on the forward strand.
ATAATAGTTTTATGCATAGTACGAGTAATGGATATTGAATATAATTGATAGTCAATTAATATTAGTGTAACAAAAAGTTAGTGTCATGAAATCCAGACCATTAGATTAAGTATATGATTCTTATTTACCATTACCAACTTCCATATATATCATATAAGCTGATACTTCATAAACACTATAAAACATGTTTTTATATGATTATTTTGACTCGTATTTTAAATTCATATTTTTAACTGCTTATAAAACAGTGAATTCTCAAGTTAGTGTCATGAAAGTCAGACCATTAGATTAAGAAAATTATTCTAATTTACCATTATTAACTAGCATACATTTCATTTAACCTGATACTTCAATAACGCTATAAAACATGATTTTATATGATAATTTTGACGAATAATATATATTTATTTTTTGAACTGCTTATAAAACACACAATTCTCAAGTTAATCTCTTGAAACCTGGACCACTATATTAATAAAATGATTATAATTTATTATTATTAACTTCTATAGATATTATGTAAGCTGATTCTTCATAAACACTATAAAACATGTTTTTATATGATTATTTTGACTCGTATTTAAAATTCATATTTTTAACTGCTTATAAAACAGTGAATTCTCAAGTTAGTGTCATGAAAGTCAGACCATTAGATTAAGAAAATTATTCTAATTTACCATTATTAACTAGCATACATTTCATTTAAGCTGATACTTCAATAACGCTATAAAACATGATTTTATATGATAATTTTGACGAATAATATATATTTATTTTTTGAACTGCTTATAAAACACTCAATTCTCAAGTTAATCTCTTGAAACCTGGACTACTATATTAATAAAATGATTATAATTTTTTATTATTAACTTGCATACATTTGATTTAAGCAGATTTTTCATAAACACTATAAAACATGATTTTATATGATAATTTTGACGAATAATATATATTTATTTTTTGAACTGCTTATAAAACACACAATTCTCAAGTTAATCTCTTGAAACCTGGACCATTATATTAAGAAAATGATTCTAATTTATTATTATTAACTTGCATACATTTGATTTAAGCAGATTTTTCATAAACACTATAAAACATGATTTTATATGATAATTTTGACGAATATTAAAAATTCATTTTTTTAACTGTTTATAAAACACTCAATTCTCAAGTTAATCTCTTGAAACCTGGACCACTATATTAATAAAATGATTATAATTTATTATTATTAACTTCTATAGATATTATGTAAGCTGATTCTTCATAAACACTATAAAACATGATTTTGTATGATAATTTTGACGAATATTAAAAAATCATTTTTTTTAACTGTTTATAAAACACACAATTCTCAAGTTAATCTCTTGAAACCTGGACCTCTATATTAAGAAAATGATTCTAATTTATTATTATTAACTTGCATACATTTGATTTAAGCAGGTACTTCATAAAAACTATAAAACATGATTTTATATGATATTTTTGACGAATAATATATATTTATTTTTTGAACTGCTTATAAAACACACAATTCTCAAGTTAATCTCTTGAAACCTGGACCACTATATTAATAAAATGATTATAATTTATTATTATTAACTTGCATACATTTGATTTAATCAGATTTTTCATAAACACTATAAAACATGATTTTATATGATAATTTTGACGAATAATATATATTTATTTTTTGAACTGCTTATAAAACACACAATTCTCAAGTTAATCTCTTGAAACCTGGACCATTATATTAAGAAAATGATTCTAATTTATTATTATTAACTTGCATACATTTGATTTAAGCAGATTTTTCATAAACACTATAAAACATGATTTTATATGATAATTTTGACGAATATTAAAAATTCATTTTTTTAACTGTTTATAAAACACTCAATTCTCAAGTTAATCTCTTGAAACCTGGACCACTATATTAATAAAATGATTATAATTTATTATTATTAACTTCTATAGATATTATGTAAGCTGATTCTTCATAAACACTATAAAACATGATTTTGTATGATAATTTTGACGAATATTAAAAAATCATTTTTTTTAACTGTTTATAAAACACACAATTCTCAAGTTAATCTCTTGAAACCTGGACCTCTATATTAAGAAAATGATTCTAATTTATTATTATTAACTTGCATACATTTGATTTAAGCAGGTACTTCATAAAAACTATAAAACATGATTTTATATGATATTTTTGACGAATAATATATATTTATTTTTTGAACTGCTTATAAAACACACAATTCTCAAGTTAATCTCTTGAAACCTGGACCACTATATTAATAAAATGATTATAATTTATTATTATTAACTTGCATACATTTGATTTAATCAGATTTTTCATAAACACTATAAAACATGATTTTATATGATAATTTTGACGAATAATATATATTTATTTTTTGAACTGCTTATAAAACACACAATTCTCAAGTTAATCTCTTGAAACCTGGACCACTATATTAAGAAAATGATTCTAATTTATTATTATTAACTTGCATACATTTGATTTAAGCAGATTTTTCATAAACACTATAAAACATGATTTTATATGATAATTTTGACGAATATTAAAAATTCATTTTTTTAACTGTTTATAAAACACTCAATTCTCAAGTTAATCTCTTGAAACCTGGACCACTATATTAAGAAAATGATTCTAATTTACCATTATTAATTTGCATACATTTCATTTAAGCTGATGCTTCATAAACACTATAAGACATGATTTTATATGATAATTTTGACGAATAATATATATTTATTTTTTGAACTGTTTATAAAACACACAATTCTCAAGTTAATCTCTTGAAACCTGGACCACTATATTAATAAAATGATTATAATTTATTATTATTAACTTCTATAGATATTATGTAAGCAGATTTTTCATAAACACTATAAAACATGATTTTATATGATAATTTTGACGAATAATATATATTTATTTTTTGAACTGCTTATAAAACACACAATTCTCAAGTTAATCTCTTAAAACCTGGACCACTATATTAAGAAAATGATTCTAATTTACCATTATTAATTTGCATACATTTTATTTAAACAGATAATTCATAAACACTATAAAACATGATTTTATATGATAATTTTGATGAATATTAAATATTTATGTTTTTAACTGCTTATAAAACACACAATTCTCAAGTTCATCTCTTGAAACCTGGACACTATATTAGGAAAATGATTCTAATTTACCATTATTAACTTGCATACATTTCATTTAAGCAGATACTTCATATACTCTATAAGACATGAGTTTATATGATAAGTTTTAGAAATATTATGAATACCTATTTTAATCTGCTTATAAAACAGTCAAAAATTAAATGTATACACCAACAGAGGGCGTGAGCGTCGCCGTAGTAGGGACGACATCCGTCGGCCGAATCGCCTCAGAAAGAAACTAGATAGTTGTGTGGCGTTCACCGTACTGCTGTGTATCGTAACGGGTCGTTGTATTTACTTAGATTTTGAGTCTACTCGTTATTTATTAATTAAGATTTTTGATATTATAAACGAATTGCTCATATTTTATGCCCGAAGTTAACACAAGTAACTGTCTTGATCCTTGACTACTAGATCAAGAAAATGATTCTAATTTATAATTTTTAACTTTCATTTTTTTCATTTTACCTGATATTTTTACTTCATAAAAACTATAAAATATGATTTTATAAGTTAATTTTGACGAATAATACAACTTAACATTTTTTCGTATTGAAAAGGAGCGATTTTCAGTTGTACAAATGAATTCTTTAGTTACACTCATAATACATTTGAATTCCTTCTACAAACCATTCTGGTACATTTGTACTATCTTTTATGGCTTATCATAATTATTATTTATTATCATCTGTTATCTATGTTTTGCAGTTCTACATTCGTTTTTGTATTTAAGTTTCAATTGTAAATTCCTTTCATGTATTTTGTATAAAAATGAAGTTTGTCTGTTAGTTTATGTTTTGATAGTTTCCTTTTCTGAATTAATCAGTGTTGTCCACGTACTAGTTGTTATATAAAAATTGTCGTTCTCCTTATGGTATCTAGTAGTGACATTTTGTCCTCCAACCATTATACATATTTAACTTACTATTTTTTTTTAGATGGCTGTACACCAGATATACTCAGGACATATTGAAACATGAATTACCATTTCTACCACATGGGAAAGTTTCAACATCCTACGTTGAAAATGGACTGGACGATCCTGATAATAATAATAGTTTTATGCATAGTACGAGTAATGGATATTGAATATAATTGATAGTCAATTAATATTAGTGTAACAAAAAGTTAGTGTCATGAAATCCAGACCATTAGATTAAGTATATGATTCTTATTTACCATTACCAACTTCCATATATATCATATAAGCTGATACTTCATAAACACTATAAAACATGTTTTTATATGATTATTTTGACTCGTATTTTAAATTCATATTTTTAACTGCTTATAAAACAGTGAATTCTCAAGTTAGTGTCATGAAAGTCAGACCATTAGATTAAGAAAATTATTCTAATTTACCATTATTAACTAGCATATATTTCATTTAACCTGATACTTCAATAACGCTATAAAACATGATTTTATATGATAATTTTGACGAATAATATATATTTATTTTTTGAACTGCTTATAAAACACACAATTCTCAAGTTAATCTCTTGAAACCTGGACCACTATATTAATAAAATGATTATAATTTATTATTATTAACTTCTATAGATATTATGTAAGCTGATTCTTCATAAACACTATAAAACATGTTTTTATATGATTATTTTGACTCGTATTTAAAATTCATATTTTTAACTGCTTATAAAACAGTGAATTCTCAAGTTAGTGTCATGAAAGTCAGACCATTAGATTAAGAAAATTATTCTAATTTACCATTATTAACTAGCATACATTTCATTTAAGCTGATACTTCAATAACGCTATAAAACATGATTTTATATGATAATTTTGACGAATAATATATATTTATTTTTTGAACTGCTTATAAAACACTCAATTCTCAAGTTAATCTCTTGAAACCTGGACTACTATATTAATAAAATGATTATAATTTTTTATTATTAACTTGCATACATTTGATTTAAGCAGATTTTTCATAAACACTATAAAACATGATTTTATATGATAATTTTGACGAATAATATATATTTATTTTTTGAACTGCTTATAAAACACACAATTCTCAAGTTAATCTCTTGAAACCTGGACCATTATATTAAGAAAATGATTCTAATTTATTATTATTAACTTGCATACATTTGATTTAAGCAGATTTTTCATAAACACTATAAAACATGATTTTATATGATAATTTTGACGAATATTAAAAATTCATTTTTTTAACTGTTTATAAAACACTCAATTCTCAAGTTAATCTCTTGAAACCTGGACCACTATATTAATAAAATGATTATAATTTATTATTATTAACTTCTATAGATATTATGTAAGCTGATTCTTCATAAACACTATAAAACATGATTTTGTATGATAATTTTGACGAATATTAAAAAATCATTTTTTTTAACTGTTTATAAAACACACAATCTCAAGTTAATCTCTTGAAACCTGGACCTCTATATTAAGAAAATGATTCTAATTTATTATTATTAACTTGCATACATTTGATTTAAGCAGGTACTTCATAAAAACTATAAAACATGATTTTATATGATATTTTTGACGAATAATATATATTTATTTTTTGAACTGCTTATAAAACACACAATTCTCAAGTTAATCTCTTGAAACCTGGACCACTATATTAATAAAATGATTATAATTTATTATTATTAACTTCTATAGATATCATGTAAGCTGATGCTTCATAAACACTATAAGACATGAGTTTATATGATAAGTTTTAGAAATATTATGAATACCTATTTTAATCTGCTTATAAAACAGTCAAAAATTAAATGTATACACCAACAGAGGGCGTGAGCGTCGCCGTAGTAGGGACGACATCCGTCGGCCGAATCGCCTCAGAAAGAAACTAGATAGTTGTGTGGCGTTCACCGTACTGCTGTGTATCGTAACGGGTCGTTGTATTTACTTAGATTTTGAGTCTACTCGTTATTTATTAATTAAGATTTTTGATATTATAAACGAATTGCTCATATTTTATGCCCGAAGTTAACACAAGTAACTGTCTTGATCCTTGACTACTAGATCAAGAAAATGATTCTAATTTATAATTTTTAACTTTCATTTTTTTCATTTTACCTGATATTTTTACTTCATAAAAACTATAAAATATGATTTTATAAGTTAATTTTGACGAATAATACAACTTAACATTTTTTCGTATTGAAAAGGAGCGATTTTCAGTTGTACAAATGAATTCTTTAGTTACACTCATAATACATTTGAATTCCTTCTACAAACCATTCTGGTACATTTGTACTATCTTTTATGGCTTATCATAATTATTATTTATTATCATCTGTTATCTATGTTTTGCAGTTCTACATTCGTTTTTGTATTTAAGTTTCAATTGTAAATTCCTTTCATGTATTTTGTATAAAAATGAAGTTTGTCTGTTAGTTTATGTTTTGATAGTTTCCTTTTCTGAATTAATCAGTGTTGTCCACGTACTAGTTGTTATATAAAAATTGTCGTTCTCCTTATGGTATCTAGTAGTGACATTTTGTCCTCCAACCATTATACATATTTAACTTACTATTTTTTTTTAGATGGCTGTACACCAGATATACTCAGGACATATTGAAACATGAATTACCATTTCTACCACATGGGAAAGTTTCAACATCCTACGTTGAAAATGGACTGGACGATCCTGATAATAATAATAGTTTTATGCATAGTACGAGTAATGGATATTGAATATAATTGATAGTCAATTAATATTAGTGTAACAAAAAGTTAGTGTCATGAAATCCAGACCATTAGATTAAGTATATGATTCTTATTTACCATTACCAACTTCCATATATATCATATAAGCTGATACTTCATAAACACTATAAAACATGTTTTTATATGATTATTTTGACTCGTATTTTAAATTCATATTTTTAACTGCTTATAAAACAGTGAATTCTCAAGTTAGTGTCATGAAAGTCAGACCATTAGATTAAGAAAATTATTCTAATTTACCATTATTAACTAGCATATATTTCATTTAACCTGATACTTCAATAACGCTATAAAACATGATTTTATATGATAATTTTGACGAATAATATATATTTATTTTTTGAACTGCTTATAAAACACACAATTCTCAAGTTAATCTCTTGAAACCTGGACCACTATATTAATAAAATGATTATAATTTATTATTATTAACTTCTATAGATATTATGTAAGCTGATTCTTCATAAACACTATAAAACATGTTTTTATATGATTATTTTGACTCGTATTTAAAATTCATATTTTTAACTGCTTATAAAACAGTGAATTCTCAAGTTAGTGTCATGAAAGTCAGACCATTAGATTAAGAAAATTATTCTAATTTACCATTATTAACTAGCATACATTTCATTTAAGCTGATACTTCAATAACGCTATAAAACATGATTTTATATGATAATTTTGACGAATAATATATATTTATTTTTTGAACTGCTTATAAAACACTCAATTCTCAAGTTAATCTCTTGAAACCTGGACTACTATATTAATAAAATGATTATAATTTTTTATTATTAACTTGCATACATTTGATTTAAGCAGATTTTTCATAAACACTATAAAACATGATTTTATATGATAATTTTGACGAATAATATATATTTATTTTTTGAACTGCTTATAAAACACACAATTCTCAAGTTAATCTCTTGAAACCTGGACCATTATATTAAGAAAATGATTCTAATTTATTATTATTAACTTGCATACATTTGATTTAAGCAGATTTTTCATAAACACTATAAAACATGATTTTATATGATAATTTTGACGAATATTAAAAATTCATTTTTTTAACTGTTTATAAAACACTCAATTCTCAAGTTAATCTCTTGAAACCTGGACCACTATATTAATAAAATGATTATAATTTATTATTATTAACTTCTATAGATATTATGTAAGCTGATTCTTCATAAACACTATAAAACATGATTTTGTATGATAATTTTGACGAATATTAAAAAATCATTTTTTTTAACTGTTTATAAAACACACAATTCTCAAGTTAATCTCTTGAAACCTGGACCTCTATATTAAGAAAATGATTCTAATTTATTATTATTAACTTGCATACATTTGATTTAAGCAGGTACTTCATAAAAACTATAAAACATGATTTTATATGATATTTTTGACGAATAATATATATTTATTTTTTGAACTGCTTATAAAACACACAATTCTCAAGTTAATCTCTTGAAACCTGGACCACTATATTAATAAAATGATTATAATTTATTATTATTAACTTGCATACATTTGATTTAATCAGATTTTTCATAAACACTATAAAACATGATTTTATATGATAATTTTGACGAATAATATATATTTATTTTTTGAACTGCTTATAAAACACACAATTCTCAAGTTAATCTCTTGAAACCTGGACCACTATATTAAGAAAATGATTCTAATTTATTATTATTAACTTGCATACATTTGATTTAAGCAGATTTTTCATAAACACTATAAAACATGATTTTATATGATAATTTTGACGAATATTAAAAATTCATTTTTTTAACTGTTTATAAAACACTCAATTCTCAAGTTAATCTCTTGAAACCTGGACCACTATATTAAGAAAATGATTCTAATTTACCATTATTAATTTGCATACATTTCATTTAAGCTGATGCTTCATAAACACTATAAGACATGATTTTATATGATAATTTTGACGAATAATATATATTTATTTTTTGAACTGTTTATAAAACACACAATTCTCAAGTTAATCTCTTGAAACCTGGACACTATATTAGGAAAATGATTCTAATTTACCATTATTAACTTGCATACATTTCATTTAAGCAGATACTTCATATACTCTATAAGACATGAGTTTATATGATAAGTTTTAGAAATATTATGAATACCTATTTTAATCTGCTTATAAAACAGTCAAAAATTAAATGTATACACCAACAGAGGGCGTGAGCGTCGCCGTAGTAGGGACGACATCCGTCGGCCGAATCGCCTCAGAAAGAAACTAGATAGTTGTGTGGCGTTCACCGTACTGCTGTGTATCGTAACGGGTCGTTGTATTTACTTAGATTTTGAGTCTACTCGTTATTTATTAATTAAGATTTTTGATATTATAAACGAATTGCTCATATTTTATGCCCGAAGTTAACACAAGTAACTGTCTTGATCCTTGACTACTAGATCAAGAAAATGATTCTAATTTATAATTTTTAACTTTCATTTTTTTCATTTTACCTGATATTTTTACTTCATAAAAACTATAAAATATGATTTTATAAGTTAATTTTGACGAATAATACAACTTAACATTTTTTCGTATTGAAAAGGAGCGATTTTCAGTTGTACAAATGTATTCTTTAGTTACACTCATAATACATTTGAATTCCTTCTACAAACCATTCTGGTACATTTGTACTATCTTTTATGGCTTATCATAATTATTATTTATTATCATCTGTTATCTATGTTTTGCAGTTCTACATTCGTTTTTGTATTTAAGTTTCAATTGTAAATTCCTTTCATGTATTTTGTATAAAAATGAAGTTTGTCTGTTAGTTTATGTTTTGATAGTTTCCTTTTCTGAATTAATCAGTGTTGTCCACGTACTAGTTGTTATATAAAAATTGTCGTTCTCCTTATGGTATCTAGTAGTGACATTTTGTCCTCCAACCATTATACATATTTAACTTACTATTTTTTTTTAGATGGCTGTACACCAGATATACTCAGGACATATTGAAACATGAATTACCATTTCTACCACATGGGAAAGTTTCAACATCCTACGTTGAAAATGGACTGGACGATCCTGATAATAATAATAGTTTTATGCATAGTACGAGTAATGGATATTGAATATAATTGATAGTCAATTAATATTAGTGTAACAAAAAGTTAGTGTCATGAAATCCAGACCATTAGATTAAGTATATGATTCTTATTTACCATTACCAACTTCCATATATATCATATAAGCTGATACTTCATAAACACTATAAAACATGTTTTTATATGATTATTTTGACTCGTATTTTAAATTCATATTTTTAACTGCTTATAAAACAGTGAATTCTCAAGTTAGTGTCATGAAAGTCAGACCATTAGATTAAGAAAATTATTCTAATTTACCATTATTAACTAGCATATATTTCATTTAACCTGATACTTCAATAACGCTATAAAACATGATTTTATATGATAATTTTGACGAATAATATATATTTATTTTTTGAACTGCTTATAAAACACACAATTCTCAAGTTAATCTCTTGAAACCTGGACCACTATATTAATAAAATGATTATAATTTATTATTATTAACTTCTATAGATATTATGTAAGCTGATTCTTCATAAACACTATAAAACATGTTTTTATATGATTATTTTGACTCGTATTTAAAATTCATATTTTTAACTGCTTATAAAACAGTGAATTCTCAAGTTAGTGTCATGAAAGTCAGACCATTAGATTAAGAAAATTATTCTAATTTACCATTATTAACTAGCATACATTTCATTTAAGCTGATACTTCAATAACGCTATAAAACATGATTTTATATGATAATTTTGACGAATAATATATATTTATTTTTTGAACTGCTTATAAAACACTCAATTCTCAAGTTAATCTCTTGAAACCTGGACTACTATATTAATAAAATGATTATAATTTTTTATTATTAACTTGCATACATTTGATTTAAGCAGATTTTTCATAAACACTATAAAACATGATTTTATATGATAATTTTGACGAATAATATATATTTATTTTTTGAACTGCTTATAAAACACACAATTCTCAAGTTAATCTCTTGAAACCTGGACCATTATATTAAGAAAATGATTCTAATTTATTATTATTAACTTGCATACATTTGATTTAAGCAGATTTTTCATAAACACTATAAAACATGATTTTATATGATAATTTTGACGAATATTAAAAATTCATTTTTTTAACTGTTTATAAAACACTCAATTCTCAAGTTAATCTCTTGAAACCTGGACCACTATATTAATAAAATGATTATAATTTATTATTATTAACTTCTATAGATATTATGTAAGCTGATTCTTCATAAACACTATAAAACATGATTTTGTATGATAATTTTGACGAATATTAAAAAATCATTTTTTTTAACTGTTTATAAAACACACAATTCTCAAGTTAATCTCTTGAAACCTGGACCTCTATATTAAGAAAATGATTCTAATTTATTATTATTAACTTGCATACATTTGATTTAAGCAGGTACTTCATAAAAACTATAAAACATGATTTTATATGATATTTTTGACGAATAATATATATTTATTTTTTGAACTGCTTATAAAACACACAATTCTCAAGTTAATCTCTTGAAACCTGGACCACTATATTAATAAAATGATTATAATTTATTATTATTAACTTGCATACATTTGATTTAATCAGATTTTTCATAAACACTATAAAACATGATTTTATATGATAATTTTGACGAATAATATATATTTATTTTTTGAACTGCTTATAAAACACACAATTCTCAAGTTAATCTCTTGAAACCTGGACCACTATATTAATAAAATGATTATAATTTATTATTATTAACTTCTATAGATATTATGTAAGCTGATTCTTCATAAACACTATAAAACATGATTTTGTATGATAATTTTGACGAATATTAAAAAATCATTTTTTTTAACTGTTTATAAAACACACAATTCTCAAGTTAATCTCTTGAAACCTGGACCTCTATATTAAGAAAATGATTCTAATTTATTATTATTAACTTGCATACATTTGATTTAAGCAGGTACTTCATAAAAACTATAAAACATGATTTTATATGATATTTTTGACGAATAATATATATTTATTTTTTGAACTGCTTATAAAACACACAATTCTCAAGTTAATCTCTTGAAACCTGGACACTATATTAGGAAAATGATTCTAATTTACCATTATTAACTTGCATACATTTCATTTAAGCAGATACTTCATATACTCTATAAGACATGAGTTTATATGATAAGTTTTAGAAATATTATGAATACCTATTTTAATCTGCTTATAAAACAGTCAAAAATTAAATGTATACACCAACAGAGGGCGTGAGCGTCGCCGTAGTAGGGACGACATCCGTCGGCCGAATCGCCTCAGAAAGAAACTAGATAGTTGTGTGGCGTTCACCGTACTGCTGTGTATCGTAACGGGTCGTTGTATTTACTTAGATTTTGAGTCTACTCGTTATTTATTAATTAAGATTTTTGATATTATAAACGAATTGCTCATATTTTATGCCCGAAGTTAACACAAGTAACTGTCTTGATCCTTGACTACTAGATCAAGAAAATGATTCTAATTTATAATTTTTAACTTTCATTTTTTTCATTTTACCTGATATTTTTACTTCATAAAAACTATAAAATATGATTTTATAAGTTAATTTTGACGAATAATACAACTTAACATTTTTTCGTATTGAAAAGGAGCGATTTTCAGTTGTACAAATGAATTCTTTAGTTACACTCATAATACATTTGAATTCCTTCTACAAACCATTCTGGTACATTTGTACTATCTTTTATGGCTTATCATAATTATTATTTATTATCATCTGTTATCTATGTTTTGCAGTTCTACATTCGTTTTTGTATTTGAGTTTCAACTGTAAATTGTTTTCAAGAATTTTGTAATAAAAATGAAGTTTGTCTGTTAGTTTATGTTTTGATTGTTTCCATTTAAAAAATTATTCAGTGTTGTCCACGTACTAGTTGTTATATAAAAATTGTTGTCCTCCTTACGGTGTCTAGTAGCGACATTTTATCCTCCAACCATTATACATATTTAACTTACTATTTTTTTTTTAGATGGCAGTACAGCAGATCATTCAATACATGCCGAGACATGAATTCACATTTCTACCACTATGCTAAATATCAATATCCTACGTTGAAAATGTACTAGACGATACTGCTAATAACAAGGGTTTTGTGCAACGTGCGTGTAATGGGTATTGAATTTAATTGATATTAAATTAATAGTAGTGTAACAAAAAGTCAGTGTCATGAAACCCTGACCATTAGATTATAAGCAAATGATTCTAATTTTCAATAATTGACATTCAAATATTACATTTAAGCTGATACTTCACAAACACAATAAAAAATGATTTAATATCATAATTTTGACATGATTTTACATGGTAATTTAAACAAATATTACAAAGTCATACTTTGAACTGCTTGTAAAACACTGTATTCTCAAGTTATTCTCCAACCACTATACATAATATTTAACTGACTATTTTTTATTTTTAGATGGCAGTACAGCAGATCACTCAATACATGCTGAGACATGAATTCACATTTCTACCACTATGCAAAACATCAACATCCTACGTTGGAAATGGACTAGACAGTACTGCTAATAATAATGGTTTTGTGCAACGTGCGCGTAATGGGTATTGAATTTAATTGATATTAAATTAATAGTAGTGTAACAAAGAGTCAGTGTCATGAAACTCTGATCATTAGATTATAAGCAAATGATTCTAACTTTCAATAATTGACATTCAAATATTACATTTAAGCTGATACTTCATAAACACAATAAAACATGATTTTACATGGTAATTTTAACAAATATTACAAAGTCATATTTTTAACTGTTTATAAAACACTCAATTCTCATGTTAGTGTCTAGAAACCTTGACTACTAAATTATGACAATGATTCTTATTGTATACGTTATACAAGTATTACAAACTCTTATTATTTTAATATTGAAAAGCAGCAATTTTATGTTAATGTACAAGTGTATTCTTTACTTATATTTTGTTTTACATTAAAACTCAACAAAACATTCTGGTAGATTTGTACTATCTGTTTTATTGCTAAGCATTATAATTATTTCTTTAACCATTATACGTATTTAACTGACTATTTGTGTTTTAGATGGCAGTACTGCAGATCACTGGAGGCATGCTGAGACATGAATTAACATTTCTATCACTTGGGAAAGTTACAACATTTTCCGTTGAAAATGGAATAGAAGGTACTGCTAATATTAATGGTTTTATGCAACGTGCGTGTAATGGGTATTGGATGTAATTGATATTCAATTAATAGTAGTGTTACAAAAAGTTAGTGTCATAAAACCCTAACCATTATATTAAGTAAATGGTTCTTATTTACCATTATTAACTTCCATATATTTCATTTAGGCTCATACTTGATAATAAACACTATAAAACGTGCTTATATATCATAATTTTGACTCATATTACAAATTCATATTTTTAGCTGCTCATAAAAATCTCAATTATCAAGTTAGTGTCATGAAACCTAGACAATTAGATTAAGTAAATGATTCTTATTTACCATTACTAACATCCATATTTGTCATTTAAGCTGATACTTCATAAACACTATAAAACATGTTTTTTATATGATAATATTGACTGATATTACAAATTCATACTTTGAACTGCCTGTAAAACACTGTATTCTCAACTTATTCTCCAACGGTTATACGTTATTAACTTACTACATTTTTTCAGATGGCAGTATATCAGATCAATCAAGGCATGCTGAGACACGAATTCACATTTCTACCACTAAGGAGAGTATCAACATCCTAGGTTGAAAATGGACTAGAAGATACTGATAATAATATTGGATTTATGCAATGGTTATTGAATATAATTGACACTAAATTAATAGCTGTGAAACAATTGAGATTTGTTAAATATCTGAATAAAATAATAGTAAACAACTTTAGCTTGTATTGTTTATTCTTAAATTTTACCTATGCTATAAATATATTTTGTTTTTACTATAATATTTAAATGATCATTATAAAACATTTATAAAACACTCAAATATTAAGTTCATGTTTAGAAGGTTGAACAATAGTTTAAGAAATTTACCATTATTGTCTTTCACGTGTTTCATTTAACCTGGTATTTTGAATACACTATAATACATGTTTTTATATGATAATTTTGACAAATTCCAATTTTAAACTGCTTATAAAACACTCAAAATTATTAAATGTATGCACCGACAGAGGGCGGTAGTGGGGACGACATCCGTCGGCCGATGCCCGATCGCCTCAGAGTAAAACTAGTTGGTTGTGTGCCGTTCGCCGGACGGCCTTTTGACATAATTGACGGTTGTTTTTACTTAGCTATTGGGTGTAGTTGTTGTTCATTTAATAAAGATTTTTGATATTATAAACGAATTGTTCATATTTTATGCCCGAAGTTAACACAAGTAAGTGTCTTGATCCTTGACTACTCTATTACGAAAATGATTCTAATTTATAATTTTTAACTTGCACATGTTTCATTTAACCTGATATTTTTACTTCATAAAAACCATAAAATATGATTTTACAAGTTAATTTTGACGAATAATACAAATTAATATTTTTAGATTCTGAACGGAGTGATGAATGTATTGATTTTACAACGATGTTTGTATTATTTTTGTGTCCGTCATCACTTTTTGGAGTAGTAATAATGCTTCGTTTTTGACTTCAGCCCCTCTTTGAAAAGACAAAATCGATTTTTTGATTTTGCTGCAAGTCAAAAACGAATCATTGTAAATACTTGAAATTTTCAACAAACGTTTATATTAGCGTTATCTATTTGCGATTAAATTTTCAAAATATTTTGACATTTTTTAAGCTACTTATAGATAATTGAGACTTATCGTAGTAAAAAATAAATCAAAAATCGTTAGTCACAATTATTGTTTATAAGCATTTAAAGTTCATATGTTTAGAAAATATATCAAAATCACGAAAATTTGCAAAGAATTTTGAAGTTGAAAATTCATAAAATCTTTGTGATTTATACTTAAGGTTGGATATACTAGGTTATCCATAAGTTTTCCTTCAAGTAACAGTAAAAAAATAAATCCATTGTCAATATAGAAAACATTTTATGTGCGTATGAAATATAATTTTTTACGAAATCGCGTAAAATAACGATATATTACAATTTAAATATAGGTAATAATATAATATATCCAACTAATTATCATTGACTGACAAATCATCTCCGTTCAGAATCGTTTTTCGTATACAATCCTACCCGTCGTTGCATTCAAATTTAACACATCCATTATAGTGACCAGTGACCTACTCACCATCTCTACTATACACCGGAGCGATACCCACTTTTTTCGTATTGAAAAGGAGCAAATTTTCGGTTGTACAAATAGTCACACTTATAATAGGTACATTTTATATTCTACAAAACATTCTGGTATATTTGTAGGTACTATCTTTTATGGCTTATCATAATTATTATTTCTTATCGTCTGTTATATAATATTATGTCTATATTTCCTATCATTTTGCAGTTTTACATTCGTATTTGTATTTGAGTTTCAACTGTAAATTGTTTTCAAGAATTTTGTAATAAAAATGAAGTTTGTCTGTTAGTTTATGTTTTGATTGTTTCCATTTAAAAAATTATTCAGTGTTGTCCACGTACTAGTTGTTATATAAAAATTGTTGTCCTCCTTACGGTGTCTAGTAGCGACATTTTATCCTCCAACCATTATACATATTTAACTTACTATTTTTTTTTTAGATGGCAGTACAGCAGATCATTCAATACATGCCGAGACATGAATTCACATTTCTACCACTATGCTAAATATCAATATCCTACGTTGAAAATGTACTAGACGATACTGCTAATAACAAGGGTTTTGTGCAACGTGCGTGTAATGGGTATTGAATTTAATTGATATTAAATTAATAGTAGTGTAACAAAAAGTCAGTGTCATGAAACCCTGACCATTAGATTATAAGCAAATGATTCTAATTTTCAATAATTGACATTCAAATATTACATTTAAGCTGATACTTCACAAACACAATAAAAAATGATTTAATATCATAATTTTGACATGATTTTACATGGTAATTTAAACAAATATTACAAAGTCATACTTTGAACTGCTTGTAAAACACTGTATTCTCAAGTTATTCTCCAACCACTATACATAATATTTAACTGACTATTTTTTATTTTTAGATGGCAGTACAGCAGATCACTCAATACATGCTGAGACATGAATTCACATTTCTACCACTATGCAAAACATCAACATCCTACGTTGGAAATGGACTAGACAGTACTGCTAATAATAATGGTTTTGTGCAACGTGCGCGTAATGGGTATTGAATTTAATTGATATTAAATTAATAGTAGTGTAACAAAGAGTCAGTGTCATGAAACTCTGATCATTAGATTATAAGCAAATGATTCTAACTTTCAATAATTGACATTCAAATATTACATTTAAGCTGATACTTCATAAACACAATAAAACATGATTTTACATGGTAATTTTAACAAATATTACAAAGTCATATTTTTAACTGTTTATAAAACACTCAATTCTCATGTTAGTGTCTAGAAACCTTGACTACTAAATTATGACAATGATTCTTATTGTATACGTTATACAAGTATTACAAACTCTTATTATTTTAATATTGAAAAGCAGCAATTTTATGTTAATGTACAAGTGTATTCTTTACTTATATTTTGTTTTACATTAAAACTCAACAAAACATTCTGGTAGATTTGTACTATCTGTTTTATTGCTAAGCATTATAATTATTTCTTTAACCATTATACGTATTTAACTGACTATTTGTGTTTTAGATGGCAGTACTGCAGATCACTGGAGGCATGCTGAGACATGAATTAACATTTCTATCACTTGGGAAAGTTACAACATTTTCCGTTGAAAATGGAATAGAAGGTACTGCTAATATTAATGGTTTTATGCAACGTGCGTGTAATGGGTATTGGATGTAATTGATATTCAATTAATAGTAGTGTTACAAAAAGTTAGTGTCATAAAACCCTAACCATTATATTAAGTAAATGGTTCTTATTTACCATTATTAACTTCCATATATTTCATTTAGGCTCATACTTGATAATAAACACTATAAAACGTGCTTATATATCATAATTTTGACTCATATTACAAATTCATATTTTTAGCTGCTCATAAAAATCTCAATTATCAAGTTAGTGTCATGAAACCTAGACAATTAGATTAAGTAAATGATTCTTATTTACCATTACTAACATCCATATTTGTCATTTAAGCTGATA
The DNA here is from genome assembly GCF_020882245.1 of Rhopalosiphum padi. Taxonomy (NCBI): domain Eukaryota; kingdom Metazoa; phylum Arthropoda; class Insecta; order Hemiptera; family Aphididae; genus Rhopalosiphum; species Rhopalosiphum padi. Next base: position 42,456,432 of record NC_083599.1, read on the forward strand.
CTTCATAAACACTATAAAACATGTTTTTTATATGATAATATTGACTGATATTACAAATTCATACTTTGAACTGCCTGTAAAACACTGTATTCTCAACTTATTCTCCAACGGTTATACGTTATTAACTTACTACATTTTTTCAGATGGCAGTATATCAGATCAATCAAGGCATGCTGAGACACGAATTCACATTTCTACCACTAAGGAGAGTATCAACATCCTAGGTTGAAAATGGACTAGAAGATACTGATAATAATATTGGATTTATGCAATGGTTATTGAATATAATTGACACTAAATTAATAGCTGTGAAACAATTGAGATTTGTTAAATATCTGAATAAAATAATAGTAAACAACTTTAGCTTGTATTGTTTATTCTTAAATTTTACCTATGCTATAAATATATTTTGTTTTTACTATAATATTTAAATGATCATTATAAAACATTTATAAAACACTCAAATATTAAGTTCATGTTTAGAAGGTTGAACAATAGTTTAAGAAATTTACCATTATTGTCTTTCACGTGTTTCATTTAACCTGGTATTTTGAATACACTATAATACATGTTTTTATATGATAATTTTGACAAATTCCAATTTTAAACTGCTTATAAAACACTCAAAATTATTAAATGTATGCACCGACAGAGGGCGGTAGTGGGGACGACATCCGTCGGCCGATGCCCGATCGCCTCAGAGTAAAACTAGTTGGTTGTGTGCCGTTCGCCGGACGGCCTTTTGACATAATTGACGGTTGTTTTTACTTAGCTATTGGGTGTAGTTGTTGTTCATTTAATAAAGATTTTTGATATTATAAACGAATTGTTCATATTTTATGCCCGAAGTTAACACAAGTAAGTGTCTTGATCCTTGACTACTCTATTACGAAAATGATTCTAATTTATAATTTTTAACTTGCACATGTTTCATTTAACCTGATATTTTTACTTCATAAAAACCATAAAATATGATTTTACAAGTTAATTTTGACGAATAATACAAATTAATATTTTTAGATTCTGAACGGAGTGATGAATGTATTGATTTTACAACGATGTTTGTATTATTTTTGTGTCCGTCATCACTTTTTGGAGTAGTAATAATGCTTCGTTTTTGACTTCAGCCCCTCTTTGAAAAGACAAAATCGATTTTTTGATTTTGCTGCAAGTCAAAAACGAATCATTGTAAATACTTGAAATTTTCAACAAACGTTTATATTAGCGTTATCTATTTGCGATTAAATTTTCAAAATATTTTGACATTTTTTAAGCTACTTATAGATAATTGAGACTTATCGTAGTAAAAAATAAATCAAAAATCGTTAGTCACAATTATTGTTTATAAGCATTTAAAGTTCATATGTTTAGAAAATATATCAAAATCACGAAAATTTGCAAAGAATTTTGAAGTTGAAAATTCATAAAATCTTTGTGATTTATACTTAAGGTTGGATATACTAGGTTATCCATAAGTTTTCCTTCAAGTAACAGTAAAAAAATAAATCCATTGTCAATATAGAAAACATTTTATGTGCGTATGAAATATAATTTTTTACGAAATCGCGTAAAATAACGATATATTACAATTTAAATATAGGTAATAATATAATATATCCAACTAATTATCATTGACTGACAAATCATCTCCGTTCAGAATCGTTTTTCGTATACAATCCTACCCGTCGTTGCATTCAAATTTAACACATCCATTATAGTGACCAGTGACCTACTCACCATCTCTACTATACACCGGAGCGATACCCACTTTTTTCGTATTGAAAAGGAGCAAATTTTCGGTTGTACAAATAGTCACACTTATAATAGGTACATTTTATATTCTACAAAACATTCTGGTATATTTGTAGGTACTATCTTTTATGGCTTATCATAATTATTATTTCTTATCGTCTGTTATATAATATTATGTCTATATTTCCTATCATTTTGCAGTTTTACATTCGTATTTGTATTTGAGTTTCAACTGTAAATTGTTTTCAAGAATTTTGTAATAAAAATGAAGTTTGTCTGTTAGTTTATGTTTTGATTGTTTCCATTTAAAAAATTATTCAGTGTTGTCCACGTACTAGTTGTTATATAAAAATTGTTGTCCTCCTTACGGTGTCTAGTAGCGACATTTTATCCTCCAACCATTATACATATTTAACTTACTATTTTTTTTTTAGATGGCAGTACAGCAGATCATTCAATACATGCCGAGACATGAATTCACATTTCTACCACTATGCTAAATATCAATATCCTACGTTGAAAATGTACTAGACGATACTGCTAATAACAAGGGTTTTGTGCAACGTGCGTGTAATGGGTATTGAATTTAATTGATATTAAATTAATAGTAGTGTAACAAAAAGTCAGTGTCATGAAACCCTGACCATTAGATTATAAGCAAATGATTCTAATTTTCAATAATTGACATTCAAATATTACATTTAAGCTGATACTTCACAAACACAATAAAAAATGATTTAATATCATAATTTTGACATGATTTTACATGGTAATTTAAACAAATATTACAAAGTCATACTTTGAACTGCTTGTAAAACACTGTATTCTCAAGTTATTCTCCAACCACTATACATAATATTTAACTGACTATTTTTTATTTTTAGATGGCAGTACAGCAGATCACTCAATACATGCTGAGACATGAATTCACATTTCTACCACTATGCAAAACATCAACATCCTACGTTGGAAATGGACTAGACAGTACTGCTAATAATAATGGTTTTGTGCAACGTGCGCGTAATGGGTATTGAATTTAATTGATATTAAATTAATAGTAGTGTAACAAAGAGTCAGTGTCATGAAACTCTGATCATTAGATTATAAGCAAATGATTCTAACTTTCAATAATTGACATTCAAATATTACATTTAAGCTGATACTTCATAAACACAATAAAACATGATTTTACATGGTAATTTTAACAAATATTACAAAGTCATATTTTTAACTGTTTATAAAACACTCAATTCTCATGTTAGTGTCTAGAAACCTTGACTACTAAATTATGACAATGATTCTTATTGTATACGTTATACAAGTATTACAAACTCTTATTATTTTAATA